>NW_015090922.1:587831-890192 GCF_001431845.1 Calidris pugnax
TCGCCCCCCCCCCCGCGCCGAAAAGGCGGCGCGCGCCGAAAGACCATTCATGAAAATGTTGACGTCAAGAGGGAGGGGCGTGGTCTCGCCCCGGGCCCCGCCCCCCGGGGCCATTTAAGCTGCCGCGGCGGCGCCTGAGAGGCTCAGACGGGAGGCGGCAGCGGGAGGAGGAGGAGAAGAAGCAGCGGAGCGGTCGGTAACCGGCAGCACCGGGCAGAGTAACGACCCGTCCCGCCCCGCAGCATCCGCCGGTGCCCCCTCAGCCCCTCCGTTTGCGGGGTAGCGCCACCCCCACCCTTTATCCCCACCCCTTCCGAGGGTGCGGGGCAGCCTCCGCCGGGACTTCATGTCTGTGCTGTGTCCCCTGCCCTGGTGAGTGGGCGCTTCCCGCGTTGGGGAGGGGTGTGTGGGAGGGGGGGAAAATCACGACCCACGGCGGGGGGAGGCTCTTCCCTTGTGAGGGTTTGAAGTGGGGAGGGCTTCAGCCATCACCCCCCCACCCCCCCTTCCCCCGCATCCCGGGACGGCGTGAAGCCCCGGGACGTGATTTTTTCCGCCGGCGGGGGAGAAGGGGCGGGTAGCGGCGGGGAATGACCCGCACTAGCGGGATGATCCCGCAAATAAAAGCACCGCGGGCTGGGGGGAATTCGCTTCGCTTTTCTCGGGCTGGGAATGCCATTAAAGGCTGTAAAAGCAGAGCTGCCGTTGGCGCCGGGCGCTCCGCTGGTGTGGAAGTCCCTGAGGTTGTAAAATAAGTCAGCAGGAGCTAAAACACGCCAGCTTTAAAAAAAAAAAAGAAAAAGAACGAAAAAACCCCAGCGCTTGCACTTATTTACGGTGTTTTTTGACTTTCCCCCCTTAGGGGGCAGAGCTGGAGGAAGCGGGGTTGGAAGTGAAGGGCTGCTGGTGGAGCCTCCCGAGGTGTTCCTGGGGAGAAAGTCAGGGAGTCGCTCCCAGGGGCAGGGGATGTAGCACCGACCCTCACTACCTCCTTCCATCCCCCTTCCGAGGGGGTTGGCAGGAAGGAAAGGACCAGAAATAGATTGCTGACAGCCTCTTCTGCCTGCTTTTCTTTCCTGGTGCTACTTAAACCTTGCTCAGCCCTTCTGGAGCCCCTCAGATGATTTGAATGCTGTTTTTTCTTTTGTTTGTTTCTAGCTCTGATTATCTGAGATCAGCTGAAATGACTGAAGTGATGATGAACACCCCAGCTATGGATGAGATTGGGCTAAGCCCCCGCAAGGATGGCCTGTCCTATCAGGTAGGTGCTTTGCTGGCTGCTTTAGGCAGTAATCCCTTATGGAATTGCCTGGGCTGGACTGCAAACTTGGTCTAGTGTACCTTTCCATAGCCTGACCTAATAGCAGGTCTTGCTGTAGTGAGAAGTAGTCAACAGACTGGAATGCTTCCTTGGCAGTGGCCGGTTGTCTGAAATACCACCTGGTATCAGACTGGGTTGTTTCTGAAGCCATTGAGCCCTCACTCATTCACCATTTGTGGGGGCTCAGTGGGAGGCAGGGGGTTGGTTAAGGATTTGCCCCATTCACCAGGCTGGGAGGACTCTTGAGCTCTTTGTAACATGGCATACAAATGATCAGGATAGTTGTTTATATGGCACTTACTTATTTTTTTAATCTATTTCTTGGTTTTCCTCACTGATGGGCTCATTTGGGAGGGTTAACAGTCTGTTCTGTAAGATACAGTGAGGCCAGAGACAGCCGAAACAAGTCTTGAAATGTCACTGGAGATATCAGTACCTGAAGGCATGAGCTGTGTTCATTCTGAAAATTCTGAATGATGTAGTTAGCCATTAACCTCTAGATCAATGACTAGGGTGAAGAGGTGGTCTTGGAAACTAGCTTGAGCTTTAATCCTTCAGTTTTTGTACTGCTTTTGTTTCCTAGCTGGTAGTTAATCAAAGGATGAGCTGTGCATTGTAGTCTGTAGTCTGCTAGATCCATGTTTTCCAGGAGACTTGTTGATGAGATTTAAGAGGGGCACTGAGTGCCTGCAGATAACTCTCCTCTGGTCTGTGCATGGGGTGACTCTTACCAGCAGATCCCATGCAGGGCCCTTCCTTTGCAGATGTTACACAACCTGCACAGAGGCAGTTGCTCTAAGTGTGCATTCAAACGAGGTGGGCTGTTGTAGACTTGCATATTCACATCTGAAAAATGAGCTACGGGACAGTAACAGTGCACTGAAGCATAAAATCAACTGAACTTTGGGCCATGGCTGAGGCCTCCAGCAGAAGCCAAAGCTACGGGAGGAAAAAGGGATGCATTGCTTTTTTTGGGGCAGAATTCTGGATCTGGATAGTACAAGGTGTTTGGTTTATTGCCTGTGTGTGTATGGGAATAGCTGTGCTGTGCTTGAGTTAGTGGAAAGCATATGGCCTCTTTCCTCCCCTATAGAGGGAGTGTACAGCAATGAGAATGGTTGTAAACCTGAAGCAATCAAACCAGCCTCCATGGGATGCTCACTTGTCTTTATGGGTCACCATATGGAGAGGCTTAACCCAGTCAGGTCAAATGCCTCTATTTACTTAACCAAATTTTCCGGTGAGAGGCAGAATCTAGGTGCCCTGCTTGTTCTAATGATTGCTTCAGTGAGGTTTTTCCCCGAAGTGCTAATGACCTTGATAAGTCTGCTTGGGCCAACTGGGGAACAGGCCTGTTTGGTTTTAAGTGGATCATCTGAACCTGAAGGTATGTGAGTCATAAATGCTGACGACTCATATTTGTGCAGGGTTTCTGCATCCTGGGTCTCTCCTCTGTAGTGGTCTAGTCATAGATGACTTTTTTTTTTTCAAATGCCTGCAAGAACTGGAAACTGCCTGCCAGTACTTGATAGAAGCCAAACTGGTGGCAGAAAGGGTTGAGGTGTTGAAATGGAAGATCCTGATGGGGCACTAGCAGTGTGTGGGCTGTGAATGAGGTCTGGCTCTAAATCAGGTTAGTGTTAAGAGGATTGAGGAGCAGGCTCCAGCCCTCCTCCTCCTCTGGATGCTGGGCTGAGAATGTCACAGTGTACATCAAGGTAAGTCGAAAGCATCCTTAAAGGCTTGAAAATGCAAGTTAGAACAGCAAGGACAAATCCGATGCAAATTACACCATGAACTCTTTGTGCTCCCTCAGACTTTGGCGCTTTGTGCTTCATCTTGCTGATGGAGGGAGTTTGGTACATGGAAAATTGTGTGCTAGTCTGAGGGCTGTAGTGCAATAACTTAAACCCAGACAGGGCTAATGGAGCATGACTGCTCCTACACTGAGGATTGTTGTTCTAAGCTGCAGCATCTTCCTCTGCTCATCTGCGGAGTCGGGCACTCACGATGGGAGTGCAACGAGGGGCAAAAAAAGCAGAGCCAGAACTGGGAGAGGCAAGCTTTTAGTTTCAGAAGTTCCTCTTGTCCTAGCAGTAGAACTTGTATTTATTTTACTGCAGACATGACCTCAAAATGAGGTTTAAAATGTCCCTGTTCAGGCTGTGTAGAGCAGGGGCTGCCTGGGATTTGGTCCATAGGGTCCTAGCTGTGAGCCTGGGGGCTGCTTCTACCACCACATGCGGACCTGGAGCTGTCTGGACCAGAGGAGGTGGTACAGCAGCTCTGCTGGAGCTATAAAAGCACATCAATGTCTGCTGCAGACAGGCTTGTCTGACCAGCAGTACTGTTTCGAAAGTATTTTTGCTTTACTTGGAGGTAAACAAATAAACTCCTACAGAGCATAAACTTCAGCAGTCTGATTCCTCCGACCCAGGGAGTTCACTGAACTTCAGGGCTCCTGTCTTTCCTGTTCATTATGGGGGCAGCTTGGCTTGTTAACATTTTCCTTCTGCTTCCTCCACCCCCTCATTGCCTCTGCTCGTTCTCTGGGGTGTCTTCTCTGGCTAGACCTCAGTGGAAGGTGTGCACCCCCTTGCTGAAGCTTCCTGCCCTTTGGTGGGCTGGCCATTGCTGCTCTTTAAAGCAGTGATGTGAAAACTCAGACTGCGGCAGTCGTATCAGCGATAGCAGAGTTGCCTGTGTAGGCTTAGTAATTTGTATGGTTTCACTCACAAAAATGTGCTCTCTCAGTGTAGAAATGCCTTTCTATTTTTTTTCTGGTGAAGAAGCGAAGCGCTTGTAAAGCCAATGTGCTCATTTCAAAACCTCTGTATGTAAAGCAGTTTTATCGCTGCCTTTGCGATGTAGAGCTGCTCTCTGAGCCCCCTGAAGATGGTTCAGCCAAGAGATTTAAAGGGACTGAGCAGAAGTGAATGGTGGAAGGAGGGGCATGAGCCTGAGCAGGGCAGCATAGACAAAACAGAAGATGCAGCTGAAGGGATGATGTCATGCTGGGTCTTGTGCCTGCAGTGAAGAGCTATTTCTGGATCTTTAATAGATGTCCCATAATTCCCATGGGACTTGCTAAACAACAAAAAAAAAAAAGCCCTGGTTGAAATGCAGCTCAAGATGCCCCTGCTACAAACAGATGTGCCCATGGAGGGCTTGGTGGGCTTCCTGCCTGGCAGTCTCCGGTGAGCCGGGACCTTTTTCACTGCCAGCTGGAGCTAATGAACCGTTTGCTGTTTTCCAGCCCTTAGATAGACCCATTCTCCAAAAAGCCTCAATCTGTGCTCTGCCACCTTGTCCTCTGATGCCATCTCGCAGCGGCACGAGCGATGCTACTGAAACCGTGGCCGGATTAATCAGTTCATGGAGCTGTTGTCAAAAAAAAAACAGCACCTCAACCTGAATCCTGCCTCCCTTCTTGGAAGGGGAGTGGGGTCTGAGCGGGGCTGGGGAGGCTTTGATGCCCGAGGTGTTTATTTTGAGCAAAAGCCATGTCCTGGCTTGAGCGTGCCGCTCCGCTGCAGACCGGCTGTCTGGCCAGCTTCTCTGGTCCTGCGGGACCTCAGGCTCCCTTTTCGGAGATTGGCATGCGGAGGCTGAGCTCTCCTCATGCCATCAGCTGGGGTTTGGTTGTCATGGGGAGCCTGAGCTCTTTATGTCATGATCGCATCACGCTGGGATCTGCCTAGGCTAATCACAGCCACGGGTAGCTGGGAACCACGTCAGACCGACTGAATCTAGGTAAATAGGCTTAACCCTCCATCCAGTGTCTGTGGCAAGAGCTTTGGGTTGTCTGTCTTGGTGGGGAAAGAATTTTTGATGAATAAAAGGCTTTCTCACCCATGGAGCACTTTTTCTCAGGGAGCTGTGATGCTTGTGGCTGAGGGGTTTGGGCTGCATCTCCCCACCTGGAGGACCTCCCCCCTGGAGGGACTGATGGCAAAGGGTGGAAATGGAGCTCCCTCTGAATTTTTGTTTAGTTGTAAAGTGCCTCTTGTCTGTGCAGCCCCTATTCCTGCAGGAGAAGCCCTGTATTAGGGCTGGTGCTCGCTGCTGTGGAAGGTCTTAGAGTGGGCTGCAAAAAGGTGGTGATAGCAAGCGAGTTGAGAAGAACTTGTTCACGCAGCACATGCGATGCGTGGTTACTAGACAAGATTAGTCGGCTGAGTCAGTGTGTATCCCAGGGTCTGGGACCTTAAATGAAGACAGAAGCAGGATGTGGGATAAACAGAGCCAAAACTAATCACGTTAGCAGCTATGCTATGCAAAAAAAGTGTTCACTGAAAAGCAAACTGAAGACAGCAGCTCATCAGAGCATCTCGGTGCATGGTTTTTTTCCTCCTTCCTGCCTGATGCCTTGTTACTCTGATGGAAAATTGTTATGATGTATGAAGTTTCCCAGCCACTGTCCCCCCCAAGACAGGGCAATCTGTCTGTGGCTGGGGAGTTGTCATAGTTCATAAACCTGAGTCACAGGGGCTGCTGGGTGCATACTACGTGGAGCTCAGTTTGAGTCATGACTACTGTGTGAATAAATGTATGTATTTGTATTAGCACTGCTTCTTATAGCTGGAAAATTCCTCCAAAGATGATGCTGAGAGGTGATTTAAATATTTCCTGAGATGAGTTAGCCATGCTTCTTGATGGTGGTAAAGTTTTATTTCAAGAGCTTAAATACTGATTTGGGATATTTACTTGATACTGCGGAAGAGACAAAAAACTTAGCTTTTTAAAGCTGGGAGGATGAGTGATATATGTACATCAGGAGTATATCCTATACCTGAAGTGGTATGTTTGTCAGTGTAGGCTTTTCAGTCTTGTATAGCATCACCACAAAGAAGCAAAGCCTTTTCCCAAAACAGTAACGTAATTTGGAAAGATCTCATTACCTTAGTCTCCCTGTAATAGAATTGAAATAGTTTTCAGCCCCATGAGAGGGGAGACAAGCATTTTAACTATGGGTGTTGGTATGGAGGACACATGTGGAAGTTGTTTTGAATTTACAAGTGTCACTTGGATTATGGTAGCTCTGAGCTAATCCTCTTAATTGTCTGACATCTCTCCTGCTTTTGGTGTTTCTCCATCCCTGTGAATGCTGAGAGAGGGTATGAGACTCCCCAGGGCAATGAAAACTTTCCATTCTTCCTGCCAAGATTTCATTCAAGGCTAGTAGAGCTAGATCATCCGAAACAGAGGCAAACATGATCTTTCTAAAACCATTTCAAGCTTTCACTTCAAGTTCTGCTTTTCACTGTCCTTTCCAGCTGCAAGGCAAGAGTTCGGGTGATTCGTATGTGAGCTGGATCGGTCCGTGAGGAGAGCAGCTCCTAAAACACAATCTGGAGAGGCTTGTGAGAAGCTGTGTTGTGTAGTATAAGAAGCAGTTTATGTGCCCTCTCTGGGCTTAAAGGGTGTTGGATGTGTCTCTCCATGGGCTGGGAGTTGGGACTCAGCTACAGAAGGAGGGGGGGCTCTACAGAAGCAGTTGTAGCCCCTCATGCTGTGTTGCGCCAGGAGGTGGGGGTGAGGAAGATACCTTGGAACTGGTGCTAAACTTACTTTTAGGTTGCCTTCACAACCAGTTGGTAGTTGTCACTTGTCCCCCCCAGTTCAGCCAGAAGTAGGCATCTGCTTTGGCTGTAAGCAAGGTGGCTCCTTCTGGTAAATGAGGGGGAGAAGTTAACCTGTTGCTGTCGTACTCGTTGGGTGGGAGATGCAAAGTCATAGAATGGTATTTGAGTTGGAAGGGACCTTAAAGATCATGGGGTTCCAGCCCCCCTGCCCTGGGCAGGGACACCTCCCACCAGACCAGGTTGCTCAAAGCCCCATCCAGCCTGGCCTTGAACAACACCTCCAGGGATGAGGCAGCCACAACTTCTATGGACAACCTGGGCCAGAGCTGGGTAATGTGAGCAGAAAGGCTTGTAGGCAGGCTTTTTGCTAGCCGAGCTGGCCTGGCTGCTGTGCAAAAAGGGGTGCAGAGCTCGCAGGTCAGAGCTGAGCTGCTGCATTCCCTGTGGGGACTTTGCTGCAAGTTTTAGAGTTGGGGTTTTTTTTTTCTTCCCATTGTCTAAATCTGGAGTGGGACCAGATTGGGTGTATGGGACCAACAAATACAGCGTAGCACTACTAGTGTGCAACAGCAGAAAACTGGTACTTGCTTACCATTTTTTTTTATAAAGAGTCTGGCAATGCACCTTATTCTGGAGTGAGTGGGGAGGTGGGTTAGGGTGATTTATTTTTTTTTCACCACATTCCCCAGATGTACAAATGGTTTCTTACTCTCAACCCCTTTTTTTCCTTGGGTCCCTGTGCTTGGCCCTGCTCATCACATGCAAGGAAATCTGCCTTGCTGTATTTTTTCCATTGACTGTCCACACCCCTTGAAAGTGCAGTTGCAACATCTCGCTTCATGCTGCCTCGACGATTAAAAAGCATGACTTAGTGGAAAAAATCCTGACCTTCTTGGGTTCGGCCTGTCCTGCAGCTGTTTGAGATAAGATTGTGCTAGGGTTTTTTTTTTAAATAAAAAAGCTGCACACCACATTTCAGGGATATTTGTTTGTAAGGAAATGACTACTACTTAGTGTCTGGAAAAAAAATCTGGCAGGCTATTTTCAAAGAAATTGCTCCAATTTGACCTAATGTGCTTAAAATGATAGCAGCCAAAGGTTAGTTTAATTATTATACTGCTATTTTTCTTGCACAGGAGGCTATTTTCATGACATTATCAGCTTATGTAACCTCCTGAACCACACTTCTTTTTCCATTGCAACCTTCTAAACCATGTAATGTCAAGGGTATTTTTTTCCTATCCTGAGTTTAGATAACGAGTTGATGCTTAAGAGCCACCGACCCTACTTCCAGTAATGCACTGTGTGTCTGAAACTGCCTTTGTTTGGCCAAGCAGAAGCCACAAAGCTCCAAGAAACAGTTACTGTCTAGCTTGTGCTGGCGGTGGCTAATAGCAAGTAGCTCATACAGCACTGCACACATTCATGTGGCCACGTTCAAAGACCTCACTCTTGTCCACTTGAAAAGCATATGGATGGTGGGAGCTGTAGTAGGAGTTGGGCTTCTGCACTACTGTCCCCAGGACCAGATGGATGTCGGCAAAGAGCCCGACCTGTTGCGTGTCACCTTCACACTGAGTTTCTTGCCTGGCTTTGCATCAAGTAGCAACCTGATGGCTTTCTCAGGTTGGCAACCTGGTTGCCACAAATCTTTGGATGTGAGGGAGAAGCATGGCTGGATAGAGAAATGTGGCTGGATGGCAGAAGACTGAATGTTGCTAAGGACCTAATGGTGTGGTTAATGGTTCCTAGGCTGAAGAACAAGTTGATAGGAATGGTATAGATGGGAGGGAAGGGACAAGGTACTGCTCTGTCCTGGAGATAAGGGGGTCCTCATATTCCTTGCCCCAGGATACATAATCGCTGGCTTTGCCACAAGAACCTCCTGCCCTAAGAAATTTGGTCCCGGTCTCCAACCCTTCCACAAGCTGAGTGTTCTGCTCAGTTTCACTGCTGATGTGTGGTAGCTGTAGCATGCAGAACGCTGCCAAAATTATCTCTAAAATGCAGTTGAACTTCTCTTTCGTCACGGTGCTGTGGCCCTGGAACGATACCAGATGCAGGCCCTTACTGCAAGGCTCTGGGCTGCTCTAGCACTGGATTGCCACAGACCTCCTCTGCCTGGAGGAGCCTGGAGCACAAGCCTGTGCTCTGCTGTAGCTTGACCAGCAGCAGGAAATGAGATCTCAGATTCTCTGATTGAGAGACCTCAGTGAGCAAACTCATGAGCATTAATGCAAATGTGGTGGAGGAGGGTGGAGGCATTGGATAAATATCCAAAAGGGCAGATGCCCGTTTGCTGAGCACTGTCCAAGTGAGCTTTGGAAGCCTCTTGGACAGCACTTACTTGCAATGCTCAGAGATTGGAGAAACTTATTTACAAGTTTAAGAGTCTTCCCATCACTCAGTGGTTTACTCCCGTGTCCAGACTAGTCTGCCTTGAAGACCCGTGTGTCTTGAGAGTTGGGTTTTGGCTAAAACTGCTTGAAGGCAGCTCCTCTCACAGACTGTTTCTTGGCTCTTTCAGATCTTCCCTGATCCCTCAGACTTTGACCGTTACTGTAAGCTGAAGGACCGCCTGCCCTCAATCGTGGTGGAGCCGACGGAGGGTGATGTGGAGAGTGGTGAGCTGAGATGGCCACCTGAAGAGTTTCTTGTGCAGGAGGAGGAGGAAGAGGAGGAAGAAAACTGTGAAGACGCAAAGAAGGACAACAAGGAGCAATAAATGGTATCTGAGGAAAGGCAAGGGACTGCACCCTTCTGAAGGAAGAGCCACACTTCTTTTGAAAGTCTTTTTTTAAAAAAGACAAGTTCAATTTTGCACCTGCGAGATCTTAGTTTTTTTGTATTCTCTGTATCGAGAACTGAAGCCCTCGGTGTCACCAGACCTCCTGAGGAAGGAAGGAAGTAACGCAGAGAAATGTTTGCTGTTCTCGAGATCGCTATCTGTATTTTTCCGAGGTGGAGGCAGCAGTGAAATTCCAAGCACATGGCAGAGGGTGACCACGCAAGGACTGCTGGAGGGGGGGAGCCTGGGGAAGGGGAGGAAAGTTGGAGGCAGGAGCTTTTGGCCGGGAGCTGCCTCCGGCTATGAGTGTGAGAACAGAGCCGTCATCTCTCAGATTTGCCTTTCTTACAGCTTCCATTTTGTGTGTTTGGGGAGGGGGGTGGGGTGGAAGGGTGTCTGTAGCAAAGCATGGCTAGATGCTCCACTGACGAAGGGCCTGTAGCTCTCCCTGGTTCAGCACCTCCGAGGGTGACGTGAGCGTCCGTAGGAGTAGTTGGGTTTCTTGCTCTTGCTGTTGAGCCTGTTTTCCAGCCACTTTTCCCAAAGCTGTTTTCCCCTCTGTTTGCCTTTTAGACTCTTCAACGCTGAACAGCTGCATTTGCAGGATAATGTTAGGCTGCTGCTTGTCATCTCTGCTGCGAGGCCCTAGGTTATCTTGCAGGTGGTTAGCGTGAGGTAGTGCGCATCGGATGTGAAGATGCTTCTGTCTGCAGCAAGAGCTCATGTAGGTTTGAACACCTCAGATTTTTCTCTCCTATTCGCTGAGGCTGCTGTGGCCCATCTTGTCTTCTAAAGCACCCGAAGCCAGAGGATGGGGATGACTCCTTACCTTGCTCTCTTTGATGCTGTAGGGTTTCATGTCTCCAGTTTGCTGGTCATTGAGCTCGCAAGGGCTGGGGTGGGGGAATCTCCTCTAGGTTTGGACTTGCAGGGTTTCCTCAGAGCTCTGGCAGTGCAGGACAGGCTGGTAGGGGTGTGTATGGTGGGGAGTATGGCCAGACCTGGAGGTAATCCAAAGACGAAACACCAGATCTAGTGTGGATCACCAGTGGGAGAAGGGGGATTTGCAGGAGGGGTCTGTTGAGAGAGGATGTCCTGAGACAAGGTGTGTTTTCTGCTTCATAGCAAGGGTGAAACATTCATGGGTGTTTAATGAAGGGCAGACTGGCTTATGAAGTCTGTGGTTGTGTCCTCTTCACCATATCCTGCTCCAAGGAGAAGTCATCTGTCTCCGTCTGGGGAGGAGGACAGTCTGCTGCCAGACAGGGTAACCCTCTGCTCTCCTGGGAAGTGATGATCTTGCAGCTTCAGGGACCAGCTTGGGAGCCAGTTGGTCTTGGGATAGGATGAGAACAGGTACCACCTGAACCAAATCTGGGGTCATGGAAGAGAAAAAAATGTCAAGGCCTTAACCAAACTTTCATAATAATCCCAATGCCACCCCCCTTTGCTTGTAACTGGTTCCATTTTTAAAATCTATTTGGACGTGTGTATTTGTATTTTTAATACCTCATGAGTAGCTAAACGCTGGTGGGGGTCAGGAATTGCTTTTAACATACTGTTTTTAGTCTTGTCTTGCTTGTGTTTAAACATAATGGCAATAATTTATCAGCTCTGCATAACTGTTTCAGGCAGATAGGAGTTTGGAGGTGAGTTAGCACAAAGCAGGAGAAATTCAGTGTTCCTATGCTGTGGTTGGTCTCCGGTCCACAGCGCAGACCCGGTTCTACATGCTCCCTGCCCATCTTGGTGGACGGTTGGTCACCGAACAGTCATGATGTGGTGATACCATTTTTCTCTAGTGATGGATTCAGCTCTGTTGTATCTGTAACACTTGTTCTAGTCTTGCTGTCTTACTGGAATGAGCTTGTACACCTGCATACCAGCCAGTCGTCTTATCTCTTAAGTGTTACACTCTATTGGTCTCTACCATCTGTACCACCAAGTCAAAGCTGTATATCAAAGATATTACCATGGGGGCAGCAAGGAGATGGCAATCCTTGGACTTCAGACCTGCTGTCTGCCCTAAAGACTTGCATATTTCTGTCTGCATCATTTTTTTGGAAGTATTGTGTATATTTCTATTTGTTGTTGAACGTATCTAAAGAACAAAGCACTCCAGTAAAAACTCCTCCTGTTGTATGATATACATTCTATATTTCTGTAATTCTTTTTTGAGCCTCAGGGAGAAGCTAGCATTTTTTTCAAACTACATTTTTGTCACTGTGACAGTTGTAAATAAAGTTTGAAAATGCTTTCCAAACATACTGGCTTTGTTCTTCCTGCCAAAATGGGTTGGGATGGTCAGCCTGGGTGCTGTTCTGGTCTCAGGTGAGCTACCTGGGGTTGTCTGCTTTAGCTCTTGTGGGTCTAGAGGTCAGCTCTTGAGTAGTCAGTCCTGCCTTGGCACCCACGGATGGTTGTGTGCTACAGCTCGCAGTGCTGTGGGAGGAAGACCTGGAGGAAACTGCCTTTCTGAGAGTGCAATTCTGAACTTGTTTGGTACCAAGGCAGTGTCCTCAGTGTAGAAATCTGACCACGCCAGGATTCAGTAATTCAAATTATGTACTTAATGGGATTAAATTTTCCACTAAAAGCAGGTGATAAGAAGCAAATACCCTGGAATAGCCCTATCTTTCAGATACATGGAGAGAAGTTCCTGTGACTTGGCAAGTAGCAGACTCTAATCTTACCTATGCAAACAAGCTGGGCTGAAACTAGAGTGTTATGTTTACTTGAGACTGGTTTAAATACACTAACTAATGACCCTCAGATTTAATGCTTGCACTGAGGGCATGCTCAACATGAGCCCCATAGTTCAAAGATGAATTGTATTGTTCTCAACCCCTGTGGCTGTTTTAAGCCATGGAAACATAAATGCAATGTTGAAGCTTCCTTCTCCTTTTCTTCAATCAGCCTCTAGCTAAGGTACCTTGATTTCTTCCCCTCCTTAGGCATGGAGTTACTGTCCTTGTAGAAGCTGCTGCAGTATTTCCAAGATCGAGGAAGATGCTTAGTCCTGCCCCAGAATGTTTCTGATTAAAATACAGCACTAATTAGGGAAGCTGTGAATGAATTGAAATTGTCTGCCACTTCCATGTGCCTCACACAAACAGGTTTTTCAGGCTCATGTCAGAATGGAGCCACTCGCTTTGTTTCCTGATGCATCATGGTATTTTGGGGCCACACCAGAAGGGCTGGCCTCTGAGCAGGGCTCACTCTGCCTTGTGTCAGCCTGGGGCAGTGCTGGTGGGAAGTGGGCTCTTTTCTGGTCCTTGTCTCTAGCTGCTATGGTCAAACTGGAACTTTCATGACAGAGGGTGGTGAGGCATTGGAGCAGGTTGCCCAGAGAAGCTGTGGCTGCCCCGTCCCTGGAGGTGTTCAAGGCCAGGCTGGATGGAGCTTTGAGCAACCTGGTCTGGTGGGAGGTGTCCCTGCCCATGGCAGGGGGTTGGAGCTGGATGATCTCTAAGGTCCCTTCCAACCTGAACCATTCTATGACCAAGTGAAAGTGGGCGTGCTGCTCAGTGGTTGACCTTGAGTCATCCCAAGAACTTAATGGGTGGCATAGAGACCTTTCTTTGCACATACAGCAATGTTTCATCTTCTGCATCTCATTTAAACTTGAGGCATTTGTCCTCAAAGCTTTGCCCTGTAGTTGCAGCTGATGACACAGCAAAGCTGTGTAATGCTGCCCTGCTTAGTTCAGCCTGTGTTCACTCCACAAATATTTGGTTTGTTGCTTTCGGTGTGTATCCACTCCTGTTGGGCTTCATCAAAGCCCACAGTCACCTGAAACATGCTGTGCAGATGAAATTGTGGCATCTGGCTTTGCCTATATTTGGGTGCAGCTGAGAAAAATTGTTGCTCTGCAGGAGTGTGAAGATAATTCACCTTCAGCGCTACGCGTGGGGAACAGCCATTCCCTGGACATAGGCCCACTGCATGGTGTAACCACTGCTCTTTATCATTTCGAGCAATAGGAGACTCAATGCTGCCTTCCAGCTGCTGGTGAGGATGACCTGGGACGCCACCTTCCCATTTTAGCTCCTACAAGAAGTTCCCAGCAGCCGAGGACATGGAGTTTCATCCCTGTGATGTTCATCTGCTTTCATATGTTTCGAAGCACTATCAAGACCAAGTCCCCCAACTGCCAGCAAAGTCGCCTGGAAGAGAACAAGGGATGATGAGCAATGGACTGTAACGCACGTGCTCTGAGCTCCCCAAAAGCAATCCTGGGCACCAAGCATCCCTGTATAAACAAGAGCAGTTACCAGGCCTAAATCCTTGCTTGAGGAAAAAAGCTCTGAGCATTTCATGGTTCAAATGATGCCTTTTTTTTCCTTCTGTTTGGACAGAAAACGAATGGTTTAAGGAAAGCAAAGAGCTGGGCCTGGACCTGACAGAAGCACCAAAAAATTTAATTCCACACCAGTCCGATATCCCTGTGGTTGGTAGAAATCTCTGCTTCCGGGAGCACCTTCTGGGTACGTCTGCCCATCTTACTGCAAGGTTGTCGCTGCTGTGTTGCAAGGGTCTCCTGGTGAAAAGCTGGAATTAAATGGTGAGGGCTGGGGGGTACTGCTGTGACCCATTGAGGGTCCCCTGATCAGAGGGCTGGAGCACTTCTGCTGTGAGGACAGGCTGAGAGAGTTGAGATTGTTCAGCCTGGAGAAAAGAAAACTCCGGGGAGACCTTAGAGTCCTACCTAGAGGGCTACAGGAGAGATGGGGAGGGACTCTTGGTCAGGAGGGGAGCCACAGGTGTAATGGCTTTAAACTGAAATAGGGGAGATTTACATTAGATCTTAGGGAGAAATTCTTTCCTGTGAGGGTGGTGAGACACTGGAACAGGTTGCCCAGAGAAGCTGTGGCTGCCCCATCCCTGGAGGGGTTCAAGGCCAGGCTGGATGGGGCTTGGAGCAACCTGGTCTGGTGGGAGGTGTCCCTGCCCACGGCAGGGGGGTTGGAACTGGATGATCTTTAAGGTCCCTTCCAACCTGAACTATTCTATGATTCTAGGGTTTCTGAGCCCAGGTATGCTTGGGCAGCAGTGAAGTGTGCAGGGGCTCCCAGCAGCAGAAAGGCTTCCTGTGAAGCAGCTGCAGCTCTGCCTGGGGCCTGCCAGAGGCCAGAATTGTGGACAAACCAGCTTTTCAGCCACTCTGGTTAAAAAGGTAGGGTTTTTTTCATACGGCTACAGCTGTCATCCACCTTCAGAAAGGGCTGTGCAAGCCTGGCTGGAAAGCAGCTCTGCTGAAGAATGTGCAAACTGGTCATAGCAAAAATGAAAGCTTGTGAGCGTGGTTTTTGGGAGGCGGAGGGAAGAGGTTTCAGGCCCAACACCCAGGGAGGTAACTGAGTTCAAAGAAACCACCTTCACCCAGGTAACGCCTGGGACTGGTGGTGGTGCCTTGTGTGAACCCAACGATGAGCAGAGCTGGAGAAAATGGGAGTGAGGAAGGGCACTGTGGGTCACTGCTAGCTACGGGGGCAGAAAGGGGAGGAGGATGGGGTTGTAAGGTGCAATAGCAGGGGACTGTACTCCTGAAGGACCTTTATGGCCCCGTGGTTTCATGCCTGAGGGGCTGGATGTGCAGCCAGGACATGCCCCGGGATGCCCGTCCCCCTCCACACGTTCTCTCTGTGGAAGTTCACCTGGAAGACCTAGTAAAACACCATCAACAGAAATTACTTTAATGAGACTGGAGCACTGATAAATCCACTGATGAGTCTCTGGTATCAGCCCAGGAGACGTAGGTCATTACTACATGGGGGTAGTGGGAAGCCCTAGGAGATGAACTAGTTTCTGCGGTGTAGGAGAGAGCACCAGCCTTTATCTTCTGGTGCCACCTTGCCCATAATGACTCTAAAAGGGGAAGAAGTGAGCTCAAGGCAAGAGAAGTGGTTTTTGTTGTTTCAAATCAGACTTTACCCTGACAATGAAGAGCTTTTTCCCCCAACCCAAGTTACCAGCCCCGGGAGAGTTGTTTTGTGCTTTTTTGATGTTAAAACAACAACAACAAAAATAAATCCAGCCCCATACTTGGGGTCAGAGACCTGTACTTTGCTCACCAAAGACAGCAGAGGTAGGACAAGAAGAGGGGGAGACATCAGTGGCCAGTGGGCCAAGTGAGCAGAGGCTTTGGGGGGGTGAACCCCTGCCCATGGCAACAGGCAATGTTCACAAAACGGCATAACAAAATCAAACACACTATTTTGAGAGCCCTGAGGGGTGGGAAGACGGAGCAGGGAGGGAAGCCACAAAGGAAACATGCATTGAGCACTTCTTCACTGCCAGAGCTGTAACCACACAGGGTTACCGTAGCAGCGACCATCAGCTTCATCTGATAAAAATAAGCAAGGAAGTCAAGTGTACGAGAGGGAGAGGATGTCAGAAGCCAAGCATGAAAATGTCACAGCAGCTTTGCTTTTATTTTCAATACTTCCTTCTTTACTCTGCCCTCAGCCAGCTCAGGAGCTCCATCGGTCCTGGAGCATGTCCTGCTACTAAGAACCTCTCTCCCAAACATCCCCCTGCCCCAGGTACCTTTGTGGCCACACGTGGGTGTGCAGGATGCCCTGCCATACCCGCTGGTAGCCACACGCACAGCCCACAGGTCTGCTGCAAGCTGCAGAGATGGAGCAGGAGACACCACCTCAGCCAACTGCAACAAGGCATCTCCCTGGCTCCTCTAGGGTCACATTGGCCAATGCCTTTGGCTCTGGCCATATAAAACTCCTGGGGATATAACCCCAGAGTGATCAGCATCATTTAACAGCCCGGTCCAGCTGTGTTCCATGCTGGGAGAGATCAGCTGGGGTGAGGAGATTACTTTCTCCAGGGGAGCAAGAGAGGGCAGGGGGAGGAAGAGAAGGCAGCTTGCATTACGGGGTTTTTAAACCCTTCCCCACAGGTTCTCTGCATTCAGGAGCATGAACCGGGCAGGTTACAATCAGCTCAACAAATATTTGTCAAGCGTGAGCCTTTCCTGAGCCGTGTTTGACAACTCTTTTCCACTGCAGTTGCTGCCAGGGCTGTGGCGGTGAGGACCCGACCCCTGCTTCAACGAGAGCCATGATGGGACTTCCCCAGCTAAAATGGCTAAAAAAGGCAGCTGTTTGGTGGCCGGGATGGCAGCACCCTTGAGCCCCACAGGATGGAGGTGAGCTGGCTGAAGCTGTGTGGTCGGGCAAGCTGCAGAGGTGGAGCTACTTGCCATGCATCCTTGCCAATGGCTTTGGGTGGGGAAACTCTTTCTGGTGGGGCCAAGAGGGCTGTCCATGTGTGTGGATGTGGGGTTTGCCTCTCAGCCCCCCCTATCCTCCCCTGCTCTGGTGCCCGCAGCTTGCTTTACCCCTCCACGCAGCCTTTTAAAAGTAATTGGCACGTTCTGACATTGGGTTGGTGGGTTTGATCTGGAGATGCTCCCGCTGATGGGATTTGGGATACCCCACAAGATGGGGGGGGCAGAAGAGGCTTTAGAACAGGGACCCGGGTACAAATTTGCTCCAACGATGGAACCGAGGGGAGGCTTTGCAGGGACTTCTCAGCCACCACCAGGCTCAGCTGATCCACACTGGGGTTATTATCCCCCATGCCTGAGGACAAAGGGACTTTGTAAGTGTTCGAGCTCATGACCTGCCTCTCCACGGGACGCTCAGCTGAGCTAAAATGGGATTTGCCAAAATCTGCAGCACTTAGGTGCTGGTTCCTGGCTGGGTCTGCTGTGGTTGCCTGCATGCGATAGAGGGGAGAGCTTATAAGCATTCATAATGGGGCCAACGAGCCACACTGTGGGCTACCACACACCCCGCTGAGGTGTTCTGGCCCATTCCAGGCCCTTTCTGAGCTGCTCAGCAAGGTGCAAGGTGCCCATCTGCTCCTCTCCATGCAGAATCCTTTCTAGTTTTTCCCCAACAGCAGCCCAAGAGATTTCTCCAGGGCATCCTCCTGTCTCTGCCTTGCTTAATCTGAGCAGCTAAATCTCTGTAGCTATCACTGGCCTCTGTGAATTATGTTTTGCCACAGTTTGCATGAAGCATGATTTTTAACTTAAGTGAGTATTCGGTGCTTTATAGGGACTTGCCATCAGTGACTTCCCACACATTTCTTTTCCTACAAACCTTGGACGTTTGTTTTACAGGCAAGGTTCCTGGTGGGATGAAAGAGCAATCGGTCTTGAGGACAGCTGCTCAGGAGGAATCTCCAGAGCTGGTGCTGTTGGTAGAGATGGTTTATTTGGCTGAGTTTCACGCCGAGACGTTCTTTACCATCTCCTGTTTTGATGCTTCAGAACATTCATGCTCTGAAAGAAACCTCAGGAAACCCGTTAACTGCTTTTCAGCCACTTTGAAGGCCATGGGTGACATGAAAGAGCTGTAAAACCAGAATCATCTAGCCATATGACTTGTATTGGAGATGCCAGCTATATCGAGCTCTTACCAGTCTGTAGCCTAATATTGGGAGATGGTGTAGGGGAGGACTTTGTAGAGTAGGGTAGATGGTTGGACTCGATGATCCCAAGGGTCTCTTCCAACCTAGACGATTCTATGATTCTATGATTCTAAAAAGCTCCTGGCTGCAGACCCTGTGATGCCACCTCCCACCCTGGCCAGTCACCCTGAGCTGCCTCTCTCCTAATTAAACTTTGGGTGTCTAGCCTGACATAATTGTTTAGTCTCCTCCTGTACTCCATGAAGGAGGTAAAGACCTCCGGAAGGTGATTCATTTTAACAGCCTATCTGGAAAGATTGACTTCTTGGAGGTGCCCTGGCTCTCACTAATGAGAAGATGTAGCTAAACCATATTGTTTGCATGCCTGGCTCTCAGGCAACTGAAGCTAGGTGAGCTGAGCCTCACCCCTAGTTTCTTTTGTGCTGTTGCCTTGTTGGGTTTGTGCTTTCACGTGTCAATGCCTCTGCTTCTATAGGGTAAAAAGGTCTGTACATCCATGGCCAGCCACTCTGTGTGCGCACAGCAGAATGAGTTGGGCTAAGCCTGGTAAAATTCATGTTCCTCGACCGCCCCCAAAAAACCCCAAACCAGCAGGGTGCTGGTGACATAAAGTGACAAACAGGGTGAAAAAAAAACCCAAACCCAGTTTGGGGAAAGGAAAACACAGAAAGAGTGTGCAATGAAGACCGTGGAGGTGGAAGGAGAGGTGGCAGGGACAAGGGTTGTGCCACCTGCATGATGCTTGCCCTGGCTTGCCTTGAGCAGAGAGGGGAGAGAAGAAGGCAGTACCAGACTCTGCCTCCCAGCGAGGTCCAGTACAGGGGCACGTTCACTCCCACTTGTAGCTGCTGGTGCCCACAGATACCCCATTGACTTCGATCGTGCTGAAAGTCAGGTGTGGGCTGGAGATGCCACCTGATGTAGGTAAGCTTACCCGTAGTGTGGTCACATAGCACGGGGCTCCCTTTAGCCTAGGTAACGTGTGGTTTAAATAACATTCATCTCCCTTGGGGGAGAAATTAATTTAAATGGTTAGAAAAAAAGGATTCATGAAGTCATTTTCTGAACTGTCTGAACCCAAAATGAGCTGGAGAGGTTCACAAACCTTTGAACTTCCTGGGGCTCATCCTGCCTGTGCTGAGGAGACTAGTTAGATTGATAAGTTAAATACGCTCCCATCTTTTGTCTCCAGCCCAGCTGAAGGGCCTGGTCCTGTTTGCTCCCTCGCTCTGGCTCCCACGTATGTGGTTTCCCTCCCAGAGAAACCTCTGGCTGTAGGTGGGTCTTAGAGAGTGCTGTTATCTTTCTTTGTGCATCGGAGCCTCACGATAACAAACGGCAGACAAGCACAAGCTGATTACCAGGAATTTCCTGAATTATTCAGGAAAAGTTGTTCTTTCCACTCTGATTTTTCATATTAAAATGTTGTGCACTTAAATATTTCTCCCACGAACGCTGGTTCAAGTACTATGAGTGGTCTGGCTGGACTAAAGTCTTCCCATGGATTTCAAGGGGATGCTGATCTTTCAACCTCCTTTGTTGGGGTCTTGCAACCAGCCTGTTCCACCAGGGAAGCAAATATGGGGATCACCAGTGTGCTAGAGGCAGAAGCAGCTTCCCCAACCCTCGCGAAGCACAGGCTCCCTTTGAAACACCCTTTGAAATGTTTCATAGGCTGAACGCCCATGAAAGGTGGTAAATAACAGATTGCCGTTCGCCCTTCATCTGGCCGCAGATACAGCGGTACGTGGTGATGTTTGGGTAGGAAAACACCTTGTGAGCAGAGCAGATGAAAGCCACCATAAAAACACAGTAGAAAGAGCATCATGAGCAAGGACGGTATTTTCACTTTGCTTCTGTCGATGCCTGCCTAGCCATAACTAGAAAGAGAAGTGAGAAAATGGTGCCTCTAAAGTTTTATTTTGTGTCTTGCCTCCCATTTACCACACTTCCATATTCAAGTGTGAAAGGGCTTGCAAGTTTAGGACCTCTTCTTCTCGCTCCACTGCCTCGATCCCCCAGACAAAAGCAGGGCTTGGGAAATGACTGCCAAAGCTCTGCCTGGGACCAAAAGGCAGTGGAGGACTGGCGGGAGGACGGGTTACTGACAGGAGCTGATAACAAGCTGACTTTGCTAATTACTGTTTTTAAAGTCCAAAGTCATTGGAAAAAATGAGTAAAGTTACATTTTGCACACCGACGACCAGAAGAAAGCGCACTGGAATGTCTGAGTCACCGCTCTGAGCACTCCTAATTATATGGAGATACAGATTTCATAGCTGTGTTACACATTACAAACGTGCGGAGATGCTTGGAGAAGGCTGGTCATTATGCTTGTTGTTTACCAGAAGATTTGAAGCTGGGTGAGACGACCCAAGGGGCTGCAGTTAGGAGAGGGGGTTTTGGGGGCCTTTTTTGGTTTGTTTCGGGTTTGGGGTGGTTTTTTTTGGTAGGTGATTTTATTTGTTTTACAGAAATTGGAGCAAAATCCGAAACAAGCAAACCAAAATAGTAGGTAATGATTTTCTTCCATCCCCAACGCACAGCACATGCAGGAGCAGGTGCCCAAAGGCACCTCAGAAGGCAGTAGGTACCTACAGACAGGATCCCGCATATCTCCTTGGCCATCACATGGGCTTCCTGGGCAACCCCAGGGCAACAAGCAGGCAGGGTCTGCTATGAGCCAAGTTTCCCACAGGGCACGTGGACCAGGAGCTGGAGAGCCAGCACCAGTCTGCACGGAGAGGTGTAAAGATGCCCTTTCGCCGAGTGACCTGCTGGGCTGTGGGTCCCGGGGCTGTAGGCAAAGTTCAATACCAAAAGCAGTGCCAGCCCCCGTAATTGGGCACGCTGATAGTGCTTTTCCTGGATTACCTTTGCACCCATGTGACTGAGCTTTCCCAAGAAAGCATGTGAGCAATTAAGGAGCTGAGGCCTCATTAGAAAAAAAAAAAAAACAAAACCAAACAACCACACAACAGGGCTTGTGACAGGGAGCTGGTGTCTCCAGGCACAATTACCTGATAAGCATAAGGCTTCGGAAAAATCCAGCGTGGAAAGGGTGAGGAGCCCAGTTGTGTAATTCCCTTTAATAAGTTGTTTTGTCACAAGCCATATCATAAACAGGCAGGAGCAGGGGCAGGAGGACAGGGAGGAGGAGGATGAAAGGCTCCTTATAGCTTCCGCCAGCGGAGGAGGCTGTAGTTCATGCGCTGGGTGGTGACTAATGTTGTTATCTATTTTTTCCCCCTTGAAGTGGTAATGTTTCATCTGCGGTTCTCTCTCTCTCTATCCTTTGTTCAAAACAGGCCTCTTCACCTTTTCCTTTGTGCCCTCCATTGCCCCCTTCCCTTGAGACGGGAGGGATGCCTGGGGCAGCTCACACACTCCCCGAGGGTGAGGATGTACAGCCCCATGTGTCAAACTGGGGGTGAGGGGGGTATCCTTCTGGGAGGAAAAAGGGCAGTTTATGACCCCATCCCTGGAGGTGTTCAAGACCAGGTTGGATGGGGCTTTGAGCAAGCTGGCCTAGCGGGAGATGTCCCTGCCCATGGCAGGGGGTTGGAACTAGATGATCTTTAAGGTCCCTTCCAACCCAAACCGTTCTGATTCTATGACTCTATGAGTTTTGGATCCTAGGTTTGTATCCTCTCCAGCAGAGCTGGCAGCATCTGCAGCAAGGACCTCTACTCCTCCTGCTTCACTGCCACTGAAATTTCCCCAGCCCATGAGCAGACGTGTCAAGAGAGGCCGATGTTGCATTGTAATGAGGTTTTGGGTTTTTTTATAATGTAACCTCCCATGAAAATAGTGCCTGTTGGATGGACTGGCTTTTTTGCTGGCCCAGGCTCCCAGCAAACACAGCGGCAGGGGTCCTGTGTCCCCCAGCTCATGGGGCAGAGGGTGGCTGATGACCGGAGCCACTAATTGCTGCAGGGAGCTGAAGAGACAGGCAATTAGTCACTTGTGGGGTGGCCAAGCCCCATTGAATGTGTTAGGTAAGCTGGTGTCTCAGCGCGCTTCGTATAATCCCCCTGGGCCTGGCTTTCCACTGCACCAGGGTTTTTTTTAGAGCATTCACATTTTCCATCCTATGGCGGGGACGGTGCCTGCTTATTAGTGTCACTGTCACCCCAAGAGGGAGAGATGCACCCAGGCATGGGTACCAGCAAGAGGGCTGGAGGTGCCTTGGCTGTGCTCCTGCTTTCCAACAAAGTCCTAGGAGAGCAAGGGACAGGGGGAGGGCAGCATTGCCCGGCAGCTGTGCACATGCAGGGACATGTAGTCCTGAAGTATCACATGAAGTACTGCAGCCTTCCAGTACCTTATAGCCCCTACCAGTATATTATAGCCCCTTCCAGTCCCTAAAGGGGCTACAGGAGATATGGGGAGGGACTCTTGAGCAGGTAGTGGAGCTACAGACGAGGGGTAATGGTTTTAAAATGAAAGAGGGGAGATTTAGATAGATATCAGGAAGAAATTCTTTCCTGTGAGGGTGGTGAGACAGTGGAACAGGTTGCCCAGAGAAGCTGTGGCTGCCCCATCCCTGGAGGGGTTCAAGGCCAGGCTGGATGGGGCTTGGAGCAACCTGGTCTGGTGGGAGGTCTCCCTGCTCATGGCAGGGGGGTTGGAACTCAATGATCTTTAAGGTCCCCAAACCATTCTATGATTCTATGTCCATGCATGTGGGGGATGTTCAGCCAGCTTGTTGTGAGACAAGGTTTTCCCTGTGGTACATGGTGCTGGAAGGCATGTGAGCACGTGTGTGTGGGGTCACTGGTCTTCCTCCCCCTCCCCAGGGGGTACCAGAGCAAGGCAGGCCTGGTTTCTCTTATGAAAAAAAATCTAACCAGCTTGAATGACGTAAGAAATAACCTGAAACATAGAGCTGAAACACAGTTAAGCATAAAAGAATAAACAATAGGAGCTCTCTGGTGATGGCATCCTGGGGTCTGGGTTGGTTTATGGTCGCAGGTCAGTGCCATGAGACAGGCAAGGAGGGGAAGGGGAGCCCTCTCCCAGTTCGTGCCTACTTTTTCTCTTTTGGGAAAGCATTGCTTTTATATTTCACATCTGAACACTTTGCTCCCAGCTCCCAAGCTCTGAGTGTTTTGCTCCCCTCTTTGAGGGGGTCAAGGAGGGGACTTGAATTGTGAGCCTGGATGCAACAGTTCAAATTCAGCCTCAGTGATGCAGACAACACGGAGGGAGCCACTGCTCCTCCTGCTTCTGGAGGGATAATTAATCCCTGGAGCTGCTGACTGCTGTTTTGGGGAACCGCCTTGCAACTTAGGGACTGGAATATTAGGGACCAGCTATTAGAGGCAGCTGAGGGTGCAGAAAGGGAGGAATATTTCAATTTCAACAAGCATTTGAAGGAGGGAGCTGGAGCGGCTGTGCTTGTAAGAAGGGAACGAACAGAGGGGGGATTTAATTTTAAAAAAACCACTGTCTCACCTCTGCCTCGTGCTGGCCGCCCCGCACCCCCCGGTAACAGTCTCCTTACCATGATGCAGAAGGAAAAAAATAAAAGAATAAAAAGAGAACGGGGAAATTCTTGAGATTCTTTCCGATGGAAAAAATGTCTCCACTTATCACTCAGTGTCAACAGCGGCAGACACCTGTGTTTAAACACCCAACAACGAGTGGCAAGCCAAAAGGTAACCTTAAGCCTCTGCTTCCACCTCCCTGCGAGCACGCAAGCGAGACGATGGACACCTCTCCATCAGCCCGTAGGTGCCACGGCCAGTCTCTAAAGACCAGGTGAAGGGGAGCTGAGAGGTGGCAAAGCTGGCAGCATCCCATGGTCAGGAAATGCCTGCAGCCTGGCTGGCAGTACAAGGCGTTATCGCACGTTCCTTAATTAGACTGTCACCTACTTATCCCTCCCTCAAACTCTTGCTTCATCACGTGCAGGGATAAGCTGTGGCACTCGCTGTGTTCCCGCCTGGAGAAGCTTGGGAAGGAGGATGAAGAATGTGGCACAAGCACTGGGAAACCTACCATGTGCTTTCCCCAGGTTTGGGGGTGTCTGGAGTCTACACCCTGGGGTGAAGTGATGCTCCGTGAGTGGCAGGGTTATTTGTTCTCATGGTGCCACAGCTGAGCCACGTGCTGCCTACCTTCACCAGCCAGGAATGCGAGACAGTTCACGGGGATTTCTTGATTCAACACATCAAAGCTCCTGCTCTCTCCACCGCCCTGTCCATCACTCTCACTGCTAACTGGTACCCATGAAGCAGAGGTGAAGGCCAAAACAGGCTTTCCCCCATTCCCTTCCCAACTTCTTTCAAGTTCTTGTCCATGACAAATACTGAAGTCCTGAGGAAGAGGACCTCCAAACATTACAGCAGCCTGGTGTTTTCCTGTGCAATGTTAAGATGTTGGTAGGAAGCCATTACCATGTGACAGTCAGGTCAGGGGAACACCTACTTCCTGTCCCTCAGTCCTCACCTATTTCCTGTGTGATCTTTAGCAATTAATTCTTAATTAATGCTTAATTTCAGCTTGATTCCCATACGTGAAGAATGGAAACAATAATAATACTATATCCCATTTGTAGAGCATGCAGAAATACCCTGCATATGAACACGTAGAGATGGTCAATGATTAGTTCACATACATAGAATGGTTTGAATTGGAAGGTACCTTTAAAGATTATCTAGTCCAATGCCCCCCTGCAATGAACATACATCACCAGCCATCACTGAACACATATCCATTCTGTTTGCTTCATTATTTCTACTGCTGCTGCTTTTCTTGTGGCTCGGTTAGTAATAATGCTACTAAGATGTTTTCTCAATAGCTTTTAAACAACAAAAAAATCTCTTGCAGCCAGTGGGAGTTAATTTATCATGCTAAAAAGAAGCATCTAGTCTAAGGTCCATGCATCCCGCAGCATCTGAGCCACCAGAATGGAAATGAAAGGTTGGCTCACACCTGCCTCTGAGAGCTGGTTTATCCTGGCTGATGCTCGTTACCTGAAGTGCTTGGATTTGGGGTAGAGTCACTCTCAGCACCTCTTACAGCAACACAGATGCTCCAGAGGGGGGTGCATACATTTGGTGGGTTAAAATGTTCTCTAAAAGACGAAGTTCTTTCCCAGAGCAGGTTTAACTGTTTAAAATGGGACTCCTCTGGTCCAGACTCACCACGCAGCTGAAGGAGTCGTCCCGTTTTTTTATTGCTGATTGAGTTGGAAACAGTGGGAGTTTTAGCTAGCATTGCTGTATCATTTGGAGAAGTGATTTTTTTCCTCATGTTATTCAACGTTTTTCCCCAAACCAGTCCACTAAGCAGTGTCCGCTAAGCGCTGCATAATTCGGCATCATTTGCTGCCTGTAATGCTACAATTACTCTTCAAGGCTCATTTGTTTCAAGGTCTTCAGGCTGTAAAGTTATGGGAGTGTGGTTTAGTTGATTTTCAGGAATGTCTACTCTCTGGCAGGGGCTGGAGAAGGAAGGAACCGAAAAGAAATGCATGCAAATTCAATGACATAGCAGGAACTTTAGAGGCGTTTCAACACAGTGATACCCACAGGCAAAGGAATCATAATTGTTGAGGGAAAATACAGCCTCGCCAACTCCTACGATTTTATCAGGAGTCTTGTAATTTCCAGAGTGTCCTTAAAAGCCCAGCTGCTGGAGTCATCCCATTGTCAAGGAGTCTCAGCTTCTTTCTAAATGAAAAGGATGTTTCCAGCTTTTTTTTTTTTTTTTTTTTTTTTTCCCCGGGAGAAAACCTAGAGAAAGTAAAGTATCTTGGAGGTTCGGAAGCAGAAGGAAGAGAGAACCCAGGTCATATTAGAACAAGCAGAAAACCAACACAAAAATGCATGATCAAAAACATGCTCATTCAGGGTTTTCTTTTATAAAAAACTCAATGCCAAAACCAAACCTATTGCCATTTTTATCTGGACACCCAGTTTGCAGACACTTATGCTTGAGAGGCCCAGCCTTGTGCCCTTGCCTTGCAAAGGAGCAGGCAACCTGTGGTGGCTCCAGGATGGAGCAGGAGGAGATGCTGAGGCTCCCCTCTTGCTCTCTTTCTTTCTCTTCTCCCCATTTTCACCTGTGACTTGTAGTTCTCCTGTTCTGGGGGGGTGTTGTCAGCCCTAAAAGTGTGTGTACCCTGACACAAATGCTTGTTGCTTTGCTACTGGCCATGTCAACTACTTGTATGTTGTCTTTGGGAAACACCTGTTTAGGCATTCCCCACTGTTGGGCACAGCAGGCCCTTACAGCATAGATCACAGAATCATAAAATGGTTTGGGCTGGAAGGGACCTTAAAGATCACCGAGTTCCAACCCCCCTGCCATGGGCAGGGACACCTCCCACCAGACCAGGTTGCTTAAAGTACCACGAATCTGTCCCCTCGTTCCTCAGAGCGGTTGCTTGAGCAAGGCTGGAGATAAATCCAGCCAGGGATGGGAAAACTTCACGTTTTTAGAAGTTCTACTCCATACTAGACCAGCACCCGAAGGTTTCAGTATTTATTTTGAGCACGTTTGAACTTAGCTGTGCCTCCTGGCTCCTGGAAACAACAACAAAAAAAAGGCTTTGTCACAGCATTTGTTCTGCTTCCAACAGGCTTGTGGCAGTGCAAGCACAATGCTGCTTTCCTCCAGCCCTTGGAGACAGCTCTTTGGCTAACCAAGAAGTCTCCCCGTGCATGGAAGCTTTAATTGCTTCCCAGCCAGCTGTTGGCTGTCACAGAGGAGGTGCATGTGGGGTGCACTCCCCAATAGCTCTGCTCTTGGTCTGAAGTAAAAATCTCAGACTTCCAGAACGGATTAAGCCCTTTTTGGCGGTGGAAGCATGGAGTGTTGCAGTTCTGCAGACCACTTAGGGAGCCAAACCGGCTGTGATGTGAGGAAGTGTTCAACGTGAAAGCAAGGTCCTGCAGCCCAAGGGCTTTTTCTGCCCTACCTTTGTGCCAGTGGCTCTGCCAGCACCGAGGGCTGTGCGGGAAGGACTCCTTTGCCCTTCATGCAGCGCTGAGCTGTGATCTCCTTTGCTCTTCATATTTCAGTGAAGTCACTCTCTCTCTCTCTGTCTCACCGCCTGCATGATTCTGCCAAAGGTTTGGATGCATAATGCTGCCAAAATGGCTTGCTGAAATCAAAGAGTGAAAATATTTCTGTTTCTGAGAGGATGCACGTTGCTGCTGACAAGGAGTGAATTCTTTCTTTCCATAGACAAAAACCCCAAATGTCTGTTCTGGCTCTAAGCAGATATTAGCTCCAGCCTGAGGAAAACAGCAACAAATCAGGAAAGCTGAGTTTCCTGCAGAAAGCCCAGTGTTTGTCTGTCCCGTAACCCAGTGCTAGTTCCAGGAATAAAACAGCTGCTATCCTTGCACACAGGCGGCTGTCTTGGAATTCAAAGAGGAAATGAAATGGGGAAAGGAAACAAACAAGAAAAAAATTAAAACACTATGTATAAATAAAAACATCACCAAAGGTATAGAGAAGCAGAAGTTCTCATTCAATGAAGCGTTACATGTTTGCTTGATAGGTCTGCAAATAATGCAGGGTGAAATTCGGGATCTTCTGAAGCTGATTGTCAAAATTTGGAGGTCTCACAGACCAAGCTGTACATGTGTACCTCATTTTGCCTGAAATGCTTAGTCTGGCTTTCATGCTGTTCATGGGAGAGCCCGAGTCCATGGAAAAGCAGTGCCTGAGGTGCAACCAGTCAAGGTGGCCCTGCAGGTACAAATTCAGAGACTTCAAAATCTAGGAAAAAATGGTCACCCAGACAGTTCACACTACTGATTGAGTTGAAACAGGGTTTTACTTATGTGGGAACTTGCACAGCCCCCATTGTTTTATCATCTTGGTGCTTCATCATCTTTATTGTGTTCATTCTTGTGCAGCCCTAGGAGATGCAGGTCTCCCCTGGCACAGGTGAATATAATCAGAGAGATTTACTGACATCCTTGAGCCTGGTTGGTCTTGCCTATAAAAGGCCTTTGTCTTCAGCTGTGGCTTAGTACTGATGCAAGCCTCTTTCCTGGTGTGCCTTCTGTCTGTCTCTGCCCCTTCTTCCTATCAAGACCAGAATAACTTCCCCTGTATTTAGTAGAGATGCTGTGCAACACTGAAAAGCAACATTCTGAGGTAACCCCCCAAATGGCTTTTATTTTTGCTGTGGCTTGCTGAAGGCTCCTGTGTGGACAGGAGTTGCTCCTGGCTTCCCTTTGCCACATCTGATTTACCCTCCTGTCCTGTAGTCCCCTCTCCTCCACAAATTTCCTCTGTGAGATTCCTGTTTTCTTCTTTCTCCTGACACCTCTGCTTTGCTGTGCATCTCCATGGATGTGTGTTACCTGGACAGGGGAGGCTGATGGGATCTGCTGTCTCAGAGCCCTGCTGGTATGTCTGCAGGAGGCTCCTCTTCTTGCCTGTGCAGAAGGCACTGGGTTTTTCTGTGGTATGTTCTTCAGCCTGGAGAAGAGAAGAGAAGGCTCCAAGGAGCCCTAGAGCCCCTTCCAGTACCTGAAGGGGGCTACAGGAGAGATGGGGAGGGACTCTTGATCAGGGAGTGGAGTATTAGGATGAGGGGTAATGGTTTTAAACTGAAAGAGGGGAGATTTAGATAGATATCGGGAAGAAATTCTTCCCTGTGAGGGTGGTGAGACACTGGAACAGGTTGCCCAGAGAAGCTGTGGCTGCCCCATCCCTGGAGGGGTTCAAGACCAGGCTGGATGGAGCTTTGAGCAACCTGGTCTGGTGGGAGGTGTCCCTGCCCATGGCAGGGGGGTTGGAACTGGATGATCTTCAAGGTCCCTTCCAACCCAAACTGTTCAATGATTCTATGGTATTAATCTGTGTGCATCAGAAAATATAATGGCTCCAGAGAAGGGATTGCTTTGGACCAGCTGAGATCCCTCAAAAGGCTTTAAACCTCCTGTTACTGGGTCTGCAAGGACTTTGGCGTGCATTTACATCTTCTAGATTGCCAGAGGAAAAATCCTTCCCCTGTCCTCTCTGCCTTTTTTGCTGTCAGAAGATCCCTGGGGAGGGAGAAGTTGCATTCCCAGCTGTCTGACTGCCCCCCTGCTCTGTGCTGCTCCTGTGGCCAGGAGGTGGGAAGTCACCAACTCCATGGTGCTTTTGGCTTTGTCTCCCTGCAAAGTGCCACTGCTGGCAGGGAGCCGTGGCTGGGGCAGCCTGCTGGGATGCTTTGCTCTCTCTTCCTCTCTCCCAGCAGCCTCCTGACTGCATGGGAACAATGGGATGACGTGACCAGAGCTCTGTAAATACTAATTCCCCTTTGAAGCTGTCACACCAAACAGGAAGCACCAACAGCCCCAGAATAGAAATTTAGTCCTTGCTCTGCTCCTCAGCAGAAGGTGGCTCTGAAATAATGTCATCTGCCAGACCCCTCCTCGCATGGCCGAGCCACTTTGCCCTTCATTGTGTTCCCCAGGCCTGGTGCTTTGGTTGGACCACATTTATGAGGAGATCATGTCCTACCTGGGACCTGCAGGCAGATGGTTTTGGGGACGTGCCTTGCCCTGGCAGAGCTGGGGCTGGAGAGTCATGTTTCCTGTGAGAATGGAGACAGGTTGGGTGGGTGGCAGGAGCCTTGGGAAGCTGAATCAGGAGGTGACATTGGTTTTAAGGACAGAGCACAGAGGGGAGGCTGTGCTATGCCTGCTTGTGTTACCCCGGCTCTGGGGCAGGCTGCTTGTTACCAGAATTGCAGGTGTCACATTGATCTGCCAATAACCTACCCTCTCGTTGACCTGCCAATAACCAACCCTCTCAACTGTTTGCACTGAACAGTGGGGTGTTAGCACATGAACCTGCAGATGCTGCTGGGCTGATGTTCCCTCTGCAACACGTTTAACTGGGACATCTGTTGAAATCGATAGACCATTAGGAAGTACCCTAATGTAAGGAGTGAATTGTTGATCCAAGTGAGGATGCCCCCCAGGTGGAGGGTTTGGACCCGTCAGCTGGATTGCAGAACCTTTGCCAAAGCAAAACTTTCATGCCTGCTCCCTTTAAACTGCCCTGAAGGTTCAGAGCGATGTCTCTGCGCCCTTTACTTCTCCTTCATATTTGGTGTATTTGCAGTTCCTGCATTTAAATGAGGCTTCGGTCATCGTGACCTGCTGCTCCTCATCCCGCGGTCCAGCAGTGACACGACAGTGCTGGATTTTCGGATGTCAGAAGATTAATTGGTCCTGAGCACGTGCCAGCCAGTGGTGCAGAAACAGCACTGCGTGGGTCGGTGTGCTGAGCAGATGCAGGAGGGATGTGGTGTGGCGTAACATTGCACGTGGAATCAAGGACTGACACGGCCTTTCCAGGAAAATTCTTTTGTTCCCCCAACTCTGCCTGGATTTCTGTAAAATGAGGATAGTTTGTGTCTATCTATTAGACTGAGATTTTTGGAGCAGGCATGGTCTCCTAGTCTTTGTGCAGCCATAAAGTCCCTAACCCTGGAAGTGAGGTGTTGCCTGCAGATCTGGCCTCTGGTGTGAAGGCAGGAGCTATGCTGTAGCCAGGGCTAAATCTGTAGCATTGACTTCAGTAGAAAGTGCTTGGACTGGGAAGGGGCTCATAAGGGATACTTATAAGATATGGTCACAAGATAGGTGTCCCAGTCTGTGTGTGTGTGTGTTTCCCCTCTGGGTGAAGAGGGATGCGATGATGCTTTCCTGAGGGACGCAGGTTGGCTTCCTAGTTCAGGGACCCATCAAACTGCAAAGTTTCCCTGCAGACTGATGCAGAGATGGGTTCTGGGTGTGCAGAACGTACAACTATAGAGTTGTAGACATGTCCTTCCCTGCCAACCTGGCTACCTGACAGCATGGCAGGTTTTGCCTCTACACATCTTGAGTCTCTTCACCAGTGTCTATATTGCTTTAGGCTTTGCTGGGTTAGGAGAAGAGTTCAGAGGGCAAGGGACAGGCAAACGTGTTCCTCCCTTTGTGCCATTGACATGTTTTAGCACAGTTTTATCTGGTATTACCTAGAGTTAGCCCTGAGCAGCTAAATGGAAGTAAAAATGGGGAAATCCACATGGAGGAACAATACCAGGTTTGGTAAGCCCCAGCCTGGCTTCTCGGATGGCTTCTGGTGGCACTTAAAAGACCAGTTTCCAGGGCTTTCTCTGAGAATGAGGATGTTCTGACCCACATTGGTTACAGAGGACACAACTTTGCTTCGCTTCCCTGTCTTCTGTCTCGTTTCCATGGCTATTCTTTAATCTTGACCTTGCCACCTCCTGACTGCTCTCCAAAAAGTGCAGTAGTGATGATAATATGCTTTCTTTCATCTGCAAAGCTTGCTGGTACCTATTGATGAAAACATTCATCAGATACTACTGTATTGCTGGTAGGGGAAGCATTTTCTGCCTTGATGCTCAGGGTCTCCCAGGCAAACGTAGGTAGTCAGGAAAGTCCCCAAGCTAGCAAAGTTTCAAGATGGGAGCAAGGCTTCCTGATATTTCCAATGACTGTCTCTAATCATTATTTTAACTAGGGGAGAAGGCATTGAGCTTGTCACTTGTGGGAGACTGAAGGTGTATCTATTTTTCAGCAAAGGGTTTGAAGGATAGTGGCCCTCTGGGAGTTAGGCTGAGATAAAATAAAACCTTGCTGCATCCTCCCATGGCTGTGCATGAAGTTTCCAAGTAACAGCACCATTTATCCTTAGTTTCTTGCCTACAGTGCTACTGATCATGTGTGTTTCCAGCTTCCATCATGCATGAGGTTAAACGTGACATCTCCTGAAATGCTGTCTTCTTCCCTGCACCCTCAAGGTGATGGGCTAAGGGCAGATCTGCTAAGGAGGGAAGAAAAAGCACATGGAAGACAGGGGAATGTGTTTTCACACTCCGTGTTTCCAAGCTGAGATTGGAGGAGAAAAAGAGCAGGGGCTGAGCCTCTGTGTGGCACAGTGATCCGTCACAAGCAGTGGCAGCTGGGAACTGCATGGCTCAGGAGGCTGGGTAATGGGCGAAGAAAGTCCTTCGCCTCTGGGTTCACAGTGTTCATCCAGGCACTGGCCAGCAGTGAGGGAATATCGTTGCTCTGGCAGAGCTGCTTGGTGGTTTCTGTGAAAATAAAAGGGCTCGCTGCTGCTCTGACATGCCCAGTTCCTGCTGTGGCTCCTAGCAAGTGCTTACGGTACCAAGAGCTGGTTTTTGACAAGACCATTGTTGCCTCATTGGACATTTCCAGGAGAAATGGCTCCAATTAGACTAGGTGATACCCATGAGCACTTGTGATTTGAGCACACAAATGTTCTCTCATCTGTTTGGTGCTGGGTGAGGAAATGCGTGTGCTCAAATCAAAAGAAGTGATGGGCTGGGTCTCAAAAAGCAGTAACTGGATGAGCCAGCAAGACAAGAAGTGAATGGAGGTGCCTTCACATGGGCAGATCAAACCTTGTCAGTGGCAGTTGGGAGCCTGGAGAATCATCCAAGATTACAAACAAGTCTTTGAGGGTCCCTTTCTGGGAAAAGGGTGACTTCACGTGTTGATGGAAACTACTACATGCTCTTGTTATCTGTACCTTATCAAATGTTGCTGTGCCAGACTCTGGAGAAATTTGCACCCAAGATTAAGAAGTTTTTAGCTGAAGGACCAGCTGGCTTGAAGTTCAGAAAGAGTGGTATAAAAAAAAAAAAAATTTGCTGTTCAGGAGAGCACTGGGGGGAGTGCTGGGAAAGTGGCATATGCTTTTGGTGACTTTGCAGGTGTCAGCAGTGACAAGGTGTAAACCCACACACCTCCCTGGGTAAGGCTGCAGTCGGCTGGAGGTGATGAAAATGCTAAAAGGTTGGTGCAAAGTGTGACTGCCTTGGCGGCTGTCGGCAAGGAGCTAAATAATTGGCTTGACCTCGGGATAGGTGTCAGGCTTGTGCTGGAACACTGGCTTGTTTCAAGAGGCATCGGGGGGGGGAAAAAATGTTCAGAAGAACCACTTGTGGAAAAATCTACAGGAGGGTGCTCTGTGGCCCTCTGCGGATGGGAGAGTGGTTAACTGTATGCTTCCCTGAAGAGGCTGGCTTAAACGGACCTTCCCCAAAAATTTTCATCCGTCTACCTGCACAGAGGTTCGGGAAGAAGACACATTAGATCTAGAGAGTTAATGTGGAAAGACAGACAGCAGTAATGTCCAGCTTGGCAAACATATTCCTGTGCAGAGCTTGAGAGACTGTGGCACTTTACTCTTCCTGTGTATTTTAGGCACCTTGGAAACACGGTGAGAAGGACCTTTAAGCATTGCCTCAAAATCTGGTGTCAAGCTGGGTGTGTGACCCTAAACTCGCCTGCTCTTAGAATAGGTCACCACGCTACAATGCAGTGGGAAATTAAAAAGGTGGTGCCTGGTCCAGGATCCCTGCATGGTGTGTGAGACGGGCACAGAGATAACCTGGTGTTGAGAAACTCTCTGAACTGGGAAGAAAAGAGGTGGTGAAGCACTAAGCCCTTGGAAAGCATGAAGAGTTGCGGCCAGAGTGAGCCCGTGGGGCTGGAGGCTGCTGATCAGGGCACCCTGGTGAAGCTGTGACTTGGCTGGAGAGCCTGGAAGCACAGGGGGTGGTGAAGGATGGAGGGGGGATATCTTCTGTGTGTGTTTGCTGCTGGTGGTGCTGGTACCCAGCGGTGCTGCACAGCACAAGGTGGGAGGGAAAGGATGGGACACCTGGTCACATCTCTGATGCTGGGGTTGGAGGAGCTGCTGTGAGTTGATGTCATGGACTCAAAATCCTTCTGTCAGGGATCAGGGGAGGGGCTGGGACCATTTCATTTACCTGAAAATCCTGTGCCAGCTCCCTGGAGCTCCTGGGGTTTTTCTGAGCCTGTGCATTGCATTATTGCAGTGACCTTTCTCGAATTGCTTTGGGCTCAGTGTCAGCACAGTCTACCTCTGTCTATATTGAAAATGGGATTACTTTCTGCTTTCCACCTCAAGAGGCAAATTGGAGTCCACAAAGCAGGATTTAAGCCGTTAAGGCATTACTATTAATTAGTCTCCTTTCCACCAAACTCCCTGGAAGGAGAAAAGGCAGGGAGGTAAGATGTGAAGCCCCTCATCTCTAGGGTGGGCTCTGCCAGAACTACTGGGGCTTTTTTTCAGTTTATTCTGCTTCTGAGGTAAGTGTGTTCACTAATGTCCCGTGGGGGGAGAGCAGGGTTTAGCAAACAAAGCCCTGTGAAAAGGGAGAGCCAGAAATAGAAAGGCTGTGAATATAGAAGCCCCAGGCAGTGTCTTCCTCTGCCTGGAAGAAGCTTTTCTTGTTACAAAAGCCACCCTCTGACTGGCTCTCTGGCAGCCTCAAGCAGTCAGGGGGAGAGCAAGGCCATCAGAGAGCCAATTTTTTTCTTAAGGCACAGTAAAGACCTATTCATAAAAGAAGCAGCAGGAGGGAAGGTGGGGAAGGGAGGAGGGAAGCAAAGAGAAGTTGTAGCCAGACCTTCTTTCAGTCTTTGAAAACAGTCTTGGTATTAACCCTTGAACAGTGCTTTGAGCATCCTCAAGCCCTGGAAATCTGCTAATTGACCCACAGGCTTGTGTAAGGGTAATAGGAAGATGTAAACTGAGTCCTGAAGGTTTTGGTGGGTTATCCATCACCACTCTACCTTTCCTCACCCACCCTGGCAGGCAACTGCGTGGTTCCTAGCAGGTGTATCCCTGCAAAGGACAGACCTGCTGATGGGGAAGATTTCAAAGCTGTTTCAAGGATGCTGGAAGTTCTCTTACCTTTGAGCTTTGTTCCAAATGAGAAACTTGCCTTCTGGTTTGAATTTTCTGGTCTGGCTTGGGAATCTTCAAGGAAACTGTCTCTCTTGGTGAGAAACTGGTGAAAACTTTGCACAGGTCCCAATTTGGACTAGGTTTTGCCGAAGAAATGCTCTGCTTGTGATTGATCCTTATAAATAGAAGTGCTGATACAAAGGAGAAAGTTCCTGGGACATTGAATGGCTAAAAGGAGGCAAATCACTGGGAAGGAAGCCTGGGGGAGATCTGGAGCATAAGGCTACTGAGCCTCACGTGTTGGGGGTATGGACATGAAATCCTCTCTGGAGAGAGTGTGACAAGTGTTAAAGGGTTAAAAAAGATGAAAAGGCAAGAGGGAGTTCTGGGCTTTACAAAATGATGATCAGTGTAGTTACGTGGTGCCCACAGAAGGCAATATTGTGCAATATTCTGGTGTCACTCTACATCTCAGTTTTTTAAAGAAATTCTTTAAAATGTTTGTATGGAGGAAGTACGGACAAGTAAAAACTTGTATGGAGGAAGTAATGGAAATTCATAGGAAACATGAAAAAGCTGATCTCGGACTGATTTCTGCAAATTTTCTCAAGAATGGGTTTTGATTTTGCAAGTAGCAGTAGTCAGACATGCAGTCACAATGTCTTACAACATCTCTGACACCTTCCAACTGGCTTATGCCTTAATATAAAAGGATTACAACCACGCTCTCTGTGCCTTAGGTGTCCCAACTAGCTTTGGAGGGACTGTCCTACACCAGAAGCAATACCTCTGTTCCTGGGAGAAGGGTTTGCAAAGATTCACCTTGGAACTGCAATCTCCATGCAATAATTCCCTTCCTCCCTGACCCCCTTCCCGATGCTCATGGCCCTGGCAAGGCTGTGATGGGGGATACCACATCTGACAAGCACCAGGCATGGGGTGAACAGACCAAGTGGCTCCTGTGGAAAGCTGGGAGGGGATGCTGAGTTCTTTACTTGTGTGCAAGTAGCAAGTAAGTTTGTTCCACTGATGTTAACAGTTCTCATTGCTAGCTTTCAACAGACAGTCACTGGGTAATTCAAGACTTCAAATTTAGGACATCTGAAGGGCATATGAACACATATGTCTGTTGGTGTGCCATATAAGTTGCTAACCTGAATTACTTGCACCTAAAGCATCTCAGAAAAGTGCATGGCAGCTAAATGCAGTGAGAGGTCTCGGTGTAACACAGTAGTTGAGGAAGGGTTAAGTAGAAACAATGGGATAAATGAGGGGAAATGTAGGCTGAATACCAGGAAAACATTTCTTCACGCTAAGGTCACTTGGGCTGTGAGAGGGGGAAACGGCAGCTCACCCAGGCTGCCTTCTCCAGGTCTGGGATGGCTGTGGGGCTGGGGATGTGGAGTGAAGAGGGATCAGGCTCCATGGAGAAGGAGGTTGCCTGGCTGCCTTGGTGTTTTCAGCCTCTGAGTGCTTACGAGGGGCTGGAAAGATAAATTTCCTGATGCTTGTCCCCCACTGAGGGCTTTTACTGCAGCCCAGCAGCTGGGCTGGGATCTGAAATAAGAAAGAAGGAAAACCAGGGAGGGAGTGAGGAAAAGGAGTGGCCCTAAAGGAATTCATTGGAAACAGTTTCCCTGAATAGACAACAATAATTGCCCAGAAGTATCTGCAGACTGATGTGTGAAAGGGACACCTTTGGCCATGAATTGGGCTGGTTTAGGAATCTGCAGAGCAGAGTGAGGTGGCAGTTTCGGCTGTAACACTTTCCTGCCCCCCCTGCCCTCGAGGAGAGGGTCAGGATGACACATCTGCAGAAAAATCACGCCTCTCTGCAGCCTGATTTTCTGCCCTGGTGGAAGTTGGTCTAAGTCACATCTAGATAACCATAGGCTGTACTGTGGGTGTCCAAAGGTAAGCTGTTGTGTGCAGACATGACAGAGCTCCTCTGTCTGAGAGGAGAGTGGATCTAGATATAAATTATATAGAATAAATATAGGATCTTGGAAGAATAATTTTCTTGGTTTAGTTTTTTGAGGATGTTCAGCCCTTTGTGCTGAAGACAGTTTACAACATGTGACTGAAAGGAAATGAAACTCCAATGAGACACCGAAATATGCCCTTGCTTCTCCCTGTTGTACCTTTCTACTAAAAAATTACTTTGGAAATCTGATTTTTCTCTTGCTGTTAAGGTTTATGCAGAATGTTTCTTGGGTCAAGCCTTTCATTGCCCTTGGAAGGGTGTCTGAGTGGAGATGGTCTTTGTGTGCCAAAGCTTGACTCCTCTGCCTCTTGAAAGGTCACTGTTGCAGCACAGAACAGAGATGATCAACAAAGAAATTAATTCTGTAATAAATTGTCTACTTGTTCAGCTCACTCGTGCCCCTGAGCTAGTGTAAGTGGCACCCCAGTTACTAGAAATCCTCTTTAATTCTTTTTAGTTCTTAGTTGCTAATTCAAGTATCAACTGAAGCTGCCTAAGAAATTGGAAAGATCAACATTTATTACCTGAAGAAGTGACTTGGGAGAATTGAATAAGGTGTATTTACACGCCTGTGCAGTGTGAATGAGGCCACTGAGCTATTACCATTATCAGGAGAACTGTAACTAGGAAACCTCAGCAAACTATCAAGTTATTTCAGGCCTTCTCTGAAGCTCTCAGGAGAGGGGGCCAGATGGGAAAGGGATTTATCATTGAATCTGAAGGTATTGGCATCTTGTTTTGTTCTGGCCTGGGTACAAGATGTCTGTGGACAGTTAGTATTTGAAGGCTACTTTTGCCATATGAAATTGTGTGGTGAAGAGTTGATCTTGTCCTGCTCCCTGATCTAACTGGCCTCATTTGATCCAGCTTTAGTAAAGATGTTCCTGCATGAAAAGTTGTTGGTGGGGACCTCAAGCTTTGTCCTTCTCTGAGCAGAGTCAGGGAGGTGAAGAACCCGTTGGGGTTATTCCCTTTCAGGACTAGTAGTGGCACCATTTCTGCAGGGTGTGGGGCACGGCGTTGGTTCAGTCAGTCCTTGGCTTTGGCCTTCCCACTCCTAGAGGTGATGCTGGTAGATCTGTGGTCTCAACACCAGGATGCTTCCAGCTGGTGACTGGGCAGCTCTTGAGTGACACTGACTGCTGGCCATTGGTGATAAGCATGCCTTTTGTTAGAGACCACTCACTGGGACGAAGAAATACAAAGCAGATGTCATCAGAAGTGTCACATTTTAGGCTGCCATATGGCTGTGCTGCGCTCTCGCTGGCACTACGGCAAGACCCCTACATGGGCATGAGCCAGAGCGCAACTGCTATCGGAAGGGATTGCATTAGCTGAGAAAGCATCAGGCAAGTGTAGGATTTGCATTTTTTCTGCCAATGGGGACACGAGGGACCCAACCTGCCAGACCCTCGTAACTCCCCAGTACTCCCTCTAGACCTGGCTCCAGCTGCAGGCAGTGTCTGGGAAGAAAGGACACAGTTAATGAATGGGGAAAAAAATAAGTGGTGTATCTCAACCCACAGTTGTCTTAGCTAATGGCAGAGCATGGATAAATGGTGGTGGCCTGGCCCTGGCTGAAGCTACAGAGAGGGTCCTGGAGCAGCCCAGAAGAGAAAGTAGTATTGGGGTGGATGCTGCTTCCTTGCTCGAAATCCTCCTGCTTGGAGGTGCTCTCTCCCTTGGTTTTCCTCTCTGTGCTGTAGTAATTCTGCCTGGGTGAGACAGAACTTGTTTTGCTTTTAGCAGCAGAGGAAATCCACCGAACACTGTTAAAACTGGGATGTGATATGCTCCTTCTGTAATGGTGAGTGGGTGGCTGCAAGACGCTTGGGGGCTGCCTGGAGATGCTTGAGGAGAGTAAACAGTGATAGAAAGTCCCTGCCCAAACAGAAGTAAGAGCAGAGACCTAAACTATGGTTGAAAGATGAGTGTGTAGGAAAAAAGCCTGTGTGATATCACACGAAGTTTAGAGCTTTGCCTTTGTCATCCCCTCACAGGGTTTGTAGGGAGAGGGACCCCTAGGAAAGGGGGCTGAATGTCTTCAGCCAAAATGTCCAACGGGATGAAGAGTGCTCATGTCCCACAGGGGTCAGCTCCTACACTTGGTAGAAATGATCTCCAGTGCCCTGTCACCTAGGAAGAGCAACCCAGCCCAGCAAAATTACTATTGAGTTTGGGATTTGCAAGGCAATGGCAGCATTTTATTTTGTTTCTCTCTCCTTTTTAAATCAAAGCAAAATTGTTCCTCCTTCCTCAAACTAGTAGGCTGAAGTTCTAGTCTAGTTTGCACCCACAAAACCACACTGAGTTCAGTGTGTGAGCTGAATTTAGCCTTTGACCCTAAAACCCATGGTAGTGGAGACACCCTGGTTCTGGGTTTGGCCAGCCTGTATGGATGTCCATTCACAATTCAGCCCTGGAAAGTGGGCGAGAAGGAGTTGCTGCAGCCTTGCTTTTTGGTATTTCAGGTTTTGCAGGCTTTCATGCAGTTCTCTTTAGCTTTACTCTATTCTAGCAAAAGCATCTGCACACCAGCATGGTAAACAGCAGTATGGGTTTCATCCAGGCTCCTGTGTGCAATAGAAAACAAGATATGACCTGAGAGCAGGAATTCGGGGCTTCAGAGACCCTGCCATAGATTATCATCTCAGGAAAGCCTGGTGGGTTTTTCTGTTTGATTTCTGATATCTGCTTTCCCATGAAGTTGGTGCATGGAGAGCTTGCTCCTCCATTACTCCTGAGGAACAAAATGACTGTGGCCTGCCTCCAAGAGCTTTTCTACCACCATGTATTTCAAAAGATGTGGTGATTTTTCTGCTTCACAGTGAGTCAGATGGTGTTGAGCAAGGGGGTATCACAGTTCATAATCGATAAAACTGAGATTCTGTAGGCCTGGTTTTTGAATTTATTTATTTTTCAGAGACGTTGAGCATGTGTTCCCTGTCTGACTGTACTTGTAGCATGGGCATTTGCTGTTCTCAAGATCAGGGCAGGAATGTGTTGGGCTAGAAGCCTGGGCACCACCATTCTGAGGTCTGGGAGCCCACCCTGGAAAACTGTGCCATGGTAGTTTGAAGCATAAAACAAGAGGTGGGAGGTAAGGCAGCTGGTTATAAGCCTGTTCTCTACTATATTTTCTAGTCCTTTGAAGGACTCTGTGAAGCTCTGAGAACAAGGGATTCTGGACATCTGGGTGACCAGTGTCCAAAATATCCTCTGCGCTGGCATAATACCATCAACAGTCATTGATCTTTGGGTAACTGGATGAAGGAAATAGGCTTTTTGCACTGAAAGAAGTATAATCTTACAGGTTTTTATGGAGAACTAGGTTTGATTGGGAGGTTGTGTTGGACTGAAGTCTCCCTCTGCCATGAACTTTCCATTTGATCACAGTCAAATCCCTTAATTTCTGAGTGCACTGAACGCAGTGACAAAACTCTGACTTCAGTGAGGTTGGGAATTCAGCTAAATAGTTTAAAAATTACTATATATTTGATGATTCCTCATAGAAAGTGACATCTGTTGTCAGACCCAAGGTCTGTACAGGCTTGTGTGTCTGACGCCAGGCAGCAGTGAGAGGCTGGGGACAAGGGCATGAAGAACAAGGCACGTGTAGGAACAATTGCTTTTTAATTTTTGGTTTTCGTAACGTGCTTGCTATCGCCTCAGCAAATGCGGCATTTGAGTCATCCTGTTCCCTCTGTCCCTTCCTTGGTTATCTCTCTGCTCCTGGTGAAAATTATTTGACACATGGCAAGGCCAACCAACGCAGTGTTTCAAGCCTCCTGGCCTCTGCCTGCCTTCCAGCGCGGTGAGCGGCGTTATCACAAGCTGGAGTGAAGAGCCCTCCCCAGGCTTTGAATCGGATGCTTTCAGAACAAGCCTCGAGTTCCTGGGAATATTTAAAGCAGCACACAAGAGCGTTTTTGGGGTGTTTTTTTTTAGCTCTGCATTGACATTCCAGTGTTATCAACCTCCAGAGCTTGTTGCTTGCGTAGGAAGAAGAGCCGTGAATGGTCCAGGCATGTGATGTTCCATTCACTTAACCCTATCTCTTATCAGCACACATGAGGCTGCTGTCTCTTGTGGAGAGCTTTTCCATTGCCATTAGCAGCTTGTTTCTGCTCCTGAAGCTGCTTTTCGTTTTATATATAGAAATCTCCTGCCTGTTCTCCCCAACATACTCACCCATCTGTAACTGCACATACCTCATTTCTTTTAAAAAAAGAAAATAAATCCCTCTCACCCTACCTGCTTGGGGGCATTTGGGCAGGGTCCTTCCCCACCTGATAGTTTTGGAAAGAGCCTTGTCTGAGGAAGTGACAGCAATAGGTGTGTGCTCTCTACAACTACCTGAAAGGAGGGTGTAGAGAGATGGGGGTCGGTCTCTTCTCTCAAGTCACAGGCGACAGGACGAGAGGAAATGGCCTCAAGTTGAGCCAGGGGAGGTTCAGGCTGGATATTAGGAAAAATTTATTCACTGAAAGGGTTATCAAGCATTGGAATGGGCTGCCCAGGGAGGTGGTTGAGGCACCATCCCTAGAGGTGTTCAAAAGACAGGTTGATGTAGTGCTGGGAGGTACGGTTTAGTGATGGTGATGCTTCTTGTTTGTTGTGCAGGTGTCTATTTTTGTCAGTTAGGTTGATGGTTGGACAAGATGATCTTTGAGGTCCCTTGCAACCTAGAAGATTCTGTGATTCTGTGCTTCGAAGGATGCTGATGGGCAGGGGGGCAGGTGGTTGCCCACCACCAAAAATCACATCCCCAGAAATCATCCCCTTAGCAGGATGGCGAGTGAAACTGAAGTGTGTGCAGTCAATACACAGGTACAAATATGCAGTTAGTAGCTGCAGGGAATTAAGTCTTTACAGAACATTGGCTCAAGCAACAACTTCAAGGGCCAGGCTTTGCCTCGTGCATCAGTTGCAGCTGGATTGCCTTGACGGGCACCACCGGGGCACACTGCGGTGCTCAGAGAGCCTGACCCCTGAAGGAGTCCTTTGGAGACTGATGAAATCAACCAAGCCATAGGAAAAAAAAAGAAAACAAAACCCAACAACCTTGGTATTTGCTTAAGAGATTAGATAAGCTGACAGAAATGCAGAAGATAGCTGTTTACACACACAGAGAGACACATACACCGGGAAGAAAATTCCTTTCCAAAAATAACTGCTTACTTTTTATTTATAGCTTCCCCCCCCTTCTTTTCTTCTCAGATGAAGCAGAACATTTACATAAGGGGCAAGGAGATGTGATGATGAATAACTATTTCTTGTGCAGACCAAAGTCCTCATTAGACCTGCCAGCAGGGATAGATGTCTGGGCCTAGCAGAGCACCAGAATTAGCAAATATCATTTAACTGTCTGAAGTCTCTAACAGTAGACCATCTTCTAGAAGTTCAGAGGGATTTTTTTTTTTTTACCAAGCACCAAAATGATAATAGGCCTGATTTATCCCATCTAAAATATTTCATGGGACAGAAGCAAAGGCTTGGCTTGTGCCTGAGGTACACTATTCATTGTGGCTTCCATTCCCACCCCCTTGATCACCTCCCAGCCAGCAAGATATGTATAATGGTGACACTGGGGGAGATAGGGCCGTGCTACCCTCTGAATTTTACAGAGGGAGGGACTAAGGCAGCCTGACTTTTGCTGTTTGGCCATCTCCTGAAGGCCTTTCTGTAGACACCTCTGTGGATCTGTGCTTAAGGAACTGACCCAAGACCACTCAGACAACTTTGGACAGAGCAGAGAAGTGATGCTGCTGCATTGTCATCTCTGAGACCAAGGTATGGACCTGTGGGGGACTCGCTTCCTTCTAGTGCTGACTTCTGCTAAAATAAAACATCTGTGAGCTGTGAAGCTGCCTTTCCTCTCCCAATAGCCCACAACCTCTTGTGCTGCCCTCACCTGCCTGGCAGGACATCCTTCCTCCTCGTCATCTGGGGTCACACCACCACCACTTTCCAAAATGGACTCTGGGGCAAGTAGGAGCTGCCCCAGATGCTGAACACAGGCTGGTTTCACAGTTGCAGCAATCGCCTGTGATCACCTTAAGGTACTCTTATTTTCTGTTCCAGGATTGCTACCACATTTCTTTGTGGCAGAAGTGCTTGTGGTGTCCTGAGTGCTGGGCTGTGGTCTTGGAGGATGATGAAGAGGCAGAGGAGGAGGTTGGTTACAAAGGAGAAGCCTTGCTCTCCGCAGTGCACAGAAAACCTTCGGCAGATGCCACCACTGGGAGGAGGATCATGGGAGAAAGGGCATGGCTGTTTAATGAGTTTTAGAAATGTGTTCTTTAGCTTTGTGTGCATGTATTTTTAGTCTTGTGGAGTACAGAACTAAACTTTGAACAAAAATAGCTATCCACTTACATAACATCCTTGCTTACAAAACTCCCCGAGCTTAAGCTCTCCGGAGGCTTCTGGAGCAGAGGGCTGTCAATCAAATCAAAGCCATGACTCAGGCGCGTACGCACATCTCAGCAATGCAAAGTCAAGATTTGCAGTGTTTACACATGGTATACTCAGCACAAGGCGTGTGATGGCAAATGCAAAGCAGCATCCTGGCTTCACCATCTCAAAGGCAAGGCAGGGTGTTGACCACAGCAGAGGGATGCTTCTCCTTTCTTCCCACTTGCCCATGCCTGGTCAGGGCGAGGAAAGGCTGAGGGAAGAGTTTTCATTCTATGGGTTCCTGGTTTTTACTTTCTTTAGGTCTTCTTGAACAGTAGGAGAGTCCAGATGCTGAGCCCTTACTCTCTGTTGCCTTGGGGTGGGAGTTGTTGGTCATCTGACACAGCCCAGTCTGAGTGTCCCTGCATCCCTGCTGCTGTGGCGATTAACAGTCCTAGCCAAGAAGCTCTGGAGCTGAAGAGGTTTGGAGCCACAGCTCTCTCCTTGACCCCCTGCCCAGGACAGAGGCGTGCTCATGCTATGGAGAAAGTTACCCAGTCACAGCCGGGGCTTCATTTATTCTGGTGATAAACAGGGTAGTACAGGGTCAAGGGTGTTCATTCTTTCCATTTGCACTTTGAACATGCGTGGTTAGAGATTAGTAATGTGTCATCCTTTCTTCATGCTGTTTTCCCTTGGCAGCCATGCTGTACGTGGATGAGCCTGGGCAAGTAGGTGATACTGGTTTGTTTGCCAAAAGTAACATTAGGTGGTGATAGCACACGTTGACTCTAAAGGACCGATTCTGCTGAACAAGCTTGTTTTCCTGAGACACCAAGGTGGAATAGGTTTCGGTTAAAAATAACCGACCTCCCCATGCTGAGGCTAAGCGTTTCTTCTTGAGAAGCCATTTTTAACCACAGATGGTCACCAGATGCAGTGGTTATCAAGGAGATCAGAGCTGGAAGCCCACCATGGGGATGAGCTGAATTCTTTCCTTTTGCTACTCAAGTGGAGTACCTTCTTGGTCATCCTCTGGCGTGAAGGGAAATGTCTGTTTAGGGTGGGATATGTGGGAGTCATCAGGTCAATGAGAGGTGTGTGATGGTGTGTGTGTACGTGTTGGGGAACAAACATTCACTGCGATGCTGATGGATTCTGAGAAAGCCAGGGCTGGACATCGTGTCTCAAAATAGCTCATGAAAACAGGCAGCCTCACGCTGGTTCCACACTCTGCGATGGAGATATACAGCCCTGAAACGTAATTTGTCATGCAATTTATCGAAACAGTTATCCTCTGGGGGCTTTAGAGCCCTAGCAAGAGGAGACAAGGAAAAACTAGGGACTAGTTTTCTTCAGTGAGACAAATAGTAAATTGTTTTCTGAATGCCTTGGAGCGATTTCATTGGGAGTCTTATTCGACCTCAGAATACAGTGGTGCATTTATAGAAAGGTTATTTTTGTCTTAGCTATGCGGAGGGGTGGTGCTAAAACATCCATATTTTTAGTGACCGTGAAGGGAGTATCTTCCAGTTCTCTGTCTTTTCAACAGCATCAGCTTTGGATGCTGTTGTAGACCAGGTCTCTCCTGTCTTTCTCACAGGGGCACACACACATCATGCATTAAGGATGGATATTTGGCCTATGGTCATATGCATCAGGGAGAAAGCATAGTCTAGCAGATTGGGCTAGATTTGCTTTCTACACTACTTTTCTTCAGTACATCAGACCAGGTGAACTTCTTGCCCACAGACTCGATGCTCTGACCCCAAAATGTGGGGAGCCCTTCCCTGTGTCCCAGGTGTGCTGTGATGACAGGATTCAGAGCTGCTTTGGAGATGCTGTTGGGTACCCTCTCTCATATAGCAAGGCTGAGCTGTGTGGCATGCAGGTACCATCACTTGCTTTGGTCTGAGCTACCATCTCATGTTGACAGTTTCTACCTCCAGCTGAATTTTATTTTTAATTATTATTATTTAGAGAAGTTCGGATATTCTTGAAAATAAAAGTAGTGAAAATTCAGTGATTTTTCTCCAGTTAATACTCTGCCAAGTTTCTAGAGTGGCTCTAATAATCATATGGCCGGATATATGGAATTTGTTGGGGCCTGGTCTGTTTGCCAGCCTAGTACACCTAGATTTCGCTGTGTTAAACCGCTGGGAAGGGTGAAGGGGAAGTAATTTGCATATGCTCATATGGGTTTTACAGAGAAATTCCCAGAAGATTTTAATATGCTTTAAGTAAGTCCGAGCCCAGGACTGAGTAAGACTTTGGCAGCTGGCAGGTCTGAGGCCAAATACCTGAGCTGGGGGCAAGGAGACTTTCTTCCTCTGCTTCCTCACACTGTTGATGCAAAGATCAAACAAAAATCCCCAAGAATATTAATAGACCTGTCTTCAGAGCAGAGTCTGAGTCTGGTACAATAAAAAAGGCAAGCGGAGGGGTGTAAAATGAAATCCTGAGTTCTCATTCAGTGAGTGATCATGATCCAGCACAGGAACCGAATGTGGGAGGGGGAAGTAGTCTGCAGTCATCTCGCTGATGATTATGTGGTGCTTCCTACACAGGGAGTTAAGAAGCACACTCCTGAGCTGTTTCAATTCATAGCTGAGGCAAAAAGTTGTCGTCTTTTGGTGTGGGCTGCTATGAATAACACAGCATGCACATCCCCCAGAGATGAGTACAACGCATCCTCTTTAGGATGACCCCTGTATTTTAGTGGATATGGGAATTTGTCTGCACATACAAACGTAGGTATGTGTGTTTATGAAAGCTGGTCCTGCCAGTACATGTGTGAGAGGAGGGTGTGTGAGTGCTGGTAGTAGGTTTATGTTTCTGTAAAGCTCGATGTGCATGTCCCTGTACTCCCAAGAAGTCTGTGCTGGACCTTCATGAAGACCCACGTTTTGTCCAAGTCCTACTGTAGTTGCTTAAATCTGTTCTGTGAGCTCCCTTGGTACCTTTTTGTTGGAGGGGAAAAGCCCCAAAGACTTTTGGAAGCTGTTACTGGGCACTGACTCCTGGAGCTCTTGTCTAACACTAGCTTTTTTCCTGCACTACTTGCTGTTTCCACAGCCTGGATAGAGCCCAGCATCCAAGAAGGTTTTGCTATTGATTTTTATAGGACCAAGATGTTGTTGTAGGTGTTTAACATCACTGTTGTAGCTGTGCAACTCTGGATCTCTACCTAGGCAGACTGGAGTAAAATGGACCTGTTTACCCCAATCACATCCAAGAGGCCTCTCTGTCCCTGCACAAGGGTCTTTCCTAGGATGTTCAACGTAAGATTGAGGGTAGATTTTCATGCAAAAGTGAGTCACAGACAGATCTGATCTCTAGCACTTCATTACCAACAGGAGGGCAGAACTAGCATGGAGATGCAATTCCCTTACCTTTAATGATTAATACCTTGAGTGCTTGTGCAAGGAGGGCTAATCAAGGGCTAGGTACTATCAAAAAGTGGCCAGCATCATCTTTATTTAAAACTCCATGAAACCAAACAAGCTTTTCTCAGCAGAGGGAAGGCAGATACGTGCTGAGTCTTGTTTGTACCCACAATGCCATGCACATGTTCCTAACTTTTTATAGAAAAGCTCTCGATTCGCTGGGTGTGGGTTCATCTGTGGGGATTTATCCTACCAGTTGGTCTAATCAGCTCCCAAAAATTGAGTGACCATGGGAAGCTGTGTTGTGAAAATAACTCATGAGAACCAAAAAAAGAAAAATGCCCAGGACATCCAGGCTATTAATAAAAGCGGGTGTTGCAGGGCCCTGGTTTAAATTTGCTGCATCAAGGATGCAGAAGTAGCAACCCAAACCATTTTGGCTCTTCCACCCAACAGGGAGCTTCCAGCTTGTGTCAAACTTGTGGGATTTTGGCATCCCTTCTGTGCAAAAGGAGCTGGGCTTGCTGGTGATTTCAGCATGGCTACACCCACAGTTGGCTTTGGAGAATCTCAGCCTACAAACATGGCCAGGTTTCTTCCGTGCTTACCCGGTGCACGCTTCTTTAATCCAGCGCCAAGCTTCCTCCTCCTTCATAAAGTACTTACAGCATCGATTTCCAGTCTTTGCGCTACGGGAGCAATAACTAACCAAGCTGTAATGTTTTCCATTGCACATTTAACTCTGCATGCATGGCGTGTCATTGCCAGAGCTTTTATTTCCAATCCTGCGGCCTGAGAAATGCATGCATGAGGTACGTCTTTAGTGAAGGGACCCGTTCAGAGCGATGCCTTCTCCACCACAATTTCAAAGATCAGCGCACAAACACTTTTACAGGACCAAGATGATGTTGTAGGTGTTGAACATCACTGTTGTAGCTGTGCAACTCTACATCTCTACCTAGGCAGGCTGGAGTAAAATGGCCCCATTTACCCCAATCACAGCCACGAGGCCTCTCTGTCCCTGCACAAGGGTCTTTCCTAGGATGTTCAACGTAAGATTGAGGGTAGATTTTCATGCAAAAGTGAGTCACAGACAGATCTGATCTCTAGCACTTCATTACCAACAGGAGGGCAGAACTAGCATGGAGATGCAATTCCCTTACCTTTAATGATTAATACCTTGAGTGCTTGTGCAAGGAGGGCTAATCAAGGGCTAGGTACTATCAAAAAGTGGCCAGCATCATCTTTATTTAAAACTCCATGAAACCAAACAAGCTTTTCTCAGCAGAGGGAAGGCAGATACGTGCTGAGTCTTGTTTGTACCCACAATGCCATGCACATGTTCCTAACTTTTTATAGAAAGTAATACCTTGAGTGCTTGTGCAAGGGGGGCTAGTCAAGGGCTAGGTACCATCAAAAGTGGCCAGCATCATCTTTATTTAAAACTCCATGAAACCAAACAAGCTTTTCTCAGCAGAGGGAAGGCAGATACGTGCTGAGTCTTGTTTGTACCCACAATGCCATGCACATGTTCCTAACTTTTTATAGACACATTCTTGATTCGCTGGGTGCGGGTTCATCTGTGGGGATTTATCCTACCAATTGGTCTAATCAGCTCCCAAAAATTGAGTGACCATGGGAAGCTGTGTTGTGAAAATAACTCATGAGAACCAAAAAAAGAAAAATGCCCAGGACATCCAGGCTATTAATAAAAGCGGGTGTTGCAGGGCCCTGGTTTAAATTTGCTGCATCAAGGATGCAGAAGTAGCAACCCAAACCATTTTGGCTCTTCCACCCAACAGGGAGCTTCCAGCTTGTGTCAAACTTGTGGGATTTTGGCATCCCTTCTGTGCAAAAGGAGCTGGGCTTGCTGGTGATTTCAGCATGGCTACACCCACAGTTGGCTTTGGAGAATCTCAGCCTACAAACATGGCCAGGTTTCTTCCGTGCTTACCTGGTGCACGCTTCTTTAATCCAGCGCCAAGCTTCCTCCTCCTTCATAAAGTACTTACAGCATCGATTTCCAGTCTTTGCGCTACGGGAGCAATAACTAACCAAGCTGTAATGTTTTCCATTGCACATTTAACTCTGCATGCATGGCGTGTCATTGCCAGAGCTTTTATTTCCAATCCTGCGGCCTGAGAAATGCATGCATGAGGTACGTCTTTAGTGAAGGGACCCGTTCAGAGCGATGCCTTCTCCACCACAATTTCAAAGATCAGCGCACAAACAAATTGCTGCCCTTCCGGCAGGGTGATGCTATAAATATAGAAAAAGCCTGTTTTACTGTGATCTGCATCTTCCAGTTGGATCCCAGCCCCCACCCTCTGCTTTCCTTGGTGTTGTGCTGATGCCAAATCAGCAAATGTTCAGAGAAACAGGATAGGCCACAGCTGTAAACCAGCGATGGCATCTTGTGCCTTGGGTTGGTTTGTTTTTCTGTTTTTTTTTTTTTTTTTTTTTTTTTTTTAATAGCGTGAAGGACTGAAGTAGTGCAACATTGAAATTGCACTGGCTAAGATAATAAATGGATCAGACAAATATAGCTGGGCATATGCTGAGTGTGGGTAGGGGTTTTTAATTTCCCTTCTTCAAACCAAGATCTATAATAAGATGTTTCCTGGCTTGTGTGTGAGTGTTTTTAATAGCTGCATATTTTTTTTTTCTTGCTGGATACTTCTGCATGTGGCTGTACTAGCCAAGCCCTGCACAGTAGCTACAGTGAATATTATTTTACAGCTCTGAGCTGGGAGTACAGTAGGTGCCATAAACTACACTGCAAGTCTTCTCTGTCGATGGGTGAGGGCATCGGCAGCCTTTCTTTGCAAACTGCAGCAGCATGGGAGATGGCAGAGGAAAGAGGTTTTGTTTGCAGGAGAAAAGCACCCTCCTGCACAGCTGGACGGGGGCTGTCGCAGCGAGGGAGGGTGTGCTTTTATCTGCCTCTACCATCATAACAGGTAGTGGGGCTCATCTTCTCCTTTGCTGATCCCAAGTCTAGTCTGGTCTGGCTCCTAGCTCTTCTCAGGGTGTCAGCAGACCCCATGGCCATTAAAGGGCAGGAGGAACTGGTAGGCAGAAAGCTTCCCGGCAGCAGTTAGAGCCATGGACTTGCCTGAAAATGCTCTTCACATAAGCTTTGCTGAGCCCATACTGCGTCCTTCATCCCTTAAGCTGAGCTAATTCAGATTTATACCCACCATCCCCGTCCCACGTTAGAGAGGCAGGGCACCCAGAGCCCTGGCTGCTGCTGGCCAGGTTTCTCCATCGTTGTTAGAGCTGGTATATCACCTATGGATGACGTAGGGACTTGGGGCTGGAGTGAATCACATGTAGTGATCACCCCTTGCACTGGACTTTAAAGTAGCTGCCAGTGGTGGCAGCTTAATTAGAAAGCCTGTAAAAATATGTGTACTTGCTTGAAATCCCTCCTTCAGATGTCATCTGAATGATGAATCTCAGCTTTCTCTTACACACAATAGTCACATATCCAGTCTTAACAGCTTTGACCCAAGTGGCTCAACACTTGAAGGCGTATCCAAGGTATGCTGTTATTTTAACCCACAAGATTTATTTTTAAAGCCAGCGTCACGGCTGGGAGAGGCACGAATTGTAGCCATCTTCTGGCTGGAGCCAGTTCCCATGTCTCAGGTAGGACATTTCTAAGCCTCCTGCATAATACTTGAACTTCAATTTGACATGAGTCAACATTGTAATGATGTTATGAAAAAGGCAAACATCGTACTAGGAATGTGGTCTACAAGAAAAAAATCAAAGCAGACTGAAAGAAGAGAGAGCTGAGGGAAGAACAGGCCTCCAGGGCACAACAGGCCATCCGAGAAAGGGAGACACTTTTCTGCTGTCATAGGACATCCCTGACTGAAAAGACATGATGGAGCAGTGGTGGAGCATTAGCCCCTGGTTTGACAAAGACTTCAGTGGGGAAATATTTTACTGCTTCTGTATCTCTGCTCCTCATCTCAGGAGTGGGAACATCACCATTGTTCTGCCTTATGCATGTTAACAGACCGAGTAATCAGATGTTGTAATTCCAGGGCCACGTCAGTCCCTCTGATATGTAAGTTGATAGCTCCAAGTGGATGCAGAGTCAGGAGTTAGAAGTGGCTTTAGGAAAAACTGAGCATGAGTGTGGGCTCCCCCATGGGTGGAGAAGGACACCACCCTGATCAGCTGCGGCTGTTTTCTTCTGCAGGCAACAATGCACATTCCCCATGGACCTCTGCAGCCATTGACAGGGAACAGGGGAGGAAAATAGGACCCAAATCAAGCTTTCTACAGGGATACAATCAACTCCTGCATGTTAAATACCAGCTGCCGTTATGCTTTCACCACTTTGTAGAATCATGGAACTGCCTGGATTGGAAGGGACCTTTCAGATCATCTAGTTCAACCATCAACCTAACGCTGACAAAACCATCATAAACCCATATCTCTAACCACTATGTCTACCTGTCTTTTAAATACCATGAGGGATGGTGACTCCACTGCTTCCCTGGGCAGCCTGTTCCAATGCTTGATAACCCTTTCAGTGTAAAAATTTTTCCTAATATCCAACCTAAATCTCCCCTGGCACAACTTGAGGCTGTTTCCTTTTGTCCTGTCACCTGTTACTTGGGAGAAGAGACCGATCCCCACCTCTCTACAGCCTCCTTTGAGCTGAGCCCCAATGCAGGGTGCCTGTGTAGGGCAGTGTGTCTGGAATCACCTTTACAAAGGCAGTGTCTGCTGCGACCAGGAGAGCTGCAGGGGCAGCTGCGCTGCTGAGGAGCACCCCTGGCTTCTGCTGGGCTTCAGCTTGGGCTACCCTGCCGCTCGTCCCACAGTGATGCCACCATCCCCTGGGCTCAGCTGCCCACCTGTTGGATGGGCTGCAGACCCAGCTGTAAGTGCCAATGGCTGGGGGAAGCCCTGCTGCTAGGAAGGTGGACACTCAGCAGGTTTTGCCCTTAGAGGAAGGACTTTCCGTGAAAGCTCCCCAGGCTGGCTAAGTATGCTGTGTTTTACTGTAAAGCTCTCACCTGCTTAGCCTGCACTTGTGGCTGAAGCGGCAACAGAGGCAAATCTCACATTATCCTGCACTGTATTGAGAATTTGTCTCTGTTCCTCAGACCTGTTGGGTATCAGGGCCAGCATTTCATCTTTGGGCTGAAAAGTCCTGTAGCCAGACTTACAACTGCTGTTGTTGGGAGCACATTCTGACTGCGTTCAGCTGATTTATCACAACCTCAGTGTTCCATCTCTCTTCATTTATTATCCTATACGTAACAGGCGGAAGGACCGGGGTGTCTCTGTGGCAGGAGCAAATCCTGGGATGGAGGTGCATCCTCATCCAGGTACAAAAGGCTGGAGGCCATAGCAGAACCTCTGCTATGTGTGTTCCACCACACTGTGCCTGCAGGGAGAGCACACACCTCTTTGCCTCAGCAGGCACCCTAGAAACAGACTTTTGCTCACAAACAGGCTCATGGTGTTTGTGTTCCCTTCCTCCAGCAGCTCTTGCTTCCCAGTGGTTACCAACACATCCATGCATCCAGCAAACCAAGGCCCAGGGGGTTGTGCATGTCTTCCAGGTCAGGAAGAGACTCAGTGATGTCTCTCTGTCCCCACTGTCTGTGGTGGGGCCCCATCTCTTCCTACGGATGTGGTGCAAGCCAGGAGTTACGGTTGTGTGACACTTGCTAAATAATGCAGAGATCCCTCTGTTTTGGGAGGGTGCTTAGGAAATTCTTCCTGTTCGAGTAAACCCACAGCTGGCTGCTTTCCTCCTCTGCTGGCTTGGGCTTTCCATTTTTCCTGATTCCAGCTTTGTAGGTACCCACGGACACCTCACAGCGGCCTGAGATCCAGCCAATGCAACAAGATGCACCTGTGAAAGCCTGCACGTAAAATGTCCTATATTAAAAATAATTAGCTTTGTGATTATTTTTGTTGCCACTGCAGCGTTGTCCCCTCTTGGTATGTCACTTGCCACCTTCCCTCAGGGAACATTTTGGTTTTTGCAGGAGGTTGCAGAGCTTTGATGGCAGGCCACGGAAGCAGGATGTAGCACATAACCATCCATGAACCCTTCCAAGGCTGACACCAAGTAAGACCCAAACTTTCCAGGGGCAGTACGGCAGGGGACAAGGCAGGGTACGCTGCATGGTGCCTCCCAAAGGGGAACATGAGATGTTTTCCCTGTCCTTGGAGCAAGTGGGGTTGATAGAGATGTCCTTCCTCTGGAGCTGTGATGGGAGAAGGGGTTAATTCACAGTGCTAATGTGTTTCATCTGGCAGCAGTGCCAGGTGGTAATACACTTTCGACAGAGAGATATTATGTAAAATGGAGTGGTGACCCAAGGAGGTGTAATTAGCTCTGCTGTCACATAGGAAGGAACATGTTTGTACAGATTATTTCCAATTTCTAGCAACACCTGCTCACTTGCTTTAACCAGATTTCTCAAACAGGGACTAATTAGCACTTCCTTGGAAGTCCAGCTCTCTCCAGGCAATGGCTTTGCCTCTCAATCGGTATTCCTTCTGCAGGAAGGCACGTTAATTACTATATCAGGAAAAGCTGATGGAAGCAGGAAACCATTTTCATGCCTAAAACTAATTAAAGGAGAAGCGAGAGGTTGCTGGAGCTGGCCTTGCTTGCTCATGCAGGGGGTGAGGGCTGCGCAGTGAGTTTCCTTCTCTGCATCCTGGAACGAAAGCAGTATTTTGCATCCGTACCATTTCCGAGGGCTGTGGGTGAGGGGGGGCCCTGTGGTGGTGCCCCCCGCTCAGGGTTTGAGCCCAGCAGCACCCGTGCCACCCCGGTGGTGACCCTGATCACTGTGGCAGCTTGGGACTGGAGGGAGCCCCAGGAGCACCCATGCTGGAGTCTTGTGCCTCTGAGCAAGCCTGTGCCAGGGAGGGTGGACAGGGCTCCCTGATTATTTTTAGCAAGTGTAATGATGCGCAAGGCTCTGACCATTGTTGGGTATTAACTACAATCTGGGAGTTAATGGTATTAATCAATGTTACTGTTTGTAGAACGCCAGTCTAGCCAACCCCTTCCAAAAGCAGAGGGTTGTGATGAAGTTAATGAAGTCTCCCAGTATCCTAGGAGGCAGGTGAATGGTGTGATGATAGTGCAGGTGAGTGTGCCAAGGCATGGGGCACGTGTGGCTGCCCAGGGCAGTCATAGAGTCACAGAATGGTTGGAGTTGGAAGGGACCCTGAAAATCATGGAGTTCCAACCCCCCTGCCATAAGCAAGGACACCTCCCACTAGACCAGGTTGCTCCAAGCCCCATCCAGCCTGGCCCTGAACACCTCCAGGGATGGGGCAGCCACAGCTTCTCTGGGCAACCTTTTCCAGTGTCTCACCACCCTCACGGGAAAGAATTTCTTCCTGATATCTTATCTAAATTTCCCCTCTTTCACTTTAAAACTGTTTCCCCTTGTCCTGTGACTCCACTCCCTGATCAAGAGTCCCTTCCCATCTCTTCTGTAGCCCCTTTAGGTGCTGGAAGGGGCTCTAAGGTCTCCCCGGACCCTTCTCTTCTCCAGGCTGAACAACTCCAACTCTCTCAGCCTGTCCTCACAGCAGAGCTGCTCCAGCCCTCTGAGCATCTTCGTGGCCCTTCTCCCCACCCAGCCCTTCATCTCTGCTGCTAACCACCAGCTCTGCTGAAGCTTTATAGCAAAGAAACATCTTTTGGAAACCTGCATGAAGGGATGAGGTGCAGCTACCTAACTTGGCTGTCCCCAGCCTTTCCCTCCTTGGAAGAGGTGGGGATGACCCTTCCAGTCCCTTGCCACATTCCTGGAGGTGTCTCTGTTTCTTTTCAACACCTTAACCCATGAAATCAATCCTCTTTTGATAGCTGCAAGTTTGGTGGCTTCTACAATGTTGCAGTCTTTAGGAAAAAATGCATTTTTGGGAATGTGATGTCTACTGAACTGACTCCCTTACAGTCTGCCATACACTGTCCACAGAGCATGATGAGAGAAGGCCTGGGCAGTCCCACCTTCCCCATATTTCAGGCCATGCAACCACACCTCATCCCTCACGCACCGAGTCCGTTAGCTTTTTTTTTTTGGCTAAAAAACGTCTTCTAGGCAGTTAAAGGGTCTGGCTTTGACCATCTCAAAAGATGGAGACTCTACTGTTTTCTTTGGTGTTTCTCTCTGACTCTCAAGCTTGTGCTGATGATGTGTTTCTGACTTGGTTTGTCCGGCTTTGGTCTGCAGCTTTTTGGTTTTGTTCTCTCTTTTTTTTTTTTTTTTTTTTTTTTTTTTTGCTGACAGAGCCTTTTAGTGCCTGAAGTTATGTGCTCCTGCACTGTAATTGAATCCACCTTCTCAGGAAGATAGATGGCTCTCCAGATGCCTCCCTATAGGCAACTTCTCCAGCTCTGAAGCCACATTTGTGGCCTGGTTCTGCCCTCTTCTCAATTTTACTGTGTCTTTTTGCAACCATGGGCACCAGGACACAGATGCTGTGTTTTAGCTCCAGGTTAAAAACTCTTCTGAATGTCTATGTAGGGTTCCTGTTAACACTCTGTGCTACAGCATCACATGCTGCTTGTCTGCAATTTCTCTGTATCTCTGTCTCTGCTGTCACAGAATGATACCTGTATCCTCTCTACCTGTATTGCACTGAACTCTTGAACACTAAAGGAGTAGAAAAGGCATAATTTCCAAACTAATTTAAGGAATGTTTTTTTTTTCCCTACCCAATCTAGGTGGAACTTGCTGCCATAAAATAAAAGTGAGGTCAAGCAGGGCAAAATATGCACAAATAAAAAAGAAATCTACAGGAATAGCCCCCTTTTTTTTAAAAAAAAAAGAGACTCAGAGAACTGTAAGTCTTTAAACCCTCTGACAATCTTAACTCGTGGGGGCTTAGGAGAAGGTCTGCCTCGGGAAGGTTGGTTGTGCAGTGAAACATTTGGTGGTGGGGATTGCCAGGCCAAGGTAGAGAAGGAAAAGGACCAACAGCCTGGTCCAGCGTGGCAGCTCCTGTCTATGTATCAGTGCTTGCTGTCGTGTCCCTTGGAAAGAGATCTGTGACCTTCCAGAGAATAGAAATCCCTGTTCCCCGACTGACCTAGTTTACTTTCACGCATCATTTAACATGCCTTGTAATATTTTATAGACTCATTTCTGTAACTCAACATTGAGCTATTATTTAATGAAATGATCCCCAATGGGGACCTTGGGAGAGCTAATTGTACATAAAAGCTTTAGGGGGCGGGGCAGTGGGAAGCATCCACAAATACTTTAAATACTGAATTTTGCTTCTTGTATTATTTATTTATTTTTAGGCTTGATCTTGGTTGCAGTTCTGCAGATACACGTCAGCAGTAATATTGATGAAATCTCTGGTGCCAGAGCAAACTAGTGTCAGAATCAGGCCCATAGAAGCAGTGTTTTAAATTTCCTGTGACCATTTTTCCAGCTGGAACCTTATTTTAATGTCATCAGTAGATGTATGAAACTTCTAAAGGGGGGGGCAGAAATTCAAGGAAGTCCCTTTTATCATTGGGTCTGGCAGTTTTGTTGTGTTTCCAGGCAGCTCTGCTTGAGGTCCCCCTGCCCATCTCTGCCCACCCCCATGGTAGCAGGAGGCTAGGCCACAGGCCAGGCAGCACTGGAGGGAACACCTTTGCAAGAAAGGAACATATTTTTTACTAATTATTTTTCCTGCTTTTTCTCAGGGCAAAATTTGTAAAATAATTATGATCTGTTGTTTTTTTGATGGTCATTTCAATGCCTTGTGAAAACATGATGAAGCAGCGTTATTTTCTTTCCATTGAATACTATCTGGTATCTCAGCAGACCTGTAAGCTTTACGGAAGACCCCAGGTGGAAGTCTAGCAGGACTCATCAAGGATCATTATGAAGTCGTCCATCATGACTTTGCATTGGGAAGCAGGGAATGAAACCCAGCAAGCCTTACCGTCAGATTTGACCTGGGGGACAGAGAAACTTAAGGAGAACCTGAGTGCTATTGATGGTATGAAGTGCAAGAGGACAGAAGAGCTCTGCTTTTTTTCCTATGGAGGCTTTTTAGCGTGCCAATCACCATGAAATGAGGACAACTTCCAGTACAGGCCGATGAGTAGGTTGTTTTTTTTTTTTTCCTGCTGCTGAAGCCACTGGAAAAATCTGATTGATCCAGGATGTCACGTCAGAGCCTAATTCCCCTTTCTGCAAACACCCATATACTCATGTTCAGTGCTTAATAAAAGGTAAGCTCCAGTCAATGGGAAAATGTGCTTAAGAGCTTTATTCGCTTTCTTAAGTGCTTTGCTGGGTCTGGCCCCATGCAACGTGTCAAGCACCCATTAGTCTCATCTTTTATCACTGTAATATAGATAACTCCTCAGAAATAACCCTTTCAACACAAAGGTGTTGGTTTTTTTTTTTGGAGGGGAAGCCACCCTGTGCATATGCACTTACTAATACCGACATGCGTTTGGGTGATGTTCTGGCTTTCTGCTCTGGGGAAATAAAGGGAGGGAAACACGATGGTCTTGGAGCAAGGTACAAAGCTTTCAGACGCCTGGCTCGGATGAAGTTGCAGAAAGCCTTTCTCTTTGTGTGGCAGGGCCTGGCAGCCTGGAGAGACAATAAAAGGTAAAGCAAACTGTACGACAATGGAAAAACGCTGAGCTCCCTGAGTAATTAAAGGTTGTGTAAGGCAGCCGCGTGGCTCTCAAGGATTATTAATACAGTCATGTTTGCATTATATAAAGGGTAATTAAAATGCAGCCTGCTTACCATTGATTACACCCTTTGCCTGGCATTCGTGGCAAAAGACAGCTCGGGGTGCAGCCGTGGCCAGCAAAAGGAGAGGCTTTGAGGAGGCAAGATGCCCAATGTGGCAGGACCACCGCCGTGCCGTGGCTTTGGACAAGGTCTGGGCAAACTGCCCTGCAGGCTGTGTCCTCTCCCCCTCGGCGCGGGCAGGAGGGTGCTGCCTTCTCCTGCCATGGGACAACCACCAAAGAGAGCCTTTTGGGGTCTGGCGAAGGCGGGGAGCGGTGGGGCTATAAGCAGCTCTTGACAGAAAGGCTGTAGATAACAGATTGGTGCACCTGATGGAGCTTTGCCATGGTAACCTAAGGAAGCTGGGAGAGGAGGGATGTCTAACAGAGGGAGGTCATCACCGGCTACAGCCACTGTCCATCCAGGAGCCACCCTTACTTCTGAGCGTTGGTTTTTTCATCCCTGCTCCTTGCGGACAGGCATCCGAGCCCTGTGGGTACCACATGATGCTCTCAGGAGCATGGGGTGAGTGATGAGCAGCTTCCTGAGGCAGACCTAGGCTGCAGATGCCAGCTGGCCCCCATCGTGATTCCGAAAAGTCAGTTTCACTAACAATGAAAGCTGGGAGTGGGCTTGGCTGTGGCTTTTTGGCAGCTCCACCTCGAAGATGAAGGGCAGCTTCGCTCGTATGGTGCATGTGAAAGTGCACACCAAGAGGGGTCTGAAAGCGATGTGTTACTTGTGTGGAGGTTGCAGAGAACATTTTCCACTAGTTCCCACAACAGGGAGAGGTGAGGTGCCCAGACCAAGGAGAAAGGAGTGCAAATTTCCTAACATCAGCCCTTGAACCTCTGGTTTGCATTGTCTATTGCATAAGGTACCTTTTGGTGCTGAAGAGGAGTTCAAGCAGAGCTGGGGAGGTTTGCTCTCCACAGGATGCTCTGCCTTTTCCAGCTCTGTGATGTCTGCTCCTGGCAGGGCTTGCAAAGGAAACACCTCAAACCCACGTAACAAGGCTGTTGGGATGCTGCAAGCACAGCGTGTCTCTGTTCCCAAATATTTCCCCAGGACTCCTGTCTTCGCTGTAAAGGAGCTTCTCAGGCAGCAGCAAAGGCAGTGCCTTGGAGGGACTGGAGATAAGAGTACGCACTAGAACAAGATGGACCTACTGTTTTCTCCATGGAAACACAATTGGCACTCAGCTGTTATACCCAGTAAATCCAATTACAGCTGTAGGCAGAAACGTGCTAAAAAAAAGAAAAAAGTCAAGCTAGTGTAAATGAAAATATAACCGAACCTTGAGAATTGTTGGGGTTATTGCTTTGTTTTTTACAGTCTCAACTACATCCAATACCCTATATGTGGGGTGTGCGTGTTGAATGATGCTTCTCCCTGATGCTACTCCCCTGTGAAGCTGTGGGACACCAACCCCTGCCCTGCGGTGGCAAATGCTGTCTCATCCTAGCACTGATCTTTCCTAGGACAGATGAATTACGGGGCTGGACAGGCCGGCAATGTCAAGCATCTAAGGAGTGGAGTATTTCTAGAAAGTCACTTTCCATGCAATGGGCCTGAATAATCAAAACCTGAGCTCCTGGAGATGACAACAGGGAGCCTGTAGCCTTCCTTCCAGCCATTCCTGCCCCAGCATTCCTCCAGTGGCTCATGAGAAATCAATTTTAAATACATATTAGTGTTCCTTGCAATGCAGGGGACCTTTTTTAAAGACACTTCAACTATGTAGAGAAATGCCGTGAGGTGGGGAAGACACAACCTGTGTTGGAAAACCCTGGTTACAGGTGGATGTCAGGCCCAAGCAGCCACCATGAGTTTTCTCCCTGTATTTTTATAATTCCCCATCCCCACAGGTGATGTGTTCTCCGTAGGGCTGGGAGCAAAAATAATTTTGTGCGGCACTGGAACACAAACACAGCACTTTTCCAAAACAACCCAGGCAAATTAAGAGCAAAAGTTGCCCCAACCTTGACACAGCATTTTTAGCCCACCCAGACTCCTCTACACAGCCCTGGGTGGCATCACCAGCACCTCCTGCTCCCCAGACCACTGCGCCAGGCAAGGGAAAAGCCTTCCGTGCCGCCTTTTCTCATCTGCAGGTCACATCATGTGAATCTGCCAGCAAAGCCGCAGACTTCCAAACCACTTTTTTTCTGTCCTTGGAAGGAATTAATTGCTTTAACTGCATGTTGTGGTGGGTACAATTTAGTATCTTTTTTAATTGGCATCTCATCTGTGCTTCCTGCATTCCCTCGTGACCGGTTTGAGGTCTATTTTGCTCGTTCAGTCCCTGGGTGGCAGACCTGTGGAGAATTCAAGTGATGTGGATGGCTTTTCCAATGCTGCTACTGGCTTGGCTTGGCAGGCTTTCAGATGCTTATCCTAAATATGATTCAGCTCCCCATCTGTAAAATGGAGGTTGTTGCTTAATCCCCTTTAAAAAATGCTCTGAGAGCTTGAGGTAGAAACCAGCCAGTGGCCTCCAAGTTGAGTGAGTTTCTATTTTTCAAATCTGTGACAGTTTTCTCTTAATTCTGTGCTTTGAAATACAGAGAGGTATGGAAATGTTCAACTTTTTTTTTTTTGGAAGGGTGGTTTTTGAAAGCTCTATAATTTTGGTATGGTGGAAAACTTAAAAATAAATTCTTCCCACAACATTTTAGCCGTGCACTGGACCAAATCCTGAAGGAAGCTATATTGCTCTTGGTTATAATTGTCGGGCTTTGGCATTTCTTTGTTGTGGGAACTGAGTATCAGCATTAGAGGTAGGTTCTCATCCCATCCAGTTGGGCTCCATCCCACTTCTCCAGCAGCTGGAGCAACCCACAGCCCGGAGCAGCAGGGTGTTCATTCCTGGGACTGTCCCTGTTCTGCCCCAGCTGTGGGTCCAGGCTGGAAGGGGACACCCTGGCACGTGGCCCCAGGAGGTTCTCCAGTTACCCAGGTGGCCCCATGCAGGTAGTTTTGCTTAATGGTATTAAACAGAAGGTGATAATGTTACCTCGGGCATCAAGTGGTGAGCTTTGTACAGCATGACCTGTGGGAGCCTCTCGTGCCACGGAGAGGCCCAGGATGTCACAGGGACCCGGTGGGCAGGGGACAGATTTATTGTGGAAGGAGGCTAATGGCCTAGAGGAGGAATGTGTGCACTGATTGCAATACATCCCACCTATTCCCAGGCGTGCAGCCCCTCTGTTTCAGCCCAAGGGCTTAATTTCATTTTGCAATATTTTAACTATTATTCTGGCGCCACGTCTGAACGTGCCGAAGCCATTCATCCTCCTCCACCTCTTGCCCAGACTCATCGTCAACCCAGACCCACCTCCAAACATGCTGAACCCATTCATCCTCCTCCATCTCCTCTTGCCCAGACCCACCATCAGCCCAGGGCCACCTCTGAACGTGCTGATGCCATTCATCTCCCTCCACCTCTTCTTGCCACCACTTTCCACTGCTGGAAAAAAGCTCCATCGTTTAAAAACCACCGGTTCAAAGGCGGCTGTGTGTCTCCATCTGCATGTGTCTGGGGAGGACCCAATATCAAATAACAAATCAGTGAGGCGGGTATCGGGATCAGCTTGCTGACACGTGGGTGGAGGGGAGAGGGACAATGTGCCCAGCAGTTGCTGGCTCGGCTCTGGTGACACTGGCAGCTTGTCCTGTGCCCTCCCCGAAAGGCTGGTCCCCATCCCCTGGGGTGGGATTCACAACTGCCTGCCCCCCCGCCTCGCTGGGGCAGCCTGGCTTTGGGCTGTGCGTGGAGCATCCACCTATGGAAAGAAGATGCTATAAGGGGGAATTTATAGTACATATATATAAATATATATGTATAAGTGCTGCTCATCTCCAGTGCCAGACAAGCAAATGGCAGTTTCAGCCACATGAAACCATTAAATAAGAGTCTCCCTTGACTTCTAGGAAGGCAGGATGAACTTGGGGCGGGTTTCTGTGGGCAGGGAGGGCTGATGAACTTCTGATGAACTGGGGCTGGAGGCAGACAGTCGCTCCCCTTGAATCAGCATGGCGTGAGGCTGGCCTCATTAGCGAATGTCAGAGAGCCCGCCTGAATCAGAGGTTTCAGGCCTCTGCTTTTTCTCTTCTAATTGCATTTTCCAGAGTTCACAGGCCAGAGTGAGCGGGGAAATTTGCGATGGGTCAGAAACGGCTGTGGTTTGGAAAGAATTTCAGGCATCCTTCATGTGACCTCCTCCTCCTCCTCCTCGCACACAATTGTTGCTTTTAAAAGAAGCAGCGATAATGGGGGAGCGGGGGATCTGCCTGGCAGAAATCTTGCCCTCAGCCCAGGCCATTTGCAAATCCCTTCTTTGCTGGAGTGGTCAGTGCTGGGATGGAGTCGTTGGAGGGCAGGGGGCTGACAGCCAGGCACCCCTCGCCCCTCTTTCCTGCTGGAGCCCAGGAGCTGGAGCCTGCAGCAGCCACCAGGCATTGGACGGTAGCAGCTTCACAATTATTAAGCCACAGCTCCTGTGCCATCATCAGCGGGGTTTGGAGTTAATCTGGAGCCGAGTCAAGGCTTGCAAGGCCCTGGGAGGGGATGGGCCTCGCTCCTTCAGCAGCCTGTTTGAAGATGAAGGGGGGGAAACCCCCTGCGTTCCCTTGCTGACTCAGCTGGTCCAGGCAGCTGGCCTAGTTAATCTTAAATAAGCCAATTAAGGCTGCACCTTAGGAATGCCTCTCAGCTGAAGGCTGTAAGATTTAGCTAATAGTGCCCCAAATCCTAGCAGAGTGTTCTTTACTCTGAGGCTGTGTCCCCTCAGCTCTTGCTGTGCTGTGGGCAGGATGAGATTTAAGTGAATGAAACCCACCAGTGAGCAAGTGGCAGTGGTGAACTTGCAAACCAAGTTGCCCAGGAGCTAGTGGCTCTGGAGCTCAGCAGTGAGGGGAGCAGCTCAGGTCTGTCGGCTGCCAGGTAAGTTTCATATAACTTCTATGCCTCAGTTTCCCCCCTTGCAAAACCAGCAATTCTCCTGTAAAGGCGCAGGGTGTGACAAATGCATGGTAGTGGTAGCACCATCTTAAATCAAGTGTGTGTCCTTGAGGGGGGACACGTGACATATCATCACCATGTGTGAGGGGGCAAAGAGCTAGGATTTTGAGCATTCACCCCCCCTAGGCCCTGAAAGCCTCATGGTGATCTCTCTGTGAAGTGGTTTTAGGCTTCCTGCTGAAGAGGTGAAACAAAGCATCCTCAGCCCAGTGCTTCTGGTGGCCCTGTGCTTCCTGGCGTGAGGGTGGTAGGAGGTTTGACCCAGCACGAACAGGCAACTTTTATCCCTGCAATAAGTCCAAAACAAATTGCTTTCCTTGGGTCCAAGAACTGATGTCAGGGCTGGCTTCAGCTCATCTCTACCTGCAGTTCCCAGGCTGCAAAAACCTGCTCAAAAACCTCTCTGATCCAAGAGGCGAGATGATATGTAGGGGCCTGGATCCCTACTTAGATGTTGTGCTTCAAAACAGGAGGGTGTTTGCAAGAGAGGGAGGGATGGGGATTTTCCTCCCCCGTCCCTCTCTTTTTATTATTTTAATTGTAAGAAGAAAAGCTCCCTTCAAAGAATACCTCCTTGTGAATTTATAGTCCTCCAGCCCAGTATTTTATGATCTCAACAAGAAGCTCATAAAAACAAATGTTTAGAGAGGGGGAGGAAAAAAAAAGAGCATAAAAGAGGCACTGGCAAGCCTCAACCAAAAACATGGAGTGAGGTTTCCTAAGGCAAGTGTTCCCATAGAAGGAGCTGGGCTGGCTCGGGGAGGGAGGATGCTTTTATGGCACACCTTTTACTTGGGTTCTTATCCATGTTGGTGGGTCAGGAGGCTTGGAAGTGAGATTTTTCTCAGCACAGGGGTATCCTGTAAAGGGGAGGGGTGGCGGGTGGGTAGATGATGGGCTTTGCTTCTCCTTCTGGCAAAATCCTGGTCCCGGGGAGGTTCCAGGGCGTCTGCGAGGGATCAGTTGGCTGGGAGAGGGATCACCTCACTCAGAGGAGGTGTGGGTCCAGGGAATGTGAGCGTCCGTGTTGTGGCGGGATGGGGAGGTGTGTGCATGAGAAGCTCCAGGCCCAGCATTTCTGCAGGGATTCAGGAAAATGGATTTGGTTTCTGAACCCTTTCCGGCTCCAGAAGGTCAAAAGGAATGAGGTGCCCAGCAGAAGGCCCTCTCCTGGAGAGGCACAGGCTCTCTGCTACCTGCGTGGGGCAGAGATGCCACTTCTTAAAGGCACTGAAGGACAGAAATGGCAGGGTATTACACACTAAAAAGCATGGAAGTGCTTAAAACCTGGTATCTGCTCTTCCTCCTGCAGTCTCAATTTCCATTTGAGGGAGGGGGAGTTATTTCTTTTTAAATTAAAATAGTAATAGTTTTTTCTTTTTTTTTTTCTTTTTGGCTTTGACCTCCCCAACGACTGCACTGTATTTAAGGAGAGGTTTTCACATGTTCTGGTTCAATAGCCTCTGAGCACCTTCCCTCTTGGTGCAGGCTTCCCTCTGCAGCAGACCTCTTGGCAGGTCTGGTCTCCTGAACACACCCTGCCCACATGGCTCACCTGCTGATGGTGCTCGAGGGAAACGAAGCACCAAAGCTGGGGTTTTCTACCATCTAGATAAAATCAGGGTTCTTTTTTGGCCATGTTAAAGCCAGTGAGGAACATCAGTCCAATCCTCTTTGCTTTAGCCCAGTGTGGCTGATTTTCCTGTTTAATATGCCACCTTTCTGTGCTGGATTAGAGAGTCCTGTTGCCTCCATGAGAGCAGATAAGCTGCAACCAAACCACCTCCTGGGTTCTCCTGCGTCCTTCAGGGTTCTTCCTCCTTTTACAGCTTCTGGGCTAATCCCACCTTTTCAGTGTCCTTTTCAAACTGCAGACCTCAGCACTCAGTGCAACCAGTCTAATTTCAGTTTTATGCTGGTTTATACAACCCATATATATTTTATCCAGGGCTGGATAAAAGCAAGCCCCTGCCATCCCTCCTTATTCCCTCCCCATTGCTGCCCACGCATTTGGGGCTCATTCACCCTTTTGGCTACAGGGTTGTACTGGGGGTTTGGAGTTGCTTGTCTGCTCTGATCAAGGAAGCAAGAGGTATAACGTGTGCCTAGGACCTCTCTTCCAAAACTTGGGGGGATGTGAGCAACTGTGTCCCCTGGACACAGGGGAGAGGTGGCCTCACCATGACAGCAGTGCTGGCTGCTCTTCTAAGGCTGTGCAAGGATGTTGGGGCTTTAAGGACCTGCTCCCAAAACAACAGTATGTCTTGCTTTTTCTTTTTCTTTTTTTTTTTTCTTTTTTTAAACTTGTAATCAGTTTTAAAGATGTGTAAGAGTGGCTCTTTCACAATTTTTTCGCTTTGGAAATGGGGAAAGTGTAATACTTCCCCTACGCTTGCTGAAATTCGTTGAGTTTTTCCAAAACAAGAAATTTACCTCCTGGCCAAGGTCCAGAATGGAAAAATCTAAGAAGAGTAAATATTTATGAGCATGTGTGGGGGCTTGGTTTTGGTTTTGTGGGTTTTTTGGTTTGGTTTTTTTTTTTTTTTTAAGTTGCAGAGGGTGGCTGCCCTTTCCCCCTGATCCCCATGGGATGCATCCCTTTGAGGAGGCACAAGCTGATGTGATCCCTCTTGGTTTTCCCTGCTTGGGGAGGGGGCTGTGATGGGAACCCTGGGGGGAGGATAGCTTGTGTAATACTGGCTGTGTGCACGCTGGGATGGGTGAGCTTGGGAGCAGCGGGGAGGCTGGGCAGGGCTATGGCAGATACCATCTGTGCATTTGCATCCATGTATGCAGATGTGCCCCCATCCAGAGCTGTGCAGATGAGCCCTCGCCCCTACACCACACCAATATGCATATAGAAAGAAATAAACATGCTTTGATAGGCTTTATCTGCTCTCTTATCCACGTATGTCCTCAGAAATATTAATTATTGAGGGTAAGCTGTTGGGAAATGACTGCACAAGTCCATCCATTTGCTGGTAGACTCATTTCCCCCGTATCCTTCCAACCCTGCATTTTAGAGAGGAAAGGGATTTATTAAAAGACAGCACCGTGGACAAAAAGCTTCCTTAGAGAAACTCACTAGATAATCTGGGAAAGGCTTGAGTAATGGAGCCTTTTGTGGGCTAATAGGATAAAACCGCTCCACAAAAATATTATCATTGGGAACAGGAGCTGAAAAGGGAATGATTCATGTGAAATACGGGATGTGCCTGTGTTTCATATGAATCAGTGCTATGCAAAGTGGGAGAGGGCTGGGGTGAGATGAGCGCCCAAGACCTGCCCCTGAGCATGGAAAAGATAAAACACCTTTATTAAAGGCCTCAGTAGGAGGTAGTAAGGAGGGTGAGACAGACTTGGGAAACTACAGAATGCAGGGTCCCCAGGGCTAACGAGAAAGCCATGTTAGAAGCCTGGATGATTGCTGATAGAGCTATGATTAAGAACACGCAGGCAGAATTTCCCGTGATTTTCCATGCAAGCTGAAACAAATCTCTTCACCTCTCTTGCACCTACACTACCTCATCTGGGAACATGAGAAAAGAAACTGCTGCTGAAAAGGAGCTTTGTGGGCTAAGTCTGCAGTTTGCTGGGAGCTGGAGGCTTAGTGGAAGATATTGGGAAGGAGGGAATCTGTGATGTAGTAAACTTTTTTCTTTTTCTTTTTTTTTTAAGGGGAAATTATTCCCACCCACTAGTGAATGTTTCACAGGCAGCAGAACTTGTGCTCCTGGCTCACTAAGGGCTTTTGAAACCCACGCCGGATGTTGCTACTGGCTGAGGTAACAGAGGAGAAGTAGAAGTTTTGGCTTTGGTGACCTCTTTGCTTTCTTCCTGCCTTGCCGGAGACCTCATGGTTAGCACTGAGGTTACCCAGCATGGCATGAAAGCTGTGGGTCTCAGCGGACTGATGGGACCAAAAAACTGCTGTGTTTCCTCTCGTTGTAGCTTTGAACATGTGCCTCTATATCGTGGCTGGGCTGTTCCTGCCTCTGATGGTCCCCTGAGGTACCATATTGCTGTATTCAGACCGGGACTTTCTATCACACACTATATTTAGGCTGAGGATTTGCATTGTTAACTTGTGGGTCCCAATGAGCAGGCGGCTTGTTTGTCACACCAGGCACCCACCTCTTGTGGGTTCTGTCCCTGCGTTGTATGGTCAAAGATGCTGTAATAGGGGAGAGAAAGTAAAAACCAAGAAGGTTTGGGTTTTTTATTTTCTTATCATAGGTAGGACATCCACATGTCCTAACCCTTTGGCAGGTTGTGCGAAACTTCTACGGCTATAACCCACTTGGTAGGTCCCTGTGGCATTTTGCTTCTTGGTGGTAGCACAAATATGATGCCACCAGGCAGGGTTGGGGCTGGTGGATGCTTGGGGAGATCTCTGACTGCCAGGACTATCCCTTTCCTACACAATCGCGCCTTGGACGGCTTCACAGGGTCTTCTGCTGAAACAATATGGTCCGAGTGACAAAATGGAAAAACTGGTCACCAGTGATTCACAGATAGATCCTAAAAATATATGGCTATTGTTCCTTTCCTTATGACCCAGCTGGGATGAGTTGTTTTATAGAGGAAGCGGGAAGATAAACAAACAATTCCAGCATGCGATGGTGAAGGCTGCGATCCAATTTTTTTTTCAGCTGCTCAAATTCGACTCCTGGATCCTCCATTGCCATCAGGCTCCCCCTCTCCTGCTTCCCCTCTGAGCAGGAGGGCCGGGAAGGTTGGCTGAGGAGGTCCCTGTTGAATGCAGGGCTGGGATGCTGCACGTAGGGACGTGCTGAGGCCACGATGCTTCTCCTCTCCCAGTCACAGATTCAAACATGGGTCATCAGGGCTGAGGAAATGATGCCCTGGGAGCGGGAAGCTGCTGCAGATGGGAAGTCCCACTGGTGGCTGTCACTGGTCTGGATGTAGTCCTGCCACCGCACCTGGAAGCCCACCAACCCTGCTGGCAGTGTCTGATGAGACATTCGTGTGAAATGATCTTGCTGACTCTACGGCTCCCATTTTCTATGCTAATGGTGATATTCCTGTCTGGCCCAAGCTGAGACACCCCTTCCTTCCCACCTTCCAGCTTGGCTGTCACCTTGCTCAGTGCTTTAACCCTGTCACCTCTAGCTTGGCCTTTCTGAGAGAAGGGAGGAAGTGCAGCACTCATTAAGCTAGTAAAACAACTGAAAATGAAGTACATTTCAGGTGGCATGAACTTGTGGGCATCAGGATACAAAATATTGCTTGGGAGGAAGCTCCTTTTAGCAGTAGGTTGATATGTAACAGCTCGTTTCAGGTTTGGTGGTGGATTTTTTTCGTACCATATTTGACCTACTGGCTCCATTCAGAGAGGACACTGGTCCCCTGTGTAACCACACACGCCTGCATTTCTACACATTTGCGAAATCACAGTCAGTGATTTATCTTGGAGCCTCATGTGGCCTCGATTTGCCCCCCTAACATTATACAAAACAAGAAAAATAGGGAGTGAGGCAGCACTGCTTCTCAGGAGCCTGCTCTGCAGCTGGTGTAAATCAGCCCAGCTCCTTGGCTTTTTGTGGAGTTACACCCTTACACACCAGAAATGGTGCAACCCCCTCATGCATAAGCGGTTCCTCTAAAACCTGTCTCACTGTCAGACCTTGCACAAGGACCCAGCCAGTAATATCCCAGTCTGGAGTGGGAGGTGGGTCAGTGGTTTCTGTGGGTTGCACTGGACAAGGATTGCCAACCCAGAGCCTGGCTCTGCTGATGAAGAACCTGCTTTTGACCTCAATTTAAACCAGTGAATTTAGGATGCAGGCTGCCTGGGGTTGTGCCTGTGTACCCTCTTGTCTTTGGACAGGAGCACTCACCATTACACCTTGTCTTATGGCTCCACTCCATGATCAAGAGTCCCTCCCAATCTCTCCTGTAGCCCCTTCCAGTACCTAAAGGGGCTCTAAGGTCTCCATGGAGCCTTCTCTTCTCCAGGCTGAACAACCCCAACTCTCTCTGCCTGTCCTCGTAGGAGAGGTGCTCCAGCCCTCTGATCAAAAGAGGGCTGTAAAGTGTATGAAATGAAAGTGTATTCTTGCAAAGTGTAGATGTTTGTGAGTCCATAACATTTCATTTTGTCATATGAAAAGGAACCTGCTACTCTGAGTTATTTTTAATAACCAGGTTTGCTGCTTCAGTCTACATACCAGCTTGGACTGAGCTGCTGGGCAGGAGGTGCTGGACCCCTCCAGCACAGTCTAAGCCTTCGTCATGTAGCGCTCCTGCTGATTTGATAATCTCTAATCCATTTCAGCTGTTCATTAAGACTGAAACATGAAACCTTTTTGATGGTATCTGGAGCAGTATCACCTTCTCTGCAGCTTTGGTCACCTGTAGGTGTTTGTGCTGTCACCTAATGGCTGGTATGATGTGCCCCAGGTGTGCTGCTAGTGCAGGGAGGGAAAACAGGAGGGGCTGGAAATATTCCTCATGGTCCTCATCTGAAAACCTTGACCAGCCCTCAGGATGTCCTGCCCTGGTCCACCCCTGCCAGGGCTGCAAGCGCAAGGTGGGTTTGGGGAGCTGCTCATGGGATGGAGGAAGCTAGGGGAGAAGCCATCATCCTGGCATGGTGCCTGTGTGTCTGGGGCAGCATGGGCATCTCAGGGAAGGAGGCTGACGGGTCCACATCCCTCCAGCTCACAGGGAACGAAGGTCCCTTTCCATCTAGCCCCATTATGGTGGTTTTGGGGTGAAACTGAGGCAGAGTTCTTCACTGAAAGGCCCAACAAGCATCTGCCCTTGCTCAGCATTTGATCTCAACCTTTCTCTTCTCTCCAGCTCCCTGCTCCCTTCTGGGAGGTGCTGGTCAGCACCTGGGAACAGCTGACTAATGGAGATGTGCAGATGTTCATCAACTTCTGCATTATGCAGCACGTGGCTAAAAATAGCCAAGGTTGCAGGCCCAGGCCCCGCTCCGCTGAGAGAGATTTGTCCCCCAGTGCCATGGCAACAGATCTCAAAGCTGTGAGAGACAGGACTGTGGAAGGGTGGTGATGCTCCAGTGGAGCGTGGGATGACCTTGGGGAAGTGGGCAGCAGCAAGGTGGGCCATCGGTCCCACCAGAGTCCCTCTCACAGCCCCATTCCCCAGCCTATAGCCATGAGCTCCTGCCCAGCAGAAAAGAAGGGGCTTGTAAAGAAGGGTGGACCAAAATAAGGATACCTAGCGTTATTGCATTTGCTTTTAGGTGACAAAGATAGTGATCATCTAGGAATTACCAGTAAAGATGATGCAGGAAAGATTACAGGGAGTGAGCTGTATTTCTTGCTTGTAGCTGTACCACCTGAAGTGCCTGTATTTGTCTTTCAGGTGTTTTTTTCTGTTTTGTTCCTTTTTAGGTTAGCAATATCCTGCCTCTTAGGTGGGTGTGGGGCTCCAGGTTGGAGGACTCTGGTCCATTCAAGTAGGCTGAGGTTTCTCTAGGAGATGGAGCTCACTGAAAGTGTTGTAAATGCTGTTCTAGCCAAAAAGAGCAAAGGTTTGCCCTCGGCTCCTTGGTGATAGCTGCCTTAACACATCGCAGCTCTCCCGTTTGTCACGTTGTCACACGGCCTCTGTGGACTGACGAGTAAAACTTCACTGTTTAATGAGAGGAAGGAGGAGACGGGAACTGAACTGAGAGAAATAATTCAGGCACTTCTGTAAAAGTTTTTTTTTTTTTTTTTTTTTCTGCAAAGGGTCAAGGTGTAAGAGGTTAATATTGTTCTTTGCTCCAAGTGACCTTAAAAGAGAAATAATCAACTTTAGCTTGCAAAACCTCATTGGATACATCTTTGTTTTTCGCTCTGTTTTCACCTGAGGGATGTGTGTGACATGGCCAACCTCAATTTTCAGAGGACACTTGAGGTTATTTTTTTTTTTTTTTTTTTCAGTTGTTCTTTGCTCCAAGTGACCTTAAAAGAGAAATAATCAACTTTAGCTTGCAAAACCTCATTGGATACATCTTTGTTTTTCGCTCTGTTTTCACCTGAGGGATGTGTGTGACATGACCAACCTCAATTTTCAGAGGACACTTGAGGTTATTTTTTTTTTTTTTTTTCAGAATCTTGAGGTTTTTCATAGTCTCAGTTCTGAATCTATTACGTAGCCTGGTTTGAAGTGGCCGTCTCAGGCCCCTTTGAAACCTCAGCATGGGTACCTGAAACCAGATAACCCAAATCACCAGTTCTGCAAAAGTGTCTTCACCCTGGCTCCAGGGTGACTTACGCATAAGGGCTTCTACTGAGACGGCCACGAGGACTCGATGTGTTCATTTGAGTATGGGAAGTGGTGTAGGAAAATTGAAATGGAAAGGGGTACAAACTCAAATGTCTGGGTGCAGGAGAGGAACTGAAGCATAGCTGTGTTTTGCAGAAGTCTCTGTCTCCACCCGTGCTTGTGCTTGTGCTCGGTGCCGTGACTCCTCCTGCCCAGAGAGGTGCTCTCTTCTGTGGAACTGGGTTCAAGTTGTAGGTCGGAAACCTCGACTTTTGAGGCTGGTGAGCTTGGTTCAGTTGAGTGAAAAGACAGAAACCATTCAGGAAAAAAAAGAATCCAGATTGGGATTTAGATTTTATTGCAGATTCTCAGGTTTTCTCAGTTTGGGTATGCTGAATTTTTTTTTAGGCAGGCCTGCTTGTCAGTAAGGCTGAAGAACGTTCCCCATTTTATTCTGTCAACTTCTTTTATGGAAAAGTTACACAAATATGCTGCGGGGAGACAGCCCTGTCTCTGAGGGAGCGACCTTCCCTTTCTCAGAGTGCACTCTTGGGCAGGTGTCCCACTTCCCCAGCTGGGAAGGGTGGAAGGGGAAGCGTCATAAAAGCAATCGAATCGGGTCATGGAGCAGAGTCACCAGCGTTGCTTCTGGGACTGGGCATCCCCAAACTCCCGCTCTGATGCCAGAGCGGATTTAACAAGGTGTGTTAGATGACGGGTTGCTTGAAATGAAAAGCCTCTGTCTCTGGTGTAATGAGCACAGCAAGAAAAAACACGCTGCAAGGATCAGATGCATCTCTGGCAGCTCTGTCTCTTCAGCTGCTGCATGGGAGTGTTTCTGCCTACAGCCCTCCAGAAAACCCCTCGTGGAAGTGCAGTTCCTCTTGGCTAGAGTAGACCGTACTTCTTTTGTCGTGGAAAATGCCGTTGTCCCTCAGCCTGTGATCAGAGGCAGTGACTTGGTCCAGCTTTGCATCTTTGCCTGCTTATTTGGGTGCCTGAAGCGTGGCTCGGAGCTGGCATTACCCTGGAGCAGCAGCCCAGGGGTGCTGCTCCACCTCCTTGTGCCTTTTCACTCACGTCTTCCACTGCTGGATGGCCTCTAGCGAAGCACAGCTCAATTCCCACAAAATCCAGATTTTTCCCCCCCCCGCTGTGATACCAGCCTCTCCCCTTTGATAAGAGGGGCCTGTTGAAATAGGAACCGTGTGTGTGTGAAATTGTGCCCGGGGCCCCCGGGCAGGGCAGGCAAGGAGCTGTGTTGTCCTAACAAGCACCCACAGGAAGGGCGACGGAGCAGGTGGAATGCCTACAGGAGTCTCCTGGCACCACCAGCCCACCCCACCATCACAAGGATCATCCATGACAGCAGCTGTGATGGGCAAGTGTTAACCAGGCACGGCTTTGGCTGCTCCACTGAGCTAGTGGTAGCTACTGGTTGGGTCATAACCTTCTGGTGCTCCGTCTGCAGAGGCTCTGTGATCACCCCTGCTTCACCCATGGGTGTTCCTCAACCAAGACAGAGCACCCAGAGAAAACCTGCCCACTGGTCAGAGAGCCATGAGGCTGATTTCCAACTCCAAGGTCAGCGATGGGGCTGGCAATCACCCACCCCATGGAGATGTGCCCTGCAGGAGGTGCTGCTCTAAACCCACCATTCTTTACAAAGCACCGCTGTAGACTTTCCTCCACCGCTCTGGAAATACGAGGCAGTTCCTAGGGTAAAAAACATCCAGTTCCCAGGACCAGGCACTGTTTCCAGCTGGGTTCCAAGCCATGGCCACCCCACAGAGCCCCAGCACCGGTGACCGCAGTGCTGGGTGCTGTGCCCAGCGCTGGCAGGAGCAAGGTGGCTGCGGCAGCTATTAGAAGCCATCATCAGTCTTCAGCCAGGGTGGCTGCGAGACAAGGAAGTGATTAGGAAATAGGAATGTGAGTGACAAGTCATCAGTCAAATGGACTTATTAGCCTAAATGTGTCAGAGAAGTTTCCACTAAAAGGAGAAAAAAAAATTTTTTTTGAGTTTGGACTGATTTGAAAATGGAGAAAGACTAATTCTTGGTTTTATTTATTTATTTTTAATATAAGCAACATTGCTTATCAGAGCTTCAGATACCACATGCTTATTTGTTCACCTGCCTCCAGCTTGATAACAGCTGGCAATAAAGAAGGGCAGATTGGAAGTGCAGATCAGAACAAGGTGAAGACAGTCTAACTTTTCACAGAAACTCTTGCTGCAGGGATCATGAGGTGCTTTTGAAGAGTCTAACACCGCCGCACCACACTCTGTCTTGCTTTCTCTGGCTCCACAGTCTCTTGCAGACAGAGGCATTTGTGCCCCGAACTGTGGGAGATGCAAGCCAGCTCAGACTGAAAGCCACCTAGCCCTGGTTGGCTTGGTTCCTGTCCAGCTGGCTTGGAGCACCAAAAGAGCACGCATGTGTCTGTCAGCAGATAAAACCCTGTTGGTGGCAAGGAGATATGATGTGGGACCTATAGTTCTGCTAGGAAAGCATGTCCAGCTCTGGGAGTAGCTCTGATAGACCAGCACTGGTTAACCTTGCAGTCTAAGGTAAGATGTTGCTGCCCACCCTGCTCGAGATGACCACATCTGCAGCAGATGACACAGCTGAGTGCAGTCGGTGTGTACTGTGCTGTTGCAGCAGTGACTCAGGACACATGTGTCAGCTTGAAGCAGGAGGAGGTTGCCCATATGGATGGAGATACCTGCAGGAGGACACGATGAAGAGCAGTGGCTGAGGGGATAGCACCAGGTCTGTGCACACATGTGTTTTTCCAGCTGCTGGAGAAATTACTGCACCTGGTTGTGCATCACTGGCCTCGCCTAAGTATTTTGATTCCTTTAGATCTGCTCATGGTGTGGCCTCCCAGGCAATTTGAACCATATTTGCGTAAGCAGGATGTTTTTTGAGCGAAGTGGCTTAGGGCAACGTTTCTATGAGTAGCTCAATAAGCAGATCTGAGATGGGGATAACCTCCAGCAAGGACATTGTGCAGAGCAGTCAGAGTTGGACTAGCTGCTCTTTGACCACGTGGACGCAGCCCACAACCTGGACCAGGCTGACGACCACCACATCGGTGCTGTGGTGCAGATGGCACCTCTGGCCCCAGGGCCTCAAGGAAAGACTTTGGAGAGCAGTAGGTGATGTTTTCCTCCTGTACCCATACTACTGGTGGCTGCATCTCACCGTGGCCTGATAAGCGTGGTCGGCCTCCTGCTGCCAGGTACAACTGCCTGTGCGATCTCTTAGAAAAGGTCTGTTGGTCCATTTCTCAAGGAAAATCAATCTCTTCCCTAAAGAAAATGAGAGGGTCTTTAAAACAACAATACAAAATGAGCAGAGGAGACAGCAGCGAACCACCTGCCTCCACGGAGCATGACCAGAAGTGTGAGACTGTCAACAGGAGCGGTGTGCTGCTTTTCACGCACGCAGTGTCTGCTGTACAAAACCAAACGAGACGGCAGTTCCACTTTTGATTTTTTTTCTTCTCACTTTAAAGCATCCTGGGTGAGAGTCGTTATATTGAGGTGTCTCAGTGCATGTGGTATTGGAGACAAACGGTGAGTTTTGAGGTCTGGTGTGCTGCATCAGTAATTTCCCCACAGCCAAAACCTGCTGAATTAAGATTTGCATCTGGATGTAATGTTCTCAAATTCATTTCTGCTTGGAATATAGAACTTTAAATTGGCCATAATAGAGAGGTTTTTAAGATGGCCCATCTTAGGAGAGGATCTCCTCTCCGAAATTTCAAGGACATTCATACCTGGAGTCTCGATTTCAGCCCAGTCCTTGTTTCAGATCTCTCTGAGCAGGAAAAGTGCATAATTTCTTTGTCTCTTAGGAGAAGAAAAAGCAGAAGCTTCCACACTGGGGTGATTTTTTTTTTTTTTTTTTTTTCCCCCCTCCACCAGACTTTATTCTGTGTAACACTCTTGACTGAAGTCAGTCAGCTTTCTGCTTTCAGTGGCAACGGGACCTGCTGGCTTCCTCTCAGGAGCAGGTGGATGGTGGTCCCTGTCCATCGTTCAGGATTCCTTTGTGTGGCCACTGACCTTGCTCCTGTGGCAGCTGTGGGACCTACAAGTTGCATGTGGGAGAGGAGTTGTGCTCCTTCTGTGGAGGTCAGGACAATGCAGAGGTGACCACTGCCAAGGTGTGAGGCTACCAGGGCTGAACACTTGCTTCAGAAGTCACAAGGCTGTAAGAAATCGAGCAGCACTGGATCATTCCAGCCCAGTGCAACAATTTACTGTGAAATCAAGAAAGAGAATGAACCACAGAGTCGGAAAGGCTGGAGCCAGTTCTTGTTGTATCCCTTGCAAATTCATTCCTTCCCCAAGCAGCAGAAAATAACCCAGCTCTTCCACTCCCACAAACTCCAACCATTTTTATAAGCAAATACCAAAAGCAAATCAAAATATTTTGGAGGTCCTGAAATGTTGATTCACTTCATGTTCCAGCCATAAAGGAAATAAAGGGCTAGAGATCAAAACTGTTTTCATGGTCTTGTCTAAAATGGGAAAAGAAATCATGGCAACTCAAATGTGTTTAGATAAACTTTGCCTCTAGTTTTGGGTTTATACCTGCCTACCATGTTACTGTGTGGGTGTTAATTTCTGTCAGCATCAGAGACAGAGTTGCTGTTGGTCTTCTGCTGGCTAAGTACTCTTTGTCCGACCTTGACAAGACCAAGAGAAACCTGACTTTGGTCTGCTGGACCAAAGAAGCCTCTTGGGCTTTTCAGAGCTGAGGTTTGCAAGGTGCAGCCATGGATCTGGGTGCTCGTTGGAGATGGGTTTGGCATTTGAACTCTCTCATTGGCTGTATCTGTTACTGAAGGCAGCCACCCCCCAGGGTTTCTGCAAACCACAGGGGTTTGTAGTGGCTGGTGTCAATACTGCTGGAGGCTAAGTCCCTCTGGAGCAGCCTGGCTGCACCCATGTTACATAGCTCTTGGCTTAGGTCTTTCTTGGGCCATAAGTTATGGCCTTGATGCATTGTTGTTATTTTTCTGTGGGTTTGGTGTTTTTTGGTTTTTTTTTTTCCTTCCCCAAAAGCTTCAAGAAATGTGTGGGTGTTGTAACCAGACAGGCTGGTGCCTTCATAATGTGATGCTAATGTATGTGTTACATGCTCTGGGTTATCATGTGTGAATATTCAGAAGATACTAGTGTGGAGGGTCCCAGAGGAGCACCCAAGGAGCACCCCAGGAGAAGGGATCAAAACTGGGGCTTTCCACACCTGCATTGTCTACCTCATGGGAAATATGGGATGACAGTCCCATCACTTGTGTGCAGTTTTGCTTCTGGAAGGAAGTATTTGAGGCAAACTAGGGACAGCTTGCCCAGAGAGGTAGTAGATGTCCCATCCTTGGAAACATTCACAGTAAGGGCCATGAGCAACCTGGTCTAGTTAAGTTGTCCCTGCTCATTGCACAGGGCTTGGACTGGATGACCTTTAACGGTCCCTTCCAGCCCCAATTATTCTATGATCCTTTGAACATGTGGTGTGGATGATCACAGACCTAGGACCTGGGAGAGAGGTAGAAAACTAAGCTGTTGGTGCAGACACACTTCTTTACGTTTTAAGCCAAAATTGTATTGGTGGGTTTCCAACAAAAGGGGGGAAAAATTGGATTAATCTTCTGGATTCAGTGGCTGCTCTGGAAGAATTCAGCAAGAGGAAAGGAGAAGGAAATGACTTATTCCTCCTGAAAAGGTAGTGCAGTGAAATACAGTGTGGAGTTCAGCAGTGGTAAATATAGCTAAATCAATTGAGTTTAGTTCATATCCTGAGAGCCATAAACGTACACAGGTGAAATTTTATGAGCTTTTAAAAAGAACTTTATTAGCTTAGAGGGAGAAGCAGTATAATTTGAAATAGCAATGGAAAAATAATGTAATAGGGATTGTGGCATACCTAGAAAAACCTGTTAACTTAACCTACAGAAGGACCATAGAGCATAAACAAGGAGAAGAGACCTGGAGATCTCTTTTATTCTTCTCCAGCACCTCGATCCAATCCTCTTTCCAAGCTGTAGTGCCTATTGAAATTACTCTCTGGGCACTCCAGGAGTCTAAAGGACTTATGTGCCAGTGTCTCAAAGGGGAAAAGAGGGAGATGTGCAAGTCTTTGGTAGGCACTCCTTGTTCTCTGTTACTGCACCCTCTGGTTTTCCTTCTGGGGACTAGAGGTTGGCCCTCTGCACACTTGATGAGAAGCAATGTTCTAAGACATTTAAAAATGCCTGGTTTTGTGTGTAAGATGGGTAGCCTGTAGCCTCATGTGAGATATTTGAATACCAAAATATGCTGTCTCCAGAAGTTCTTCTTTTCTGAGTAAATTAAGTGCCCTTAAGAGCAGCAGACTGATAGCAGCAGAGGAAGGCTCAGAGTTATGTGGGCTTCTTCAGGTAACTCTGGCATTTAAGAGACCAGACAGATGTTTCCCTGACCACTGACCTCTCCTGGGTTCCTGCTGAGCTCTGCTAACGCCTGCAGCTGTTAGTGATATCTCCTGCTCTATGCTGTGTTTCAGCAGAGGTTATCTGTTCCTCTGGATCACAAGTCCAGTTGAGGAAGATTTTGAGGAGAGGACCTCACTTGTGGCTTAGCTCAGTGACAGTCTGGCCAGCTGTACCATCAAATTCTGTTCAGCCAGAGGCCATGGTAAGACAAGGCTGAGAGTCATCCCTGCTAATTGCTGAGCTGGCTGGTGAGTTTTAAGTAGCAGCATTTCCACAAGTTCAAATAACCCAATGTTATAGGCGAGAGGAATGTCAGGTGAGTGGGTTGCTTTGATATGGTGAGGTCCCGCTTTCTCCCGACAGCGCTTCCTTAGACTTCTTACTCTTTTGAGTGTGGTAAGGCAGGCTGTGCCCTAGAGAGCTGCACATCAAAGGAGAAGTCTTTGTGACTAACCAAGCCAGTCTGGTTCAAAATCAGGTGTTTGGAAGTGTATTTTCAGCAAAGAGCTAGATCTAGAGCAGTAATTAGGGCAAGTGCCTGTTGTTGATCTCACAGGCAAGAATTTACGCTAGAACAGGAGTAGCCACCCAGCACTGCATTTGAGAGACTGCCTTCTGAAGCAAAAGCTTTATTCCAAATAAAATATTTCCCTCGTGTCGCTAATCAGATCTGGCTTTGATAGAAAAGTCATCAACAGAACCCTCGTATGGTGCTAATATCTAAGCTTCGCCTTCCTCAGTTGTGTTTGGTTATATATATATATTTAAAGCTGCTCTTGTTAATGCATCAAGTATGTGTAAGAAATTAACAGAAGATTGTGTTTGATTACAGCTTACAAAAAAGTCTCCAGAGAAGTTAGTGTTCATTACTCAGTGAGCAGCCCTTTCAGCCATGAATGGTGACATTGGCAGAAGGTCCTGGAGACCACGGAATTAATTGAGAAAGCTTTCATAAAGGCTGGTGCATGGAAAAAAAAAAAAATCCATATGACTAGTGCATTGTTTGCTGGTGACGATACGTTTGGCAGATACCTATCCCGTTACAAATTCAGATACTGAGTTCATTGCCGAGCTGTGCTTTCAGGGTAGATTTGAAGACACGCTAGAGTTGTTTGATATATTCTGGAAGATGTTTTGCAGTTTGACAAGAGTGTAGAATCGCTTAATGGGAGTCTGCTCTATGTAGCCAGATGCTTTCTTGGAATAGTATTTTTCCATGGCATCATTGTTACAGAAGTGGTTGTGAGCACATTCACTAACTCGTGTGGCCTGAATGAGTTTTCTTAATGAAAAAAATAGCCTTACGCGTTGATTCTGTTTGCTGTTGCTCCTTGAGTCATGGTTTGCTGTTTCTGAATGCTCTGATAACTCTTTGTGTCTTTGAATTCATTGAGTCCAAAAAGGGGGGCAGCAGAGAGATGTCAGCGAGGTTGTAAATTCCTACTTGGGCACGGGTAAGCTTCAGGAAGGGCCTGGAGCTCCTTAGACAATGCTATGTAAGTAAAACGGGGTAGCACACACAAATCACACATGTGGGTTGTCCTTCGGCTGCGATTGCATCACGTACATGCAGCAAATGAAGCAATGAGCATTATCAAGCGCTAATTTTCCCCAAAGTGACAGTACACCCCCTGAAAATGAAGATTGAAAGGAGCCTTCATGCCATAACCTCTTTCTCTGCATCAGAATACATCGAAGGGACTGCAGTATTATCTCTCCTTGTGAAGCCATAATTAAGCAGTTGCATCAGTGTCTGCTCAGAGATCCTGGCCTCTGTAATTACAGGACTGCGTCTCCTTGAAACATGTCGACCATGACTGTGGCAAACGCAGTCCTAGAGGACTTGAGGTTTTAATCAAAGCCCATTGAAGTCTTTGGGATTTTTTTGTACTGACTTGGAAGGGTTTTAGATTGAGCTGTTGAAATCCAGCAAGTTTAGGTAAATAGGCATGAGTAACAAGTTGTTTCTCAAAAGCTCATTTTGTCATCAAGAGAGAAAATGCACTGCAGATGCTGAAGATGCACAATTCAAGCATCTCAAGCAGGTTTTTTTCTTCTTTTGAACAGAAAACCTTTTTCTCAAAAATACGGAAGCTTTGAGGGTTCTACCAACTTCAAGTAAAGCTGTCCCCACTTCCCTATCTCTCTTCTGATTGAAAACTACTTTTTTTTTCTTACTATTTAAGGTAAAAGAAGAGGTACTGTAAGCACAGTGCAAGAAGATTTACTCTAAAGGGGATAGAAACGCGAAAATGTGGGCTAGACTGAAAGCCAGCATGTAATTGGCAAGTCAGCAGCCTGCTCTTAAAATATGGGTTCAAAGGTTTCCTCTGGTTGGGTTTTTACACTTATTTATGCTCATGTTCTCCTCAAACAACACTGATGGGCTACAGAGAGGCACCAAAATATCTTGCCTGAACACCTGTGAACGTTGGATCTGGAAGCAAATGGGGACATTGGTGCTGGCTCTCTGCTGGCGTGATGGATGAGGCCACCGTCGTGTCTGCGTGGTCTTCAGGGACTCGGATCCCAGCACTGGCACTGAACTTTGCCTTTTAGGAAAGGGCAGCTCTTCCCTGCCGTCCCACCACGTGCCAGGCGGTGGGACGAGCCAGGCGACGGGGGACAAAGCGTCACAGAGCACAATGAAGAGTGTTAATATGAGTAATTATTGCAGTATGTCACTGCGCTATTTTAAGGCTGCTCGCTGCATGCCAAAGAGTGCTCTGGGCAGGGTTTTCATTACAAAATCCTGCCAAAGCACTTCCTGAGGGGATCGTGATAAATATAGATAGCAGAGAGCCGCTCTGAATCCACTGCAGCGAATAGCAGTGGTGCACATGCCTTAGGGTCCTCAAGGCTCATAAAGCAGAAGATACTTGAGTTGGCTGAGGTCCCTGAATAATTTGGCTGACTCCAGTGAGGGATTTTCAGGTAGCCTTTTGATATGGTATATAAGACACCCCGGGGAATCGGCTCCCAGCTCTCCCTCCCGGTGCTATGGGGGTCACTTTTATTTCTGGCCCTTGATTAATCATGATGGATCCCTGTCAGATGTTTTAGGCCAACCGCTTTTCTCTTTTATTGCACAGCTTCATTGTTGACCATCTGTACAACATTGCTCTTTGCGTCGTGTAATGGCAGAAAAACAAAGAACAAAGGAAAAATGTCTGGCTGGTTTTAAACTCTCCCTTTATAGCGGGACAATTCCCAGTTGCACATGTACATGAGCAGCACTGCTGCTAGTTTTGCAAGCAGCTTTATGTTCTCCTCGCTGTCCCCAGGGCTATCACAGGTGCCTAACACAGAATAACAGAATGATTTGGTGTTGAAAAGGACCTCTGGAGATCACCTAGTCCAACCCTTTGCCAGAGCACATCCACCCAGAGCAGGTCGCACAGGAACGTGTTCAGGTGAGTTTTGAATGTCTCCAGACATGAAGACTCCACCACCTCTATGGGCAGCCTCTTCCAGGGCTTTGCCACTCTTAAAGTAAAGAAGTTCCTCCTCCTCATGTTTGCATGGAACTTCCTATGTTCAAGATTGTGCCTGTTACCTCTTGTCCTGTCGCTGGGCACCACTAATCCAACTGTTGTATCTGCAGTGTTCTCTTAGAACTACCGCATGACACTGACTGTTCATCTCCCAAGGCTGCCAGACCTCAACTTTTCATTCGAGTCGTACAAAATAATGACTATGTTGAAGCATCTGTACATAGGGGTCTGAGCAGGTTAACCTCACCTGAACCAGTCAATCTGGTAGCCCTGGCGCTGCTGCAGTAGGGACTACTGTGAGCCAGTGACCCCATGTGTGCAGCAAAGGCTGTGATGGCTTTGGCCTCTTTGAGAAGAGTCGCAGGACTTCTGAAACAAAATGGCACACCTCATGGGATGGCCGTGCTTTTCATAATGGCTGATTTTCACCACCTGTCCTGCTGGGTCACACTCAAAGGTGCCAAGAGGTGTTTTGGATCTCAGCGGGGTAACGGAGTTGGGGGGCAAAAGTGTCCTCAAGGTGATGTGGGAGCAGAGACATGACAGACTGTACTACTTCTGCTTGGAAACCTGTAGTGCCTCCTTCAGGGTCTGTCTCTGGGGGCTGGCGTCGCTTGTTTCCCCATGTCGCTGTCAGTTGTGGGCTGTTGCCAGAGTGTAAGATCAGTGTTTTATGTGCTTGTCCTCGGTTTCTGCTCGTGCTTGGCATCAGTGTACCCTCTGCTGAGCCCTCTCCTACTCCAGACCTGCTGACCAAGATTGTGGCAGAGTCTAACTTCAGGAGGTTAACTTATTTCTTAAGTTGAATATTGATTTACTTTGGAACTTTCTCATCTCTCTGTCTGGTGGACTCTCCTATGGAATGTTCCTCCAAGGGAGGCTTTTGAGTCCTGTCCCCATCCTGGACTCATAAGTGACTTTATCTCCTCTCCCAGTGAAAACCAAGGAGTTCGCTCAACAGATGAACATGTGGAGCAGTAAGGAAATCTAACAAAGGGGGCCCATTCCTCCTGCAAGCCCAAATCCCTGTCCCTTCAGGGACAGTAAAATGCCCCTTCTGTAATAACTCCCCCCTGTGTTTTCCCTTTTCCCCTCATTTCCCCTAATGTCCCAGCTCCAGAAGCCACCTGAGAGCGCTCTGGGACAGGCACTGGGGGTCCCTTTCTGTTCTCCACCTTCTCCTGTTCCCCCATCCCAACCAGGTGCCTGTTTCATCACCTCCACATCACACAAGGCTTTCCCTGGAGTGTGCAGAGGGAATGGAAATACAGCAGCAAGTTAAAACATCCCACAGCTGCCAACGAGCGTGTAATGCGTTTCATACACTTTCCCAAAAAACACCTGCCTTCTTTGGAAATAATACTGTTGTGATGGCTCTAAATACTTGAGAGGTAAAATACTGGTCAGCTCACTGAGAGAGGAGGCTGTGCATCAGTAGCAAATGAACTTTGGTGTCTGTGTCTAATAGACCTGGTAGCTCTGTGGGCTGTGGGAGGAAAGACACAAACTTCACAGATATTTTCAGTTCTTTTTCTTTAAGGGGTAAGGCTATCATAAATTCAAAATTGCCCATGCTACATAAGGGGTGTGTGTGTATGGGGTTATTGATGTTCATTATTTATTTTATTCATAACAAACCTGGATCAAAGTCAAAGCCCATTCTCTTATCTTCTGTAAAAAGCCCATTCTCTTATCTCCTTTGTCTACGGGTAAAACAAAACCCCAAACTGCCTTGTTAAAGCATGAGAGCTGCTAATTTGCTCATAAGTTTGTTACAGAGCAATGCAGACAAAGTATATAGTAATAAGTCTGAACAAAAATGCAAGAAAGGGTGTCCTAGTGAGGTGATGCCTCTTTGCAGCTTCTGCATTGCTTTGATTGTAAAGAATAACAAGGGACTTTGCAATAGGGAAAATGTCTACTCCAGCAGTTTTTTGCTCCTCTGCAGAGAACTCCCTGTACCTGCTGGGAGAGCTGGATCAGTGGACTGCTACCTGCTCCATTTAATCATCTGTTTTTGTGAGCGCCGAGAGCTGGAAAACAGGAATAACAACATGTTTAGAGGTCTGATTCTTTCTCATGACCCACAAGGATTGTTTCCACCGCTCATTCCAAAGGGAGAGTTGCAGGTAACGGAAGTGGAAAAAGTTATGAGGAAAGATAGCTGTGAAGGTTTGGTTTGGACACGTACATCCGAGCTAAAAACAATGATTATTTCCACTTCCCACCCTCGTAGTCCCAAACAGCAAACTGACCTGGGGTTGCATGTGAAGACACGCTTTTGACATACTTCTCTGTAACGCGCATAAGACAAGTTGGGTGGGAAGGGAAGATTTGCGTTTCTCACCCTAAACCTATCCTGTTCTCTTACCTCCCTTCTCCTCTCCAACATGTGCCCTGACTCCTCTGTGCTGTGCTTCAAAGGAGCTGTTTAAAAAATGATGAGTTTTTCCAAGCCCCAGGAGTTACCACCTCTTAGTCACAACTATAAGAAACAAGACAACCCATGGCAGAGAACGTGCATCAAATAAAATGATCTACTAGATCATTTTATATGATACCAGAGTAGATCCTGGGACCTGTTACGCTACTGTCCTTCCTATTCCACTTCCATTTTATCCCTTGGTTTCGTGCAACCAGACTGATGTGAGGGCAGACCAGGTCTCAGGCGCAGAGAACTGGTTTTTGGTGAGAAACCCTGACTGTCGCCACAGGATGCTGGTGACCTTCAGACTCGCATAGTTGCTCGACCTACAGCTGTCTGTGACTGAGAAGAAAAGCTTCTTGGATAGAAAATTCCAATCATTGACCTCATCAGGACAAAATTCATATTTTGTGGGGGGGGGAAAAAAAACCCCAACAGTAAAGACTTGGAATTGGGAAGCACAACCTTGAACTGTGACCAAGTGGGAATTGGAAAAACCTGGAAGTTATGAATTAATGTCACATTTTTCCCTTATGCAAAATTTCATATTGTCCCTAGAGACCGGTGATTTGCCTTTGCTTCACAAAGCTTACAGCAGCAGGCCTCAGAGCTGCATTTTTTAACATTTTGATTTGTAGAGCCTACAATATTTCCCAGTAGCTCTGCTCTCCTAGTGAATCCAAGCCTCCTGCCAGCATACCCGCTTCTCTCAGTGTCCTGACTTGGACCCCCTGGAACTCCTCCAAGACCCTTGTGGACATGCAGGCAACAGGGTGGACACCTCTGTTCTCCAGCTCTGAAGCAGTTTGAGGTTTCTTTTTCAACCTGAATAGACCATGTGGAACTTTGGATTATATTAGAGAAGAAGGTGCTCTGTCTCCATCATCACCTGCATAGGAGAGCAATATATTGCTTAAGAGCAGCAAGTAGAGAAGCAACAGCTGCTGTCACGGCTCAGCATCCTGAAAACTCCCTGGGGGCAGAGAGCTCCTCCCCAAGCAGAGTACAAACTATGCTTGAAATGCCTTTTTTTTTTTTTTTTTTAATTAAAAAATACCGTTCTGATTTGCCTTTGCCACAGCGCAGATTCCCTACAGGCTGAGCGGTTTCTGTCCAACGGAAACACATGTTCAACAGCGAGAACATCCCCCAGCAGTTATTTAAGCAAAACGCCTGGTGCATCTGTCAGTGTGGGAGCTGACTTGGTGCAGACAAGCCTGGAGGTTGTCTGAGAGACGAGGGCCCATTTGCCAAGTCATGGTGACCCCAAGGCAGTGACACCAGCTTGGTCACAGTCATTTCTTTCCACCGTACTGATACAGAGCCACGCACAGCACAGGAGAGCTTCCCCAAAGCCACGTAGCTCATGCTGCTGGGGATGACTAGTTTGAAACCCCATGTGTGTCCAGTCTAACCAAGACCCTTCTCATCTGAGAGCGCTAGTAGCTGAGAACACATCTGAGTTCCCATGGAAATCACGCCAGTGACTTGCTGTGGGTCTTCAGCTGAGCGATGTAACTTCTCAGTGTGTTGGTTTCCCCAGCTGTAAAACCTTAAGTAAAATCTTTGAGGTGTTGTCCGACAAAAAGCTGTAAATGTTTGGGGAACTTTTATTCCCTCTGCTCCAACAACACAGAATAACCCACTTCAATTAACTATATATTTCAAGGCTTAGCCAATATTTGTATATTACAGGAAGATATTGAACCCTATGTACATGCTACATAGTGTTACCTCCATTGTTTTCTCACTTGTAATTCTTTAGATTTTTTTCCCCCTTCTCTCTTTTATTTTCTCCTTCTCTCCCCTTTGGCTACTAGTATGCATAGAGAAGATATAGAAAGGGGAGAAGAGTAGCAGCAGAACATGTGAATAATTTTGGTACTTCATGTACATGTGAATTTCACATGCAAGTACCAGTTCCCTAAACCTTGGAGAAATTTAGAGTTCAGGTTGCTTCTTGACTGTTAGGACTGCAGAAACACCTAATAAGGAGATTGATTCAGGAATTACTGCTCTTAGAAACATCCTCTTTGCAATTAACTTTCAGATCAAAGTCTTAAAGAGATGGGTAACTTTTATCTCCTCCTCATGTCGCTTCAGAAAACCGTTGTCAAAAGCCATACCGGCAACCAAACCTACAGATGAACCTACAGCTCCTGCCCTGTTCTGTTTGAAGGCTTCACTTCTTTTGATCTCTCTGGGGCAACAGCCTGGCTACAGTCCACGTGTGTTTTTCTACAGCATCAGAAACCGGTGAGTGCTTTGTTTGGCACAGTGGTGGTGAAGGTCCAAGTCGAAGCAAATCCGGCTTTGTCTGCTGGGGAAGCACCAGCCAAGGGTGAGGTTCCTCACAGGGGTGGGAAGGAAACAAACAAAACGTGAAACAGCATTAGATGCTGGATGGCCCTGGCAGCCCAGACGTTGTGGTGTTCAGCTCTGTGGGTATCGCTACCATGGGGAAACTACAAAGGCCATGCTTTCAGACATAAGGGTATCTTCCCAATCATTAGGTACCTAACCTTGCTTAGCACCCGGTAGAGACTGGGAGAAGGACATGGCTGCAAACACACACCCCCTGACATACTCAACATTCAACGGAAGAGAGATTCTGCCAGAAAGTTCCTCATTGGTACCAGCTTGCACGCCTGACGCTAAGTGCCTGCACGTGTATTGAAGGACTCTGTAGTCAAGCAGCAGCCTGTTTATCAGAAGCCCATTATTTTTGTTGTTTTCAGCGAGAGCTAAGTGTTCTTAAAATGAATCAAAGGAAGTCAGCCTGCTCTCACTGCACCCTGGCAGCCCGCTCCAGCTGCAGAGGTGCACTGGTTGTGGTGGCCCAAGGCTTTGCCTTTCCTTAAGGGGTTTTGGTAGAAAAGTCTGCAGGTGGTGTCTCCAGTCGCAATAGGTTTTCCTGGTACAGTCAACCTGCTTCATTGCCATCTTGCAGAGTCATGTGCATTGGGGTGAGCTTGGTTTTAGGTCCCTTTTCAGATTTTTTTTTTCCTACAGCTGTGCTTTTCCTTTCCATTGGGAGGGCATCACAGCCCTTCACCCCTCTGCCATGAGCTCTGGCTTCTGCAGTCTGGTCCTTGCCTAATCAAGGGAGACAGCTTTCCTGTTGTTACTGTTGAAGCTGCAATAAATAGCATATCCATTTCTCCATTTATCTGCTTTTTGAAATCCAGCCTGTAATGCCAGCAATAATTACTCTGTTTCTATATTTAGAGATCATCAGCACCTCATGAATATCAAATTGTACTGTTATTATCTCTGTACAATATGGGCCAGTCTCCTATCAGTGTAAACATTTATAACAGTGATTATCAGTAGGACTGCTAGAGATCCCAAAATAGACAAGGCTGAGCAGGAGCCTGCCATTATTTGTTTACTGGGGAATGCAGGGAGAGAGGCAGAAGAGCCTGCTGGAGGTCTGATAGAGGATGATCAGAGGGCTGGAGCACCTCTCCTATGAGGACAGGCTGAGAGTGTTGGGGTTGTTCAGCCTGGAGAAGAGAAGGCTCCAAGGAGACCTTAGAGCCCCTTCCAGTCCCTAAAGGGACTAAAGGAGAGATGGGGTGGGACTCTTGATCAGGGAGGGGAGTGATAGGACAAGGGGGAACAGCTATAAAATGAAAGAGGGAGATTTAGATTAGATTTCAGGAAGAAATTCTTTCCTGTGAGGGTGGTGAGGCACTGGAACAGGTTGCCCAGAGAGGCTGTTGCTGCCCCTTCCTTGGAGGGGTTCAAGGTCAGGCTGGATGGGGCTTTGAGCAACCTGGTCTGGTGGGAGGTGTCCCTGCTCAGGGCAGGGGGGTTGGAACTGGATGATCTTTATAAGGTCCCTTCCAACTCTAACCATTCTGATTCTATGATAGCACACAGACCATCTAACCCGTGTGGGAAGGCTGGTGCACAGGGAACTTAACCTGGTGGGACCATTAGGAGCAAGTGTGGAGAGTCCTCTGAGCCCAAGCACTGTTTTAAATCCTTGGCGTTGGGCTCCCACCTGCACAGACCTCCTGCCCCGCAAGCAAATTCCTTTGAATGCTTCCTTAGGGTTTGTTTTTAGTGCCTTCCCTTGTCTGGGAGAAGGGAATGTTTATAGCTCCAGTCTGACCAGTTTGGTAAACTGCAGGAGCTTAATTTTCAAGCTACAGATTCAACTAATTTTACTGTCAGTATTAGCTGGCCAGGGGGAAATGGTTGATGTCTCTTCTTCTGTGCCAGGGAGCGTCTGTGTCTGAAGGCGTCTGTGTGTCCCCCCCCGGCAGTGCTTGCTGTTGGCTTGAAATGAAACTGCTCTGAGCTCAGGCAAATGGCAGGATGCACAGACAGAAGCGTGGTGAGAGGCTGCTGGTAAATGTTAAGGGCATGGGTGAATGCCATGGGTTTTTGCACTCACTCACTTGTTTGGGTTTGTTTTTTTTTGTTTTGATGGACGTGCGGCATTGCATTGAGAAGGGCTGATCTCAGCCTCTGTCAAACAGCTGAAGCTCAGTGGAGCTGGCTGCCTCCTAAGAGACCTTTTCTCCCCTCTGAATCTCCAGCTGAGGAGGCTCCCAGGGGACGGTCACTCCCCACCATCATCTTTCAGAGCTGTCAGGGTGTTTCAGCAGCTCGGCTCTTGGCATGGTTTCCCAACCCTTGCTTGCCCTGATGTGGCCCCAGTCGTATATACTCTTTTCCATCCAGATTCGTACCTCCCCACCACAAAGGCTTTACTGTCATTAATAACTGCTGTGCTTAATCAAATTACCTTTTTTTTTTTTTTCTCTCTTCATTTTTCCCTAGACTTATTGCTCTAGGTGCTCTAGGTTTGCGGCTCTGTTGCCACCTGGGCATGGCTAGGCAGAGCCACCTCCTGGCAGGATGGTAAGCAAAGCTCCTGATCTGCTCTGTCCACCCAAAAAAGGTGTGTAGATAGGCCTCCTGAAACCTGTTTTGTACATAAAGTGGGGTGGCTCGAGGGTGGGTAAGAGAAAAGGGCAGCTGGTTTATTACTGGGAGCTCGGCATGAGAGTGATGGTGCAACCCAAGGGGTGGGCAGGTGAGCCACTCAGAGACAGGGCTGGTGGGACTGGGGAACACCAGGAAAATGGTAAAAACCTTCTGAGAACAGTTGATGCCACGAAATTGTGGGTCCTGTTATCCCATGGTGTTTTACCCCAAGATATTGGCATAAAGGCAGCCAAGCACACCCTTTAATTCCTAGCTGCAAACACTTTAGGAAGACCAAAACCAGACCCCAGCATCGTGTTTTCTTCTCTGGATAGAAAAAAAAGTTAGTAAACAAAGCTGGCTTCTTATCAATTCCTTGTCCCTGAAAGTGCTCTAATACACCCACCTGACAGCTTCTGTCCTAGCTAATTTCTAGAATCAGCTCTCTTTTCAGAGAAACCTCTGCCAGAAGAGGACATGACTAAGCAAAGGAGGAAGCTCAACTGCAGCAAAATGTGAGCGAAACAGAAAATAATCAGTGAGTAAACTAGTACTTGTTCGTTCAGCGCGGGAAACAAATCTAGATGATTCTCTGCAGTTTTGGAGAGATCTCGCTGTCTCTGGCACAGCTGGCCCTGAGAGGCAAAAAACATGCAACACAGGAGTTAAGGGCTCCGGGGCTGTGCATGGCACCCAGCACTTTCATCTCTTGCACAAGGGGATGTGTCCTTCCAACAAGAGACCTCTTGTACGCATGTTTATGCCGTTGAGAAAGCTGTCTATGTTTGGTTTGGAAAAGCTACGCTCGCTTAACAAAACCTGAATTTATCCCTGTAATCCTTCCCTGCATCTCCATAGCCAGATTGGAGCAGGCTGTGGAAAAAATTCCTGTCTATTTTCAGAAATAGATAAAAGCATTTCAGATTACAGAGTGCAAATCTCAGCTCGAAACGGCTGGAAAAATCCATTCAGCGCCACCGTCGCTGACCCCCGCGACCTCCCCAAGTAATGAATTTCAGTCGCCTGCGCCTCTTCCCCCCACCCCGTGCCTCCTCCTCCTGCTCCTGCTGCCGCCGCCGGAACCGCCTGCGCTCCCAGCATCTGCAAAATGTCAGCCCTGCATCCCACTGTTTATCCCACGGGGAACGGGTGAGGGAGGCGTTATGTGGAAAAGAGTGGGGTTTGTGGAAATTGTCCTTGATCTCGCTGCTCAGGTTAGACCGTCAGTGGGGTCTTTGCAGTCCGGTGCTCATGCGGCTCACAAATTTCGGCGCGCAAAGGAGGACTTGCTCTTTGTTGCAAAAATCAAAATTTCGGGAATTTGCCTCTTTGCCTGCACTCATCTCAGGGCTCTGCTCGATCCTGCACCAGGAGCTGGGTACAGTGTCGCTCCCTTCACCGCTCCCAGAGAAAATGAGCCTCTAGCATCACTTATTAGTTCATGAGATTGAAGATTCTTCGACAGAGGAGATTACTGCTCATTTAGAGGGATCGTGTGCTTTAGGTAGCCCCTGAGGCTTGATGAATTCCTGCTCCTGGTGGATTAGATGCCCTGTTAGCAAGCAAAATATTAAGCACAACTGTGGCGAGCTTACATCTCACTTATATTTCATTTATGGATCACAGGGTGAGTCTTCATTATTAATACCAAAGAAGAAGACATCCAGATGGACCATGGCTTTTGAAAGATTAACCTTGCTGGGTTTTCATTTTTTAATTTAAAACTTTACTTTCCTTTCTGTGATGTTCAGAACAGACCTGGGGTGCTGATGGCTTTGTGCCTGGCTCATCAAAGTGTCGAACAGAAATCACAGAATTGCAGAATGATATGCAGTTGGAAGGGACCTCTGGAGATCATCTAATCCAACCTCCTGCCAGAGCACGTCCACCCAGAGCAGGTTGCACAGGGACGTGTCCAGGTGGGTTTTGAACGTCTCCAGAGTAGGAAACTCCACCACTTCTCTGGGCAGCCTGTTTCAGGGCTCTGCCACCCTCAAATTAAAGAAGTTCCTCCTCGTGTTTAGATGGAACTTCCTATGTTCAAGTTTGTGCCTATAACCTCTTCTCCTGTCACTGGGCACCACTGAGAAAAGACTGGCCCCATCCTCTTGACACCCACCCTTGGGATTCACCCAGGTGATGATCATTGTACTTGTGTCTCTTCTTATCAAACCATATCCTGGGGGGTTCTAAGCAATCTGTTTTGGAGCTGAGGGTGCTTCGGATGTCTTTCCTTCTGTTTCAGGATGATGGGCAGGATATGAAAATCTGAAGGAGCAGTGTGTGGAAAAATGGGATATTAGAGAGTTCACCTGCTCTGGTGGTGAGTACATGGCTCAGAATAATAACACTCCTAGGTGTGGCACCTGGGTCTGCTAACGAGCAAGGACTTTGGGGAAACAGCTCACATCACCAGGAAATTTATAAATATATACAGTTTGCAACAGTGATGAGAGGGTTAATTTTACCAAGTGTGTATACAGTGAGGCACAGAACTGCTAGTGAAATTCGTGAGCAGGTGACAAGGTGTACTGATAGCCCATGGGATATTTGGTTCTGAAACGACCAATGAACTCCTAAAGGCTTTGAGATCTTTGATTGAAAGACTTTTAGCAAGGCAGCAGGTGTGACATAAGCACAAATTATGCACCGATGTTCTGTGTATGTTCAGAGCTGGATTTATGCCTGTGTACATGCACGTGTGTGTGTACTTGCACGCGTGTCCTCTGAAGCCTAAACACAGCTCAACTGAACATACAAGTGAAGAAATGTGGAGACTGTACGTGTGTGTATATATATACGTGCGTGTGTTCCTTGTATATTGAGTACAAGGGCCAAAATACACTGGAAAACACAACACACAGATTACACTCTGCCTACAAGTCTAATGCTAAGATCAGAATTTCTTTTATCCCACTGCCTTATTTTTAAGGCCTAGAGAAATACTCACACTAGCCAAAACAATCTGACTCTTGAGCTCACTTCAGTATTTTCCACATTTTTCAACCCGCTGTCAGATGAAACTTTCAGCATTTGTAAACGGCTGTTGAAATTCTTTAAAATGCTAGAATTGCACCATTTTAAAAAGTGCAAAATTACCCTTGTTGTAAGATATTATAGACTTTTTTTAATCACCTCTAGCGAAGCCTATATTGGTCCCCTCACTACAAGAAAGACATTGAGGGGCTGGAGCGTGTCCAGAGAAGGGCAACAGAGCTGGTGAGGGGTCTGGAGAACAAGTCTTATGAGGAGCGGATGGGGGAATTGGGGTTGTTCAGCCTGGGGAAAAGGATGCTGAGGGGAAACCCCCTTGCGCTCTACAACTACCTGAAAGGAGGGGGTCGAAAGGTGGGGGTCGATCTCTTCTCCCAAGTAACAGGTGATAGGACAAGAGGAAATGGCCTCAAGTTGTGCCAGGGGAGATTTAGATTGGATACTAGGAGAAGTTTCTACACTGAAAGGGTTATCAGGCATGGGACAAAGGTGCCCAGGGAAGTGGTTGAGACGTAGTGCTGAGGGACATGGTTTAGTGATGGTTTTAGATTGATGGTTGGACTAGATGATCTGAAAGGTCCCTTCCAAACCAGGCAATACTATGATTCTATAAGAACTATTCTATAAGAACATTCCAACTATTTCTGCTACTATATTGTTATTGAAAATAGTATATATGTAGCAAGGGGCATAACTTCATTATTTCAGACAACAGCAGACAAACAGGGATACCACAGGAAAGTCCATTACTGCCTAAAAAGGTTAATGAATCTTAATTCCCCTTAAGGTAGTCATGAAGGGTTACATAGTGATTTAAGATTACTGGATCTACACATGTGAAATACAGGCTGAATACATAAGCCTAAACTACATCAATATATAAAAATGAGGGTGTTCATTAGAAAGTTGAACCAAATTGCAGGTTGTAACAAATTTGTTTTAAATACATACAGAAGATCTGGAGGTGTTTCCATTGTGCCTGTGAGTCTGAGAACTATAACAATGCCTTCTCCAAGCAAAAACCTAACCTGTTAAGAGAAGATGAATGTGGAAATCCAGAAAAAGATTCAACTCTGACCCATTTGGAAGATAAAATAAGCCTGTGATATCCTGTTCGTTCACTGGGGAGTCATACTTATATCATTGAATTGTTACAGCTAGCCAGAATACAGGTATTTATATATTCTGTATGATCCAAGTGCTTAAAATTGCTTTCAACTGTTGACTTCAGTGGAGATGAATGAGAGAAATTTATAGGACCGCTGCAGTGTGTAATGATCCCAGGAATATCTCCTGTGTACATCATTCCCATCCGTTCCAGGAGTTCCCAGGGCATTGTGCAAACCCTACAGCTGAGAGGTCACCGCGGCCACCGCTGCCCAGCTCCCCCACCGCCTGCTGCCTGCTGATGACAGCTCAACAGGAAAGAGCTACATAGCACAGGTGGCTCCTAGGGTCATTTGGATGGGTGCCTTTTGGAAAAAAAAGGGGGAAAAAAAAAAAGGAAAAAGAGAGAGAGAGAAAAAAAAGGAACTAAAAAGAAACGCTTCAATACGAGTAGGAAAGATGAGTCCTGTTCCTCACTGAAACTGTCCAGACAGACTCTCTTATGTTTGTCCATGTCCCATGATGTGTTTGGAGAGCCAGGAGAATGGCTGGATGTGTTATCCAAACACGGAATAGCACACTTAACAGCTCTGCTGTGACACTGACCAGTCAGCACAGCTTCCCTTGGACATCAGCTGCACATGATGGAGGCAGAGATGAGCAAATCTTCCTGGATACGTGCCCGTGGACAATTTGTGTTGCCTCTTTACTGCTGTTTGGACTACCTCTGTCTTTTCTGTGTAGTCTCCCCCTTCAGTCCTGACTCCTGTCCTGTTTCTTCTTGCTGTGGAGTCAAGGCCATGTGTTTTAATGGGGGTGGGGTTCAGGAAAGGAGGAAGCGCCTCCCTTTTCCTACAGAGAAGGTCTCTGTAAAGGGTCTCAGAAGGATTCTCTTAGCTCTGGGCACAAAGTATAAATTGGACAAAAGGCTGTAATATGCAAAACCTGGAAAATGTGCAAATTTTTCATACTTATCATCTTCCAGGTACAGCTTCCCAATAATTTCTAACTCCACAGCTTAATCTCTAGTAATGCTTAGTTTTGAACTTAGCTTAAATGTGGCAAAGAATCTAGAGCTAACTGAATTACTACCCAGCCCTTGGGTATTTCAGTAAACTCCAAAAGGCCCAGTAAGACAGAATAGAAAAGGAGAGCGATAGATTTTGTAATTAAAAAGCTGCCAGTCTCCTGAAGTTGACTAAATGAGTTAAATCATCTAAGCCTTTCAGACTGAAGCATTTGCATCTTCAGCCCCAAATCATTTATAAGCAGTTGCAAATGATGGCATATATGTAGAAATACCTCTCATGGTAAATACTGCCTTGGGCACAACTTATTCAGCATGAAGCCTCCGTCTCCAAGTAGTTTGAAACTATAGTACTGGGCATAGCAGGTTACAGCAACCCAAGAGACAGGAGAGGTGAGGTTCCCACCTCCAAACTGGGGTGATGCAATCTCCTGGTCAAGTGCAGCTGAGGAAATTAAACAGTTTTGGAAACCATAGTTATTCCTTTTCAGCCACCTGAAACCTTGAAGCCTCAAGGACTCTTGTGTGCAGGACACACCGATGTGGACGCCTGACTTTTACAATAGTATCTTCGAGGACAAGGCATCACAGTTGCACAGGAAAGTGGTCCATCTGTCCTTTGTGTACCTGTACTGCTTTAACAACATGCCATAAAGCAGGCTGGAATAGTTCTTCCACCTCTGCCAGTAGGCTCTACGAGGAGGTAAGAGTGTGGTAAAAGTAAGCACGGTGCAGGAGGGTAGACCACACTCGAGTGCCAGTTTGTTGATAACTGGACGTGGGTTGATGGCACTCTCCTGCCTAAACTCCAGCCATGTGGCCTGATTCGTCCCAAGGATGCTGTGGTGCATCAGTGTGTGTTGTCACCAGGTCTTTGGGTGCTTGTGCAAGCAGCTGAGAGCTCTTCTATCCATAACCCCAGCAGCAAAGTTGGGGTCCTCCATCGCTGCCTTGGGTAAGACTGTTCCCTGATCCTGACCACGGGTGAGGTGCTGGAGCCACGGGGCTCTCCTTGGGGGACTTTTTCACTAGAGAGAGGGAAGGGAGGGAGGTGGACCCCTGCCAACAGATCTGAAAAAGAAGGGTCTTTTGCTCAATTATCTGGATATATATTGCCATTGCTGGTTTTGCTTGGCTTTACGACTGTGCTCCCTCTTGCCTAATAAAGATCTGGGAATGCAAGCGAGCGGTGGAAATCCATCTCTTTAAGAGCTCTTGGGGAGGGTATGTTTAGTTTTCTCAGGTTTCTAAGTGGAGACTGGAATTTAGTCCTTTATCAAGAGGGGCCATTGGGATATTAAATCCAGACATTTTCTCTGCTGTTAACCACCTGGCAGAAAGGTTACGCTAATTACATCAGATGTATTTTCTCAAATTTTCCTGCTTCTATTAAGAGCGTGAGGCTCATGTCAGAGGAACCGCTGGGAAACGCAACCTGTCTTATCCACGTCTCGGTTCTGGGATTAACCAGGTGACAGAGAGACCCTCGTGGGAGTCATGGCGTGGAGACAGAAATGGGCAGGTCATGAGAGATGAGCGTGGCAGAGAGGACCTGACTCCGTCACCGCAGAGGTCCAGGTCCATACATACAGGGCAGTGAGTACAGGCACTGTGCCAGTAGACAGGGCACAAGACTATGTGGCTTAGAGCTTGGCTTGGTAGGAGCAATGGAAGTAATTTTTATGCTGTGCAAATGGCTCTCTACTTTCCTCCTAATGCTCAACAGACATTTTTTTGGGGTTGCCGTTGTGAGAACGATGGGAATGGTGAAGCAGATGTTGGCTTGGTCCAGAGAGGGAGGAAAAAAAAAAGGAACAAGAGGTGGGAGAGAGCCCCTGTAGCAAATGCCACAGTTTGGATAACCGTCATCTCAAGCCCTCAGGTATCACCCATGCAAACTGGAGTGTCTGGCCTTTTATTACTTTTCCTTGTGTAGTATTTTGGGATATTTTTTATTTATTTTTTTGCCAAGGGTGCCTCAAAACTCGTCTGTGTTAAGCTGTGGGCCAAGCTTTGGTGGAAACTTACAGCACTAGGATTTTGCTGGGAGGCAGCAGTGTTAATTTTTACCTCCATCCAAAAACAAATTGCCCAGAAGTTACAGTGGCAAAACCAGTTTTTGGTAGAAAAGAAAATCATTGTTATGCACAAAAGAGAGAAGCACAATAAAAAGTCACAGTTAAAAAGGGAGAAAAGTAAAATATGATTTGACCTTGTCCTTTCAAGATGAGACTCAGGCATGAAGCTGCATTGTGGGCTAAAACTCCTACATTTAATGACAGATCTTCTGACATGCTCCCACCAGATGCTTCTGTAGATTGGAAATGAGCAACAGGGAAGAAATATGGTATTTTCTTACATGATGCAACAAGATGTTGTACTTCCTGGCCACATATAAAATGAATTTACAACGGAAACATGCCAGAAATGCCTGAGGGTAACACTAGCCATAGCAGAACACTGAGTCTTTTTTTTTTTTTTTATCCCAGCACTGAATAATGGGACTGAATGTATTTTTTCTTAAAACAACCCCAGGATGGGTGGCTGGAGTGTGAGATCAAGGTTCCATGTTTCATAGGGCACATCGGGAAAAAGTTATTGTGTAATCAGATCTCATATGCACATATGTCCTCTGTCACACACACTCTAGATAACTCTCAGGTTTATTTTTTGCAACAGACCCCTACAGTGATGACATTATGAAATTAATATTATTACTATGAATAATTGCATCATTTTCTCTGATTCTAGTTATTCCTATTTCCTGCTAATACATGCATGTCGATGCTCTTCATTGCTGGAGTGACTGGAAGCATTTCACGCGGTTTGCAGTGTATAGCTTTAAGGTCCTCCAAGCAAAGGGGAAAAATATACCTTGACCCTTTTTGGCCTTGAAACTAGGCAACAGATTTGCAAAATATTTAAGCATGGGGCTACCAGGTTCTCTGCCAAGGTCACCGTAACCTATAAAACCACTCCCACTGATTTCATTAGCCTTTATGTTACCCTGAAAAGACCAGAGCCATCAGAGATGCCTATTAGTACAAAGCATGGAAAAGAGGGATAGCCAATCTCGTAATGCATGTAATATAGGTAATATAATGTAATATAGGTAATATAGGTAAATAGTAATTTGACCTGCACTGGGACCCATGTGTCTCAGGGGGCTGAAGGGCAGCGCTGAGCAGTCAGGGATGAAGAGCCAGGCAGGGAGAGGGGCAGATTTGGATGCTGGTTACAATAGTGCAAACCTCCCTTTTGGGATAAGCAATGGGAACAGGAGAAAACACCACTGGGAAGTAAGTTGAGAGACCTGGAAGATCTTAATGCCTTATTTAGGGCTCTTTGCCTTGGTGTCAGCTCTTCCACACCGATGCACATCTGCTTTCCTAACCACAATGCTATCCGAAGCCTCCATCTTGGTTAACATTTCATTATTCACACTCCGGGAATTATCATTTCCTCTAGACATGCTGACAAAGCTCATTGTTTATTGCTCACAGCATGTCAGAACTGCTGGTTTTGCTTTGGACTGCAAGATGTTTGGAAAGCCACATGCTTTTTCTGAAGCCGGCTCAGTCCCCTCCGTGCCAGCCTTGGCTGCTGCCTTTGCCTTCGTCCAGAACGCTGGATCCTGTCCACGATGGGCCAGAGCAGAGGAGAACGTCAGCTTGAGACTGACCAAACAGCACTGGATTTCATGTAATCTTGGCCAAATTCTTCCTGGCAGCCACAGGCACAGCCTTTTCAGCAGCAACGGCTGGTGGTTTTCTACCTTTCTCCAAACCCATGGATAAGGCTGTTTGAGGAGTGAGCCAGGGAAGGTGATCTGGAAATGTTCCCCTCGTGCTGTTCCCCCCCACCCAGGGGAGATTATGGCTCTTCCTGGCAGTAGTATTGCCCATGGAGGGATTATAATAGGAGAGGAGGCCATGCACCACCCCTTCTGGAAAAGGAAGCAATCTTCAGCTGTGGTCCAGTGCTTTAGGTGCCCTCCCAGTGCCCCCCCCGCCCCCCAAAAAATGGGAGCAGCACCTGGCTGCTCACTGACCTGTTAGAACCCTGCAATCACAAATGGTTGCTGAATGTTGCAGTTGGAGAAATGCAGGTCATTATTTATTATTAGTAGATTAGATCGTAGGAAGAAATTCTTTCCTGTGAGGGTGGTGAGACACTGGAACAAGTTGCCCAGAGAAGCTGTGGCTGCCCCATCCCTGGAGGGGTTCAAGGCCAGGCTGGATGGGGCTTTGAGCAACCTGGTCTGGTGGGAGGTGTCCCTGTCCATGGCAGGGGGGTTGAAACTGGATGATCTTTAAGGTGCCTTCCAACCCAAACCATTCTATGATTCTGTGATTAGTTACTGCATTTCATATGACAGGACGTACATTTTTTCCATAAATCCATGAAATCCAAACTAGCACAAAATCCGCAGGACTAGTCCTACAGATCCGTGCAATGTTACCTCTGCCTGCACAGCTGAGCTCTCATTTCACTCCAGGGGCAGTGAGAGCTGCGTTTTTGATGGAAGGCTCAATTTCTGTCTTGCAGGAAGAGTCCCGAACCACATAATCTGATTTCCCCAGCTAAAGGACAACCTTCTCCTGAGTGACTTGTCCCTGCAGGCAGGGAGACCTTCTGCCTGCCCAGGGACAACAAATGGCCCAGGTGGAGCGAGGGCAGCTGCACCCAATGAGTGGAGGCAGAGGAGCTGGAATGGATTAAGAGCTGTTAAGTCCAGCTGTAAGTAAATGGCAACCAGGGGCTGTTCTCTGTGTGTAGCAATTCCACAGGGACGAGCCAGGTGATGGCAACACTCCTCATTGCAGGAGGCAGATGTTCTGGAAGGCCCAGGACACATCCTCCTCAGTATGGAGGTCCCAATGCATCCAGTGATTCCTTCCAAGGTTGGGTTGCTCCCCCGGTGGTAACCCTGAAGGAACCAGTCCAGCCTGGGGAGGTAATAAGGAGTACTGGAGGGTTTGTTATCACTGGGAAACCAACAAGTGGTTTGAACAGTTGTTTGGGAGGACAGAAAACTCCTGAGGGTCACCGGTGCTGATGACAAACAGCAGCTTGACCACAAAGACCACAGGAAGGTGCGTGATACTGCTCCCCACCAGCACCTCACTTGGTCTCACTTTGCTGCCTTGGTCTGACAAGCTCCTGTAGATGTGATCAGTCTCCTGGAGCTTGTTATCCCCTGTTTTATTTGCATCACACCGGACCTCTCCAGGTGATTAAACAAAAGCCATCTTTTTATTATTGTTGTTGTTTTTACTGTGCAATTGCTATGTCCTTTATTAGGGCTTTGCTTTTCCGGTGAGGAATAATCTCTGGAAACTTGGACAGGATCCTTTGGCTCACACTAGAAAAGGTAATAAAATCCTGGGAACCCAAAATGCTTCTCTGTTGTTTTCACCAAATCTCTTTTCCCATCTTGAAAAATGTGCTTCTCTGTTCTGATTTGTTTCCTGATTTAGGGAAAATTTCTTCCTAACCTGCCAGCCTTTCTCCTGTCCAGCAGACCGGGCACTAGAGAGGCTCTGACCAAGTGCTCAGAGGGCTTCAAAGACCTTCCTTCTGCTCTCCACCACACTTCTGCCTCTCCCTACAGTTACAAGGAAGCCACTTATTTCCTCATTGCTCCGGGTTCTCTGCCACCTTATGATATAATATTTACTTACCTTTTCAAAGCATTTTAAATCTCCCTAGGAATGCATTATAAAAGTGCATTAGTGTTATTACTACTCTCCGTTGTGTAACTTGGAGAAATAGCTTACGTAAGGCTGGCTCCTCTGTCCCCTCTCTGACCCCCATCCATTGTCCCAGTGCTGCTGCCTCCTCCCCACCACAGCAATAATTAAGCTCTGGTTTCCCAGTATCCCCCCTCAGGCTCCTACCCAGCCCTTGGGGAATAACCATCCAGTCCCCTCTACATCCCTCCAGAGATGGGCAGCTTTGGATTCAAAGGTCCTGCTGCTTCTCTCTCCACACCTCTGTGGGACATGCCTGCATTATAGCCCCAATATAAGTTTTCAGAGGCTTCAGAATAACTTGTATGGTCTCAAAGCCCCCTTTTCTGTCATCTCTGAAGCACCCCATCAACAAAAAACTTACATATTTCTTTATAACTATGACATGAGTTTTATCAGGAGGACATTTTTAATCTTTTACCCTCATACTCTCTCAGACTAAGCTTTCACAAACCAAGTATAGTAGGACGGTAAGAGCAGCCATTTATTATCCTAAAGTAGAATGTACTCAGATGTGATGGTGGGAAGACCGAAGCTCCTGATGGGGATGACATAGCTGAATGCTGATGTGCTACTGACTGTGACCTGCTTTCTCCGCCACAACGTTTTTCTTTTTAGTAGGTAAGTTACATTTTTTTTTGTTCCCTTTATTTGCTGTCATGCCAAAACACCTATTTTCAGTGAGATAAAAGGCTGTCAAAACAGCAGGTACTTAAACTAACAACACAGTGTAGGATCTTTCACTAAACGAGCTGGCGACAGGAATCTGAAGAGTGCAAACTAGTGAGACTCCTCCATGCTCTTCCTCCTCTTTCTCTTCCTCCTTTCCTGAAGGATATCGGGCCACATCCTCACCAATTTATGTGAAACAGCTGCCAGGTTTCATGCCAGAGGTGACTGCATTTCAGAGACAAGCAAATTTACTGCTGTGTTGCTGCCAGATACTGATCTCATGTACATTAGCCTTGGCTTTTCAAACAGCTCCGTTGGACTCCGGTGGAGCAGCTCCAGCCTGACCCCAGCGTTAGAGAGCTCTGAGCCCATTCCACTATTTTTTGGCATTCAAAAAATGTAAAGTATGTGTCTTATAACAATGTACCCATACATTCTGCCATCCTGTTAACTCGTGTCTCACACAGGCGCTCTCTCTCTCACTCATAGCCAATTATTTAGACAAGAACTGGTGACTAATAGAAGCAATTTGTAGGAAACATGCTGTTCCCAAGTGACCAACAGCAAATTGCTAATGACTGACATTAGAATGACCGTTCTCCGAAGAGGAATAGCTGAAAGCCTACTGTGCACAGCATTGATCACATTTAACACCAAAACACCCCCCTGCTGATACTGACACCTGCCATTTATCCTGGCTACTGCTTGCCTCCTTTCTCCAGTACATCTGTAACAGCAATTACACCAAAATGCAACAACCACGTATTTGTTTACACAAACACGAAATGTGATTTAAAACACTTCGGTAATGTGACCTTATAAACTTGATGGGCAAAATATTAAAAATACGAATGCACTATGGGGAGCAATTCTGCACTGCTCAGGAGATGGATCGTAGGGCTTAATAGATTGTTTCCATCTCTGAAATTTCTGAGTCATGATGAATGGAATTTCTTAGTATTTGAAACAAGAGAGGGGCATGTTTAAAAAGACTGGAGAGGACTGCAGTGTAAAATCTTTGCACTATAAAAAAGGCAGCCTTGGGTTTTATTGCCCCTGCAGGGAGTCTCCTGTGAACCAAACAGCAACTAAATCAAATAAACATTTCTGAATTAAATCCATCTTCTATTTAGCTTTGGGGAGTTTAAAAAACCCAGTAATTTATTGAATTGCCTTTCATGGTTATACCTGCAGATGCCTTTTGAATTTGATAGCAAAAACATTTAAACTCACAGTGTTTCCCAAATCAGCTAAATCCATTATATCACCCGTGCCAGTTACTATATTTGTAGGGCAGTAAACAGTGGCCTTTATTGTTTGCTGTTCGTGGGGCTGTGCGTAAGAATGAGCTTAGTCTGTCTCCAGAGATATACACCTACCTTACTGGCACCAGAAATATTATACCAGCTTAAATCAGTGCGAGCTTTCCATGCTGTCACTGCCTCCCCTGTTTTGATTTGGTGACGGTAATCTCTACTCACTGCTGTGCTGATACCCTTGGAGTCAAGGCCCCTTCTCTACTTCTGCTGTTTCTGAAAGAAAAAATCTAACAAGTGCAGCTTAGGCATGTTATGAACAGTTAGCAAATTTCCACACCTAAGAGGGTATGTGGGCTCAGATATCTGCTTAACTTTGCAAGCAGATGGAGAGGTGAAAATCCTTACGTGGGCTTGTCATATCCTTATCTTGAACCCTCCAGAAAAGCAGGAAAATGAAGGCGAGAAGGTGAATGATCCAGACATCAAGTAACTCAGCTCGTCTCACAGGCAGTGAAATTTGCTTAGAAAACCCAAGAGAGAGGAAAAATCCAGATGGATGTGGAGTACTGCAGTTTTGGCAAATGTGCTCCATGAGGAGTGTGAGGGCAGAGTCCAGGGATTAGGGCAGAGCCATCCTAAAGGGTTTTAGGAGCAAACACAGCAGAGGATATGATGATGGTACCTACACTGCTCTCTGGGGCGGAGGTCTTTGGGGAGAGCATCTCATGACCTCCCACCTCTTGCATTCAGGATCCCTTGTATCTTTCCCTTTCTGTCACATAATCCTTTCCTTCTCTTCCCACTTCCTCAATTTACCATTTTATAACATCTCTGGGGCTAATTCTGCAATTGTTTACATGGTATAGGACCATTAGGAAAGCATTTAACACATTCTGGTGTGACCTAGGAGGTGGAAATAGCCATGTGAACAGCAGGCCCATAAGTAGCTTGTGGGTCACAATTTGAAAACCTTTTGATGCAAGCACAGCCCAGACCATTTAGCAAAAAGAGCTCCTATAGAGTCTTCTCATTCAAGTGACTGAGGCTTTCGCAAGGAACAGGAGAACATGAGTTTTCTTTCTGCTGATTTTTGGCAGTTCTAGGGGGGTGTGACTGGTTACTTAAAGATATTTTCCATATTGCTTATCTTTTCTTTCCTTTTGAGTGCCACATGGTCTATCATTTCCTTCAGCTCAGATATAGCCCCCAAGGGGACTTAGTCTATGAGTAAAATGCAGAACTAAGCAACAGTGATTAAAAACAAAAATGTTTTAGGCACACTGCTGTTGCTAGTGACACCAGTTTCAAATGCTTTCCCCTCTTGTCTCCCCTCTCTTAGCAGCTTGTTATGAGCTTCATGATGCCACTTGTCATCCAGGTGAGCTATGCCAACACAGATGGATGGAAGTGTCCCACTGCAAATCTTAAGACATTTGGTAACGGCTACCCCAGCTACAGCAAAAAAAACCCCAAAAAAAACCCTTTTCATGTGTTACTATCAACATCTTAAATTCTTCATTCCATACATTTCCAAGCCCTGTCACTGGAAGGATGGTAGCTCGTCTCACTTCCTGTTTTCACTTTCTATTTCTCAGGTGTTAGCACAACTAGAAAGTCTGAATCATTTTTAATTTCACCCCCTTCCAAAAAAGTTTTCATTGATCCTGCCCCCCCCCCCCCCCCCCCGCCGCGCCCTCCATTTTTTTTTTTCCAGGGACCCTCCACACCACACACATGGCCTGCTACGACCTCTGCCGCCCCTGCGGACCCACCCCGCTGGCCAACAGCTGCAACGAGCCCTGTGTCAGGCAGTGTGAGGCCTCCCGCGTCGTCATCCAGCCTCCCGCCGTGCAGGTCACCCTGCCAGGACCCATCCTCACCTCCCACCCCCAGAGCACCCCCCTTCAAAAAAATTTTTCATTTTTCCCTCCCCCCCCCCCCCCCCCACTGTAGTCAACTCTTTATTTTTTCGACCTCTTTTCCCCATGAATGTTGCTCATGTGGCCATGCTGGCTTTCAGTCTGGCTGCAAGTCCCCCCTCCAATAGCTTTTGAACCTTTTCACTGAATTTAACTCAAATTTGATGGAAGGGCGGTAGTCTCAGAAACAACCATGTCCCTACAAGATCTGTTAATACAGACAACATGCTGGAGGAGCAAGAACTAAAATCTGTGCCCCTCCTGATCAAACATTATTGTTCCTCTTGGCAGCTGGTACCCACTGGCCAGCCCATACCTACTGCTTCTTGCTCCATGGGGTTGTTGTCCGTGGTGTGGGGAGGAGACAGAATTAATGCAGTGGGGATGGAGGTGGGCTGAGGGACACAGGGAGCGAGTTTGTTGGAAATCAGGCCTCACTGCTTCCAGCTTTCCCCACAGGTCTTCTTTTGTGGCTAAGTTAAATCGATATTGTTTTATTTTAAACATGTCGAAAGCTTGACTTCAGCTTCAAATAGCATTATTTTTGTGGAGGTAAAGCCAGTACCTTAATATTATTTTAACAAAGCCTTCTGAAATGCACATACATTTCCAGTCAGCCGGATTCTTCCTTTTTGCTGAATACTGAACATTCTTTTCTTCCCCTCACTGTTGTCTTTGGCTGTAGAAATTGTACTTTCCACTTTCACAAAAACTGTAGGGGCATTATGAATGCCTGTATTTTTCTTGAGCAGACTTTTTGCTTTCTAACAAAACGGTTACACAAACTCACCTCACGCAAGTTCAGCGTTAAGTATGTGATTGTAAAGCACAAGGTGCTTATCTACTTTGCCCGTGTAGTTGCAATTGAAAATTAAATTCTCCTTTGTATTTTCTAATAGAGTGCCATGGGGAATGGTTGAAAAGATGTCATGTTCTTCTTCAACTGGCTGCATGTCAATGTGATAGACAAAATGATTTCTCTACAAACAGTACAGAACTGGTTTGGGGTCCTTGAGGAAAACAGAAATACAATTACTCATTATTATTTGTCTTAGCAAATTGCTTTCTCCACAGTAATAAATAAATATCTTAACTGGAAGTTTGTATAGCCAGGTGTTGGCATTGTAAGAAGGAGAGCTGTATGGTGTTTCACATTTCCTAATCAAATTACAAACTTTGATTATTATCTCCTGACAGCACTCTCAGCAAGGAGAAAGCATCATTATTGCTACTACACCAGTAGGGAGAGTGAAGTGATTTGCCCTGGAACTGGCAGAGGGGCTGCAGTAAGGTTCTGACCGGTGCTTTACTGCTCAGAGATACACACTAGAGTGCCAAAGCTCCTTACTTAGCTACAAAATCTTCTTCAAGATTTTATTAATCCGTTTTAGCACGGATTTTTTCCACACAGAGAGCTTCAACCTGAGAGTCTATTAACCATATGCATTTTTGCCCATTACCAGTTTATGAAACTAAGAAGCCGTGACTCCCCTGCATTACAATTACCAAAAGCCACACGTAGGTATGACTGCAGTTTCACCTCTCTCACCTTCCTGGACAACAGCAGTGCAATAATTTAGGGACTGCTTTCCATTTAGCATTCCAGGGTTGTACCAGGAGGACTTTTGTAGATATCATTGCTGCAGATGCCCCGGTCCTATTCAAACTTTTGAGGCTGGCCAGGAGCCTGGCCACGAGTCAATGGCTGACAGGCAGGACACGTGTTCCCCTTGGAGCCATTCTGCCTGTGTTATTTCTTTCATTCTAAGCTCTTGCGCTTAGGTACTTGAAATTTTGCAGTTTGCCTTCCTCTTGTCCTTATTTTCAGGAGGCACCAGTGAGGATTCATTTTGCCCAACTTTATCTATCTGATCAGTAAGAGTGCTACCAAAGTCAGCCATTTCAGCTCCCCACGTGCTGAGCTGCCTTCGATATCCCTTTTAAGATGGAATTGGTCACCTTTTGGAGCTGTAAGTTGTAAGTCTGACTAAATGCCTCTTTTAGAGTTAGCACAAGCCAGGTGAACTCAATCACTCAACAAACAGCCTCCTGACACAAGAGGCAGTGGAATTTGCTAGGGAGTTGTCTTCATCTCTTCAGCTAAGACATTTTGAAGGATTTGGGATGCTATTAGTATCTCTACTTAAGACCTTGTCCAGGTCAGTTTTGAGACTGCACAAGGTCTTTGGAAAGCCCGTTCCAGTGCTTGACCATCCTCATTTTGAAGAATTCCTTCTTAACGTCTAATTGGGATGTTTCTTGCCAAAACACGGGACTGAGGCCTCTCATCTGTTTGCTGTGCTTCTCTAAAAAGGGTCTGGCTTCACTTTCTCAATAACCTTCCACCAGAGGAAGGCAACAACTAAGTTCCCCCCTTAGACCTTACGTCTCCAGGATGAACGAGCAAACGAAACTCCTGAAAAAGGGATGACGATGGAATTTCCAACATTTTTATGACTTTTAGGATGAGAAGCATCATTCCATAATTTTTTTTTTATTCCAAGTACTGACCAAATTTATAAATGATTCTCATCTCATCGCTGTGCTTGTCAAGGCAATGAATGGTCACTGAATGACGGTAGGCACTTCAGAAGAGCTGGTGTTGTCCTCAAAACTAACTCCAGTTGAGAAGAGGGATCCTACCAGAGGAGTGGCTGTGGGGCAATATGTCCCTAAATGGGTACGGATCAGGTTTTGCCCTGGGATTTGTATTTTGCAGGAATTTTGCAGAGGGGCACATTCAGCTGTGCATGTGAAATTGTTGTGGGGTCAGAAAGAGATCCCGGGTCGCTCTGGTCCTGATCCAGCAGCTCTAGTCAGCCGGGCATGGGCTCACTTTGGTTTTACACAGGCATAAAACCTTACTTAAAACCTCCTGGAGTTTTCCTTCTTGGACTGGGGGTTTCACCAGATTTGTTTACCTTATAAATCATATATGTGGAAAGAGTATAAAAAGGTTAACCGCGTCAACAGTGAGCAGCAGTAAAGCATGGCGCAATAAAAGCTTAAAATATTGCCAGTTTCAGAGAAAGTTAAGAGAAACCATCTCCTCACGGCAGTGGAAACCGTGCCACAATCATTTTCCGCTTCTCTCACACTCAACGGGCTATTTTATGACAAAATCCACAGCTAACAGTAGTAGGGTTTTTCCCCTCCGTGCAGCTCTGTTGGGCTGATGAATCACCGTCCCTTTTTTGCTAATAACTAAATTGAGACGAATGCTTTTTCCTCCCAGGCCATCCTCTCCCACCTGCGACCCCATGGGAGCGGCAGCGGGGCCCTGCATACCCTAAAATGCCCAGCTGGAACCCGCTTTTGAGGCGAGCCCGGGCTCAAACTCCAGGCCGGGGACCAGCAGGGTGAACTGGGCCTTTGGGGGAGAGGAGGCCGAGGGCAGCGGGGCTGGGCCCCAGGGCTGTGGGGTGCCCCTGAGTGGGATGGTGCCTGCCACTCCCCGGAGCCTAGAGCTCCCTCAGCCACCTGGTGGCTCCCTAGGGCCTGTCACACCCACGCGTGTAAGGAGTGAGTGTGTAAGGAGCGAGTGTGGGGGTGCAAGATGGAGGGGCCTGAAGTGGCTGTTGTCCCTTTAAGGGCGGCCGGGGCCCGTAGCGCTGCCATGGCAACGGCTTGACAGCCGTGACCGGAAGTGATTGGGGGGGTCAGAGGTCGCCGGTGGCAGCGGGAACATGGCGGCGGCCCTGGCGACGCTGGGCGCTGGCGCGGCCGCGCTTCCCGAGGCGGTGGCTCCCTGAGCGCGGAGCGGAGCCGAGCCTCCTTCCGCCGCGGCGCTGCCCCGTCTCAGGTGAGGGCGGGCGGGGGGGTAAGGGTGGTCCCTCGGCGGGTGCTGGGCTGTGGGCCGACCCCTGCGGCGCGGCGGGGCTGACCGGCCGCTCCGGGTCTCCGCCTCTGACCGGGCCTTGCCGGTTGTTTTTCTAGCCAAGGAGGCTCTGACCCGCCTCCCGTCTCTCCCCAGGCATGGTCGGCGCGCTGTAGGAGGGCCGGGAGCCGCGGCGATGCCAGAGGAGGAGCCGCTGGAGGAGAGCGCTTGAGCTGGCCTGGGGACACGCTCAGTGTGTGTGGAACGTGTACGTTACCCCAAACCTTGGTTTCAGTACTGATGGTTTTATTACATCTAGAGGAATAAACTGCGGCTTGTTGCTATAATCCCATCCTTAGTATCCTGTCTTTTGGAAAAAGCAGAGCCTCTTATTATGACTCGCACATACACAGGAGTTGGTCAGCCCTCGCCAGCTGTAGCTGGGTGGTTTTCCCTGTTTGCTGTGCCTGTCGTCACTTCTCCCGTTGGTATTGGCGTGTACGGGGCTGTCTGGGCTAGATTTGCCCTCTGGCAAAGCTAAACTTTGACCTGAATGGTCTCTTGTGTAAGAAGTTTAGGGTGAGTGTCGGACCAAGGCATGTAACGTTTCACAACCAGGCTGTTTGGAACGTAACTGTGGCAGCAGAAAGCTGCATACCTTAAATAAATACTAGAATTAAACTATGCTTGCAGCTTCACATTGGTGCTTGCTCGTATTCGCTGTGATACAGTACCTGGGAGTCACTAGACTTTTTTTAAATCTTCACTTGTGCACGAAGTGGACTCTGCTCACATAGTAGGTAGCATATTTTTCTTATTGATTGCTAAGTATTGCCATATCCCATTTGCTTCATGCTCCCTGTCTCTTGTTTTGAAGACACCACCCGCTCTCTGCTTTTGAGCCTCTGGACTTTTTAGTAGTGGTTACCACAGCAGTACTTTAACATTTCTCAAGCACAAACTTCTGCTGTAACACAGAGAGATTAACAGATGGGCTTTCCCCACCCCCCCCCGACCTTCTTACTTTACAAATGAGGAACCTAGGATAAAAAAAAAGGAGAAAAGCCAAAATATGTCTTAAATTGAGTACAGAAATCTGAAATGAGTTGGTTGACTTTGTAATCAGATTTTATAGTATTATCTAATACTCTGAATGTAAACCTTTACTGGCAGCTGTGCTATCTGGCTCCTCAGGTAATTAAGGTACAGTTTAACAGGTAATTGAGGTACAGTTTAACAGCGTGAAGACATAGTTTGGTCGATGTGTGGGCTGCAGCTGAAAAGTGTGGTCTCTCTCCTTTGCCATCACTGGCCATGGGTTACTGCTGCTCTCTTTGTAGTGGATTTAGTGGTTGGATGGTTGCAGGGACAGTTGATCTAACAGTTTTACGGGGATGTCTGTCACATGGAACCTATTCTAATGAGTGTTTGATCTGATACAAATGAAAGCTGTTTCTCCTCCTGTACTAATGTAAACCAGCAGTGGGTTAAGTATAATGTGAAACTACCTCGAGAAACCAAATCTCAAATTGGTCATTCTGAAAATAAGGACTACACTTAAAACTTCTGAGGAGTTTGGATCAAAAAAGGAGAAGTCAGCCATGTGTAGGGAATATGTGGTAAAGAGTGAAGGGATGTAAGTCTGTGAAGGAACTTTCCCATCTTTCCAGAGTCTTTTCTCCATTCACTTCTTGCCAAAGAGCTTCTGTGCTAAAAAGGGAAGACTTTTACAAAGCCTTATTTAGACCTCAGGGGCTGGTTTGCCATGTGTACTCAGTGAGGCTGGAATCTTGAAATAAAAATAATATTGTATCCTACTGTGAAAGCCAAACTCAAGTTGCACAGAGAAACCTTGATTCTGATATGTTCCAACTCCTCAGTCCTAATGAATTTTGCTTTCATGGAGTTCCCTGCTCCTCACAAAAGCAATCTGAAAAGAAAATTGGAAGTGTAATGAGGCATCATCTTCACATCCACCTGGGGTTTTAGCGGTGTTAGGGTTACTTGATCCAGCAAATCCTTTCTCCAGTTGCCCAGGTGGCAGGCTGTCATGTCTCATCTTTTCTGCAGTCTCTACTTCTTCAGCAGCTGTTTTTAATAATGCCAGGCTAGATTCTTAATCACATGAACTGTCTCAGGTGCAAACCCTCTTGTCCTTCTGCTGGCTTTCTATTTGATTCTGTCCAAGACTTCTCCCTGTAGAGTTTCTATCTCTTAATTTTTGTTTAGACAGTTGCATTTTTGTCCTTTCTTTCCTGTCACTTCTCCTTCAGTGTGCTGCTGCCCCTCATTCCTCCCACGTCTGCTTTGCCAAAACGCACCTTTTCCTTTCATTGGCTGCTTATTCCAGCTTCTTGGGACATGCAGGGTCTGTGTCTCAGTTTATGCTTTCCTCCTACCTAGTTGTCTGGTATAAACAACCTTTGTTTTCGTCTTTCTTTTTTTTCCCTAATTTTATTTTCCTGTTCTCCACTTACAGGCTTGTTTAAGGTTGTTCCTTTCTTGCTCCCTTGTTTCTTCAGGTTGTGGTGCTGAGAACACATGGAGAAGGATCCTCATGTTCAGTATCTGGTATTGAGTTCCATAATCTGCTTTAATGTTTTATTAGCTATGGACTGAGGAGAGCTGGCTTGTCTATGGCACACTTGTGTTGTTTGGTCAGCACTCAGAGCTAAGAGAGGTGAAAATGGAACCTTTGGAGAGTTGACATTTTGCAAGAGGTCCCTGCTGAGTGTGTGCAAAGGCTCACAGTTTGGTTTTATGTGACTTTTTGTTGACCTGGCCAAAAAGTAAATTGTTCCTGAAGACCATTCTGTGTCATAAAGTCCACTGTTGCTGCTGCTGGGCACAGTGAGATGTGAGACAGCAATGTTAGCAGACTTCTTGAAATAGAGACAGAATATCTCCTCTTTTCTCTAGTCGTTTTCTCTTAGCTGAACTAGTTTGCTTGTGAGCTTGTTTTGCTATAATAAACTTTATTTACTGAATTTCACGTTTGTATTAGTGTTTCTTACATGCCTAGAGGTTTAAAACTGAGGGAGTCTTTACTCGTCAATACAAAATTAATTGCTCCACTAGGTTCACCCACTATCCTTTCATGAGTTTGAGAAAATGAATTTGCCTTTAATCTTGCATCAGGCTTATGTTTTTGTCGGTTTTTTGGTGTTTGTTTCTCTGCCCCTCCTTCCCTCGTCCCCTCGGGATTCCTTGAAACAAAACTATTTCTTTCATCTCGCTGCTTTTAAACATGCCTTTCCAAGACTTGCAACTGTGATGTTAAAATTCCCGTGACTGTTGAGGTTTGGGTTTTTTGGGGGGCATCCTGTGGTGTAACACATGCTATTGATGTTATTTTAGGTATTTAGGGAACAGGTATCGCTTTCATTCCACTTGTTCTGAAAGGTATTGCTTAGTATCAAGTGCCTTCTCTTTGAGCTTATGTTGGTTTTGTTGCTTTTAAGGCATCCAGCATATAGAATCGTAGAATGGTATTTGAGTTGGAAGGGACCTTAAAGATCATCCAGTTCCAACCCCCTGCCCTGGGCAGGGACACCTCCCACCAGATCAGGTTGCTCAAAGCCCCATCCAGCCTGGCCTTGAACCCCTCCAGGGATGGGGCAGCCACAGCTTCTCTGGGCAACCTCTTCCAGTGCCTCACCACCCTCACAGGAAAGAGTTTCTTCCTAATACCTAATTTTCCTAATATCTAATCATATTTTATGGTTGAATGAAGTCTGTATCTATTTGCACTTATCTTTTGATGGCAGCTTCAGAGGTGCTATACGGCTAAATGTACAGACTGCCTGGTGAGCCTATATGAAGCAGTTATGTGGCTCATCGCACATTGCTTGTAGAAGGAGAATTAATTTTTCTTGAAAATGGTCTGGTCTGTTATAAAATTAATGTTTGAATCATGGAAGTGTTCCTATAAACTACCCTGTCCCCAGACATGCTCACATTTCCTGGGTGCTTCAATATATGAATGATAGATTTGTTTTGTACTCCTTCACCAAATCGTGGAAATGATGGAAGTGGTTGTAGTTGGAAGAGTCAAAAGATAACCAAAACTAAAATCGAAGACAAACAATAGCAGGCACTGTAGGTACTGACAAGTTTGCACAATCCTGATTTTTCAACAGGGATGGAGTTACTTTGATTTTCTGAAATCCTGTTAGTTGTATCAAACTGGTAATGGTTGTCGCAGATCAAGATTTAACTTACTATTCAAAGTAGCTGGAATTTAGTATGGTTACACATGGAACAAACATACAGATGTGGGGTTAGTGTATGGGTATTCTTTTTTTATCCTTTTAACTTTTGTATGGTCAGTATGATGATGATTCCACCCAAATTTAAATGTTAACTGTGAAGTAACAGTAAATACGCTGTATGACCTGTCAAATACATTAGGAAGCCCCTCTCTGGTGTTTGAATGTAAGAATTACCCTCTTGCCACATCTGAAAGTTTGAGCAAAATGCCTTCTGTGGCCACTTACACAGTTTCAACAGTGATAAAAGTGTTGAGAATCCTCTGTTCAGCTTTTGGAGAGACAAAAGCAGTAGATAAAAGATTCAAAACATTTTTTTTTTTTTCCTTAAAGAAAACTCTTTATGCCTGAGTAATTAATTCCACATCACTTGGTAATTTTGCTCTTAGGTTTCATTATGGTTACTCTTACCTCGTGTTGGTATTGATTTTTAAAATTGATTTTTCCCAATCTCCACACAAGGAACGATCTACAACCTGCATTTGTTCAGGTCATGTATTAGCATTATGTGTTTGAATTTGGAAGATAATTGCATATCTTGCAAATTACCCAATGGCTGTTTCATCTTGAAACATTTAGAAATCCATTTTAGTTTCTCGTAATTATAATGTTTTAGTCAGACAGCAATCTAATCTTAGGACAGCACTTTGGCAGTGATATGCTTGTTTTTCTAAAATGAGCACAGTTTCTGTGGTTAAATTTTCCTTTCATATAAATATAGATTTTAATCAGTGTAGGCCAAACTTTTCCAACCATGTTTAAAATTAGCTCAAGCCATATTTTAAAAAGTATGTTCTCTTAATGTGATTTAACTTATGTAGAAAAATGTATGCAGAAATGAGTGTTTTTAAGTTGATTAATGCTTTTGAAGTGTTTTTACAATTTATTTGCAAAAAACGTTTGTAGACTGGCTCAAATATGACTTTGATACTAGTAGTCCTTTTGTAATAAGTAACACTGAAAGTGCTTCACGCTGTGCTTCTGAAATTTGAAAGGTAGCTGTTGAGAAAGCAACTCTAAATTCCAGTCATCAAGCAACTAAGTTACGACATCAAAAGAGAGTGAAATGCTTGCTTTTCGTCCAGACTTCCACTCAAGTGTTGTTTTGGAGATTACTCAAGTTTTCATTGGTCGTCTTCTACTTTTTTAGGCAGGATATAGTTACCGTTTTTGGTTGGAAAGGTGAAATTGTAAATAGATGTACAGCGAGTGTTGAGCTTTGTGTAGAGGATATTCGATGTTGTATTTATTCTGAAATAGAAGTGGAAACAAGTCTGAATTGAATCTCTCAGGTGACTATTACAACTCCCTGAATTACTGCTTAAGTTTCAGTTTCTAGAAAAGTTTTTAAAAAACCCCAAAAAACCAAAACAAGCAAAAAGACCCCCCCAAACTGTTACCAATCTTCTATCCTTCTTTTTACCCGAATGCAGAATAAAAGGTTTTTGCTCAACCCAGAGAGGTTCCAGTTGGCAAAGTGGTTGGAGATTGAGGGAGTCAATCTGTCAGCAGACTTCCCTTCAGATACATCGTTTCTCCTGATCCTAGGTAAGGTGAGATGCTTTCACAGAGAAACATGATGACAAATGTCATAAGAGGGAGAAAAGTTGTGTGGATTTCTGTTCTATGGAATTCAGTATGTTTTTATGTGAGATGAGCTGCTGAGCTGAGCTTTGACATACTGTTTCTTTAGTGAAAACGATGTAGAAAAGTAATACTGCCCTGGTTTGGGCACAGAACTGTGAGAAAGCTGACTTAGTTTTTCAAATGCTTTATTTTATAGTTCAGATGCTAGAAGGACTAGATTCTTCTAGTTTTTAATACTTAATCTTACAGCAATCACGCTCCTGTTCAGCTAATCAATTCCATTTGCTATCAAGATCTGTTAGTTACTGTGATTTTAATGATCTGCCAGAATGTAAAGAAATGTTCTGGGTGTGTTTGATCTTTCTAAACTTTAGGGATAGATTGTTTTAGAAAAGGATTGTGCTTACTGATTTTGCACCAGGGTTTCCTTAGAAAAATACTTGTGTGTCGATCTGATTTACAAGAAATGTTTTGCAGACTCATCTATTTCTAACCATTGAAAGTGACAAAGGGTGTGTCTTTCCCAAAATTATGGCTTTGCTCAGAGAAGTGTGTTCTTTCATTAGGAACATCAGGTTTAAATTTTCACTTGAATACCAAGTTTTAAATAAAATCCTGACAGTTACCCACTATTTCCAGTGCTTGCATGAGTCTACTGTTCGTTATAGTATGCCTACTTCATTATTTTTTCATAAATGGTTGTATCTTTAGATATCCGTTTCCAAAATTTACTTAGAATAGTCACATTTGTTAGAACTTTCTTTGCAGAAAGTGTGTTTTTAACTTCTGTTGTAATAAAGGTAGGCATTGTATTTACTGTATCTCAGTAATGAAGAAAGAATATTGGTCTCTTTCCTAAATATTGAGAAGCATTTGGTTTTGCACCTCTGTTGGATACAAGGTGAGATGTTGAACAACATCAGATCCACTATCCAATAAAAATATCCCACTTCAAGGCAATGCTTTAACTGAATAACACATCTCATATAGATTTTGACAGTGAATAAAAGAGCTGTGTGTTTATCTTGTCTGCCACCTTAATAGTTTTTGAATGACAAATGCCTGCAACGATGTCAAGGGTTAAACAGCTATATTTTTGTGTGTGTTCTTATTACAGCAGGTCATTGAAGGACCTTGAGAGATGACTGATCTGTAAAATCGAGACAAAGGCTCTGTAGTTATGGTAGTGTGGAAATTAAATATAGGCAGAAGCAAATGTGGTTTCAGTGGTCACAGTAGAGATACTGCTAAAATGATTGTTGAAAATACAGGAATATGTATTAGCTTTTGTCTAAATGAAAAATAGCTAAAATTATGGTTTTTTTTGTTAAAGTAATTGTGGTATACCAGTCAATTGAAGAACACTATGACATGATATGCAGCACCTTTATGCGGCAGAATGTTTTAAAATACACTAATAGCAGTTATTTCATAGAATCACAGAATGGTTAGAGTTGGAAGGGACCTTGAAGATCATGGAGTTCCAACCCCCCTGCCATGGGCAGGGACACCTCCCACCAGACCAGGTTGCCCAAAGCCCCATCCAGCCTGGTCTTGAACCCCTCCAGGGATGGGGCAGCCACAGCTTCTCTGGGCAACCTGTTCTGGTGTCTCACCACCCTCACAGCAAAGAATTTCTTCCTAAGATCTAATTGAAATCTTCCCTCTTTCAGTTTAAAACTGTTCCCCCTTGACCTGTGGCTCCCCTCCCTGATCTAGAGTCCCTCCCATCTCTCCTGTTGCCCCTTTAGGTGCTGGAAGGGGCTCTAAGGTCTCCCCAGAGCCTGCTCTTCTCCAGGCTGAACACCCCCAACTCTCTCAGCCTGTCTTCATAGGAGAGGTGCTAGAGCCTTCGTGGCTGTCTGCTGGACCTTTTCCAACAGGTCCATGTTCATGTTGAGGACTCCAGAGCCATTTGAAATTGATGATTTTGAATTAATGAAAGAACTGTATGAAAAGGTTAGAGGATTTAGTAAACTTTGTTTTCTTATGGTTCACCTTCTCTCTGTGCCTTCACAACTTGGCAAACCGTTGCCCTTCCCCAACAGCATTATGCTCCTGAAGAGGCCACAGGAAATACTTACTGCCCTTTTCTTAAGGAAAGCTTTAAATTATTCCCACATTGCTGGCAGCCCCAAGTGTGTCCAGAGTCTTGTTTGGTTTATATGTACACAGTGGCAAACAGAGGTGGTAAATATGGCTGGTTTTTCTTTTTTAACTTTATGTAAGGCATCCATAAAAATCTGTTAAACAAATTAATGTTGTGTATCTTGTCTGTAGAATTGTTATCATGAGCACCGGGCATGCAGAATTAAGCTTGCTTTCAGAACAAAAGGTATCATCGCTGCAAGCTGAATGCTAACATGAGTTTGCTTGTTAGAAAGAAAGAAAGATTACATTTCCTGTCTCCATCATCTCTCACTGCATCTTGAAATGCAGAATTAGCTGAAAAAGGCATATTTAGGACAGGCTTTTGCTAAAGTTTAGAAACTTGTCATTTATTCATAAACATAAAATAGGCAAACCTTACAATTTAGGGAAGCCATCTGGTAGCTTTGCATTCCTATACATATTCTATATGTACAGTATTAACACAGATGATAATGTTTACTAGGAATATCACAAGATGACATTGGCTAGGAGATACCCCAAAAATGGAAAATAGGAGTTGCAAAATACTGTTGTACGTTGGGTTTCACAGGCTGCAGAATATTTTAGAAAGAAAGTTTTCAGCAGTACTGAAAACTATCTGATCTGGTAGAAGAGTAATACTTTAATGAATGCTTATAGGATGGCAAGAGGAAAGAGAAATTATCAGCAGGTATTTCTTAATCACTTGAAAATTGCTGTTAGTGCTGTAGCTCTCTGGTCACTTAGCCAAGTGTTCACAGCCGTTACGGGGATTATGGTGTAGGCTTTAGAGCAAACACCCCAGGATTTTGCATGTGGGACCTTAGTTCTTCTGCACACAACTGGTCCAAGTCTCACAGCATTTAAGAACTTGGGATTTGGTGTTAGTATGGAGGAGTTGCATCTACTTCTATGAGACCCCAATGTCTGTCCTTCCCTTGGAAAAGGTTATGGTGTGCTTTTCTGCCAATTTCAATGTCTTGAACGATTATAGTTTTTCGAGTGAATTTATGAAGACCTTTGATTTCTGTTTGGGGAGCTATTGCGTATAGAACCATCAGTCTCTTGTTTCTTAATTAGATGATTGTTTTTTTCTTAACATCTATCTTTCCCTTAAGATGAAACTTAGTAAGAGCTGTCAGGTTTCCACCACGCATGCACTGAAGAGCTAGAACATAAAAGTGAAGTTCGGGTTGGAATAAGATCTGGAGAGAAGCAAAGTTGTGGGAAGTATTTTTCCTTTTTCCAAATGTTAAGCTACAGCCATGTTAATAATATTTCTACAAAAACATTATTGGGCTAATTTAAAACAAAACTCTAGAACTGTTATATCCCATATGGCATGAAACATTCCTGCCTTTTTTTTTTTCCTGGTGTATTAACTTCTTACACTGAAAGGAAATGAATTTTAGAAAGAATGTTATACATAAGCCATTTGAGACATTCTCTGTTAAGGAAATACCAGCTGTCAAGAAAGATGCAGCCAATGTTGAGTTATATTAAAAACATTGTAAAGGAAATATTTGTCAAGTAAAAGTGGATTAATTAAAACATTTTAACAGTTTTTGCTCTGGAAGAAGATTAGGGAAGTTCTATGTAAGCCTCTTCTAAACGTAACCATTATTAAAAGCCACCAATTTATTTTTTCAGAAGGAAGTTGACTTATGTAAGTTGTTCCCTAATGTAGAATAAAGAAATTTTCTGACTACAATGTAAGTAGGCTTGGAGTCATTCTACTTTATTACCCCCAGGTTCTATAAGCTTGCTTTCATTGATTCTTCCTGATGGAAAAAGAATTTATGTCAAAAGGAAAATAGGTTATGTTTCTGGATTTTCATATTAACGTTTTTATTTGAAAATTGTTCTTTTATGAGCAATTAATAGCACTAGGAGGCATTATTTTGCTTCTGTAGAGGAAAATAGTGAAGTGCACATAAAAAGGAACCTGAATCAGGCATGTGAAACATTAAATATGATGGGATTTACTCTTTCTTTAATCCAGTCTAACCTGCTGGCTTTAGGGAATTGTACCCTCAGTATGCAGATTTACTGTAATGGTTTGAAACATAAGCTTTTGCTTTAGTTACCACTTTACTCTCTTCCCCATTAATCCCTTGGTGCTATCAGATCTACCCTGTTATGCAGCAAATACAGAAACAGTTATATCTGTTACCTTTCTAGATAACACTCCAATTTTTTTTTTTATTTGGGTAAAGAGGTCAAAGGGGATGTTTAGATTTCATGGTTTTGTGACCTACTTAAATGTTGTGGTTTTGATTTTAGAAAAGCATTAATATTGAACATGGAAATGGTAGGGCTTCCTCTTTTAAAGATATCCTATCTTTTTATTATAATTATTTTCTGGAAATTCGTGAAGATCAGTGTGTTTTCTTTTGTTCCTTGAAAATATTAAAATTACAATTCTCAAGTTACTTTCTGGCTGTTAGAGATGAGCAGCTGCTGTTCCCTAAAATTATCTTCAGATCTTAGATTTTGTTAAAATACCATCAGAAGTATCAAATGATATGGGCTAAATTTCTTGAAGTGACCTGCATCACCACATTTGAATCAATGTTTTATAATTTCATTAGGACATTACCCTTTTTCCCCTTAAAAAAACCTTACAGGATGGCTTGTATTTTAGGGGTGCCTTAAAGATTTAAGGAATGTGGTCTGTAGAACCCATTTTACTTGTTGTGTGTGCTTGGTGTATATTGAACTGAATAAAGGATTGAAGATGACAATCATCTGAAGGTTTCTTTAGTTAAATGCTGCTCTGAATAATTTGATTTTGCTTTTGCTTGATAAGCAAGATGCGTGTTGTTGTTATTAACAATAACCAATTGGGATCCTTGTATTGAATAGTAAGGTTTCACGTTGGACACCTACAAAATAAGGAATGCAAAGCTTTCACAGATGCAACTGAAGCTAATGGCAACTGTGAATTGTGCTTGTGATGTACTATGCAGTGATGAATATTCCAAAAAAAATTAGTCTGGAAACATTCCAGGTTAGGCAGACACAATTCTTATACTCTGTGCGGATCTTGAGTTATAAAAATTTAAGTACAATCTGTTGTGAGAATAAATTGCTGACATATAACACTTCCATATAGTAGTATAGTAAGCATAAAACAGAGGGGAAGAAAAAAAGGAGGGGGAAGGGGATTTTATCCTAGGATTTTAAGATCTTAGGCTAATTTTGGTACTGTACTATGAAAAGGAGAAAAAGAAATACAAATAATTTCTCCCTGTTAACCCTCCTGTCAAAGCGTGTACATTGGACGAGGCAGGGTTCCTGTTCGAAAAAATAAATAAACCAGCCAGGAAGGAACAGCCTTAATTCTGGTGGTTTATAATTTCGGTATGTTTGATTGTGCAACTTCAGTATCCCAGATGTTTTTTGACCGTAATATGAACGTGACAGTTCACTAACAGTGTGCTGGGTGGTGCTGAATGCCCCATATCTTTTAGCTGGGAATGCAGCAAATTATAGTTATGCTGCAGATGACCCCTTACCAAAGGTAATGTTCTCCCTTGTTTCAATTCTGATGGTGCTGTATCTGACCTAAATTCTTGTCAGGCCGAGAGTAGCTGTTGTATGTTCAGACTTAGAATGGTTTGGGTTGGAAGGGTCCTTAAAGATCATCCAGTTCCAATCCCCCTGCCATGGGCAGGGACACCTCCCACCAGACCAGGTTGCTCCAAGCCCCATCCAGCCTGGTCTTGAACCCCTCCAGGGATGGGGCATCTGTGGCTTCTCTGGGCAGCCTGTTCTGGTGTCTCGCCATCCTCACAGGAAAGAATTTCTTCCTAAGACTTAGTCCAAATCTCCCCTCTTTCAGTTTAGAACTCTTCCCCCTTGTCCTATCGCTCCACTCTTTGATCAAGAGTCCCTCCCCATCTCTCCTGTAGTCCTTTTAGGGACTGGAAGGGGCTCTAAGGTGTCCCTGGAGCCTTCTCTTCTCCAGGCTGAGCAACCTCAACTCTCTTAGTCTGTTTAACTTCCGCAGAATCACTTCATCTGTAGTCTGAGACTATGCTTTACTGGCAATCTGTTTTATCATATACAAAAATGATAGATATCTGAGATCGATGCTGGCTGTAAAGAGAAGTAACTAGACTGAGTTCCTGAATATAGCATCAAGACCACTAATCATGGCAGGGCTAGAAAAAAAACCCGACTGTCAGTATTTGAAGTTATTTCTACAAAGCAGTTAATCTTAAATGATTCTGCAGTTTGACCGAATTATACAGATCCTTCTTTTATGCCTCTCATTTAAATCTTGCTTTTGTCCAGAGTGAAATAGTTCTCTGTGTATTTAAGTACGTGTGATTGAGCATATGGTTATTGTCTCAAGGAGAAGAGGAAAATAGCCTGTTCTAATCTGTCAATTCACATTGCATGATACGAAGAAGTTCTTCACTATGAGGGTGGTGAGACACTGGAACAGGTTGCCCAGAGAAGCTGTGGCTGCCCCATCCCTGCAATCATAAATGATTCTGCAGTTTGACCGAATTATACAGATCCTTCTTTTATGCCTCTCATTTAAATCTTGCTTTTGTCCAGAGTGAAATAGTTCTCTGTGTATTTAAGTACGTGTGATTGAGCATATGGTTATTGTCTCAAGGAGAAGAGGAAAATAGCCTGTTCTAATCTGTCAATTCACATTGCATGATACGAAGAAGTTCTTCACTATGAGGGTGGTGAGACACTGGAACAGGTTGCCCAGAGAAGCTGGCTACGAAGAAATTTTTTACTATGAGGGTGGTGAGACACCGGAACAGGTTGCCCAGAGAAGCTGTGGCTGCCCCATCCCTGGAGGGGTTCAAGGCCAGGCTGGATGGGGCTTGGAGCAACCTGGTCTGGTGGGAGGTGTTTCTGCTGGTGTCAGGGGGGGTGGAACTCCATGATCTTTAAGGTCCTTCCAACTCTAACCATTCTACAATTATGTGATTTTGAAGTTTTCTTTATAGTAACTTGTGAAAATTGTGTTAGCCGTTTAGGACCACTTTTTTCAATATCAGTCTGATGCTTCTGCACTTATGAAAATTGTGTTAGCCATTTAGGACTGCTTTTTTCAATATCAGTCTGATGCTTCTGCAATCAGGATGAAGGATGTTGATCAGGATGCCCTTCTTCTGAGAAATTAATGCTGAACCACATTGCGAGGATGCCCTTCTGAGAAATTAATGCTGAACCACATTGCTTGACTTATGCTGTCTAATTGGTGATAGACAGGTTTGTGTAATCTGTGTTGGCTTTCACAGTGAAGTTAAGCCTAAAAATGTGCTGGAAGTTATTTGATTTAAATATATCTTAGTCTTTTATGGTGTTTAGAATGAGACAGAGCTTGTTTGATGAACTAGCAGGCATCTTTACAGGTGGATAACTTGGAGAGATGCATTTTGAATTATGTGTGAACCTTGCAGTTTTAGTTTTATTCTAGTTTAGTTCATGGTCATTTAAATAACTGGGCAGGTATCTTTACAGGTGGATAACTTTGGAGAGATGCATTTTGCTGATGCTGTGAACCTTGCAGTTTTAGTTTTATCCTAGTTTAGTTCATGGTCATTTAAATAACTGTTTCAGCTGTTGATTGAGGACACAGTAATCATCTTCATGGATATTTCTGATTAAAAATTATAATAAATGTCCTGAATTCTGTGCCAGTGGGAGAGAATACTCTTCAATTTACTTTTAAAGTAAGATCTTTTTGGGGGAGGGCAGCAGGTTACTGCTACAGAGTATATTTCTGTTATCTGTCCTGCATAATAGAAAGTCATTAGATTATATTATCAAAATGTATAACAACTTTACCAAAATTGCAGATTGTAGATGTTCTTTAATGGGGCGTCTTGTAGCAGAGTTGAGCTGGTTCGTAATGCATAGAAAAACCTCCTTTCAGTTTAAAAGTGTTGGTTATGATATATCTTGATGTAATTTTCCGTCTATATGTTCAATGTCTTTATCTGACAGCATAGGAGCTAGAGATGGAAAGTTATAAAGAGAAATTATTTGTCTACATTAAGTGTTATGGGACAATTGATAAATGAGGCCCATTAGCCATGTTGTGTTGAATTGCAGCCAGCCGTTTTGAAATATTTTAAATTCCCAGCATTCCTGAACAATTGGAGGAGAATCCTTTGCTGATATTCCTTCTAAAATGGATTATCATTTACTTTTGTTGTTGTTTAGTCTAAGAATTTCAGTGCAGTATCAGGAAATTATTAAATTTTTCCTTAGTGACTAATGCAGTCAAATCTTGGAATCTGCTACCGGTAAAAAAGGCTTATGATTATGCTGTTAGAGGTTTTAGATTAAATTTCTTATTTCCCATGAAATGCCTAAAATCTCACCAGTGTAAGCCATAAGCTGTTTATCTATCCTCCTTAATTGTATTTGTTGGATGGAGAATGTGCAAAGCTAGTTTTGCAAGTTCTCCTGTGTTCTGTTCACTACAGTAGTGTAGGTGCTTTTCCATTGCCAAACCCCTTCAGTTTCCAGTTTATCAACATTTTGAGATGCAGAAAGTGATTGATGTGAGTGTCTTTGTCTTACGTGGTTTGAAGATAAGCCGTGTCTGTAGCAGCTGCCCAGTTGAAGCCTGAAACAATGCCAGGACTGTTATGTTGAGTTTACTAGAATGACTTTCTCTACTTTATTTCTTGCTATGTCATCTTTAATCTCTTTCTTCTTCGCCGCAATGGTAGTTATTAAAAATTCTGACATCCTAAGAAATGCTTACCTTCTTGTACTGTTTGTCAATTATATCCTTTTTGCATGCTGCAGAATACTGTAAATTGCTCTGGAAAGCACTGTGAAAAAGTACTGGTTTAATCTAAATGAGTGAAAAGGATCTTCCAGTTGTTGCTCATGTCTTCTAATCTACCTAGACATTTGGTATTGGGTCCTCTTACCAAAATGTGGAGAGAGGGGGTTTTTTTTTGTTTTCTTTTGGAATATATTTACCTTTTCCCAGAGTATATTTAAATTCCCAGGGGCCATACCATGACACAGAACTACTGAGACCTTATACACATTCTAAAAAGCTTTAAAATTGGAAACAGTTTCACTTGTTTCCTTCTTCTTGTTTATTTTTGGCAATGGTTGGTATGAAAATATCATCTTTATGATTTTGATCTTCATATTTTGTCTTTGAATCTCTGTTAGTTTTTCTCTCAGCCTTACAATGTTGCAAAAACAACATTATAAGCTAAATTATTTGCTTCATGAAGTTTGAACTGTTTAAAATGGAGCTGAGGACTGATGAATTTTTGACTTTATAGTCTCTTAATTTTGCAGCTAGTGGGGGGTACTTCCAGAAGCATTGGCTTAATTCAGAGTTTCTTAAAAGTTGACCTGGTTTGAGTTAGGACCAGGACCAAAGGAGTAATTCTAGTGGTTAAAGATGGAAACCCCCTCGTGCTGAATTTGGAGGGCCATGAGCTCGCTCTCTTCTTGTTGTAGAAACCCTGTGCAGCAGCTAAAGGGACGCTGAGAGCCTGAACTACCCAGCTAATAAGGGCACTGTGGATGCCTCCAGAAATTTGTAGGGTTGAGATCCTGCACAAACACACACTAGACATAAAAGGAGAGAGTTCAGTGAAGGGCCACAAGGATGATGAATGGACTGGAGCACTTGACATATGAGGAAAGGCTGAGAGAGCTGGGATGGCTCAGGTAGGGGGCATCTTAGCAATATATGTAAATACCTGAAGGGAGGGTGCAAAGAGGACAAAGCCAGGCTTTTCTTGGTGGTGCCCAGTGACAGGACCAGAGGCAATGGGCATAAACTGAAACATACCTGCTTTGGCAGGGGAGTTGGACTAGATGATCTCTATGGTCCCTTTCAACTCTAAACTCAGTGAAATACGGACATCAGATCCTGGACATCAGAAAACACTTTAACTGGGAGGGTTAGTGAACATGGGCATAGGTTGCCCAAGGAGGTGATGGAGTCTCCCATGGTGAGATTCATAAGCTGACTAGGCACGATCTTGGGGACATGTCTGTAGGTGGCCCTGCTCTGGCCGGGGGTTGGACTAGATGATCTCCAGAGGTCCCTTCCAGCCTCAGCCGTTCTAGGTGATTCTGTTGTGCAAATGTCATACAATCTTTATTGGTTTGAGATCACCTGTAGATGATTTGCGGGTAAAGATGATTCCTGGAAAGCTCTCATCAGCTTCAGAGGAGGTAAATACTTTGTTGCAGAATAATCAGTATTTGGGTGGTATTTGGGAAAAAAGATTCCTTTCCTCTTTTAAGTCTTAAGAAGTGTGCGAATTGGGAACTGAAGCTGTAGTTTTAGTTGCTGTTAGAGCAATTTAAATGTACATTGTAACTGAGCCACCATAGGAAAATAATTTTCTTTCCTGATAGAGGAAGGACAGAAGCACTTGCTTTGTTTTCTGCTTTGCTATAGGCTGTTTATTCTCTTGCGTAATGGTCTTGTGCTATAAGAAGGGGGAGAAGCACTTTAAACACAGGAAAAAGTGGTTATTAAGCTGCAAAAAAAAGAAGTTTCAAGAGCATGCATAGTATCAAAAACAATTTCTCTCATTCTTATTTTTGCTTTCATTTTGAGAGTGACAGTTTAAAAAAAAAAAAAAGGACTAAAAAGTGACTTTCCTTTAGGTGACGGAAATCTGCTTGTCACTTTTGTAATGAAAATGCTTCCATTTTGAAATGCTTGTTTATTTTCACAAGTTTGGAGTAGTTCTAAATTCAATGACTTCAAAACATGCCTGTACATTTTAATTGGCCTTCTTAACACACATTTTGTTGTTAAATGAAACGTTTTTATTGGCACAAAAATATTTGACCCGCCTATTTTCACTTTCTAGTGGTGGGAATGGTAACATAAAAGGCTGTTTAAAATATATAAAGTGAGTTCTGGGGTCATTCCCCACCTGTTGTTTATTTTGGTTTATGCAAGAACAGTGAAAAGTAGTCATGTTGGTGAAGTTCTATCATCTGAGTAGTAGTTTTGGAGACTAACATTACTGTACATCTAAAACGATGTAGATTTAGAGTTTACACATCAATGGCTTTGGTTGGCTTCTTCAAGCCAAAAGTCCCAAAACTTGGGAATTCCTGGGTAATGAACAGTGAATGTTGGCAAGAAAGGTCACTTTTTAGCTTTAAAGTAACCTAGAGTACATTGTACTGAATTATGGAACGGAAGACAGTAAATACAGAAAATCTTTGATTAACTTCTCCTTTTCAAAAAGTATCTTGACCTTTATTGAGTTCCCCTAGCTGACATTTTTAGAAGACTTTTGGTACTATTTCCTTTCGTTATAAAGGGTTTATTTGCATATTTGCTCCCATATATTTCATTGTCGTCTTCTCTGCCGTTTGATTTTCTTCAGCTACAATGGCATCTACAGTTCATATCAGCACAGTTACTGTAGTAGTGTAGTAATATAGTCCTTTTTCTTATATAAAATTCTAGAAATGTGTTTCTGTAAGCAGATGTTGTTATAGTGGTAAGAAAAAATAACGCAAACATGAGCGAAAGGAAAAAAGCAAAGCTGATAAGCACCTACAAAAACATTTGAAAGACAGCATAATGTATTCAAATTAGGAGTAAATCGCATAGGATTCACATCATGTATCTTTCTAATTTTAGTTTTGAAATTATTAGCTGCATTTTCTATTTAAAGGTAATGGCATATTTAGTCAGACTTAATGCAAGTGAATCATAGTATTGCATTGTTATTGTATAAAATAATGATTGCCAGTTGCGTTTCTTACACTCTTCATATTTTGGACAGAAAAAAAAAAAAGTACTCTGTGCTCTAGAAGTTGCTCAGACACTTCATAGTCTGTGGTGGTGATGAATAAATTATACTTTAAATAATGTAGACACCAGGAAGTCATATTTTTGTTTTGTTAGACCAGATTTCACCAGTTGGCGTCTTTCTTTCCTTTTCTTTGCACTCCCCATGGTATTAGCAACGTAGGCTGAATAAGATCACAATTTTTTGTCAAGGAGTCATTGCAGACTTGGTCTTTCCACGTGAATGTTCATACTGGTTCTACTGGTAGCTCCCAGCTGTTCTTTAAAGGTCATGCCAGCAATGCCTATTAATGTGGCTGTGTTATTCCTTTCCCCAGTTCCTATCCTGCTGTTGGGAACTTCCTCCAACAGTTAAAGGCTGATTAAATCTTAGTAGTTGGCACCTTGGAGGGCTGGTGAGCTCAACACGGTCTGCCTGGCTTGGAGAGACAGCTTCTCAAGAGCATCCTTGGCCCTGTAATAACTCTGAACAACTCCCAGATGTAAGATCTAATTTTCTCCTTACTACTTTCTTCCTCTTTAATACTATGTTCCCTAAAGCCTTTCAGTTGCTTTACACAATCTGAGGTATTGTTCACTGTTAACAGTGCTTTCTGGGAAGATATTCCATAAAATGGGAACTTTTCCTTAGAACAAACCCCAGAGTTTAGACTTTTTAATTTTATTTTAAAGATTCCGGGAGAGGGTGGAGGATGGTGATGGGAATAACTGGTCATTTGCCATTAAGGAAGTTACAGACTTCTAATCATCTCGCTTCCGACTGACTGAGCGAAGCAGAGGGTGGGATTTATACCTTTGTTGCTCGAATGGGCAAGTTATCTGGCTACTGTCAGTCCTTTTCCTTTATGGATTTGGCTACTCGGCAGCAGTGAAGGTGGCTTTAAAGACTGCTGATAGAGCAAAGGGATTAGGTCTGTTTATATAGAAGACAAGATCAGCCTGCTAATGAATGAGAAGGATATAAGCCCATGTATTTTATGGCTTAAGATAAAGGTTAACTGAGACTAAGAATAAACTTGCCATCACTGCAGGCTTTCTTCCTGCACCTTCTTATGAAGCACATGGTTCAAGACGCCATCAGACAGGAGGACTGGGTGGACTACTTCTGGTTCAGTTTGGCAATTTCTGTGTTTTTTCCACTGGTCATTTCTTTCTTCAACACCATACAAGATAACAAAGTCTCTTAGGTCAAGACACTGCAAATATTTATTCTCCGTAAATGTTGTTCAGTTAAACACAAGTCAGATCTGAGTTTATAGAATCCTTTCTTTCTTTGGCCTGGGCAATTTTCCAATTTTCTGAGGGCAAGCAGCCCAGCAAACACTCTTTCAGACAATTCCTCATCTTTCTCCTTTTTCCAGAATGAAAATCCAAAAATATCAGCAATGGGGGCCAAAATAACAAAGGAAAAGTGGGTGTTGCCACTTCTTGCCAGGTTTTTTTGTAAATGTTCCTCTCCTACCCCATCCCAGAATAATAACAAAACTTCCCAAAGAATCCGCAAAATAAACCAGACTCTTGTTCAGTCTCTGATCTAATTCAGAGTGGATGCCATAACGAAAACGCTAGAGAACAAGTACTGCAAAGGGTGTGCTTTTTATCTGACACTTGTTTTATTCCTCATCTGTTAAGGCTGCAAGACGTTCTAGAGCATATGTTCGGTCCTTGATGATGCTCAGCTGTTATTCTTGTGTCTAGGGTATCGATTGAGTTGATGCTGGTTGCTCTTCTTTTACTTGATTGCGAGGAATCTTAATTGGGACGTGACTGGATAGATCCTGCAGGTTAGGACAGATGGGGATGAAATACTGTTAGGAAGAACTGGAAAAGGAGGGGATACGAGCTCCAGAGAGAGTGGTCTAGGCTGGAGGTTCTCTGATCCATGCCTGTGTGTTTCTCCTCCAGCTTCAGTGAGATGACCAGAAGCAGTAGGTAGAGTGAGGGGTACGGTACGCAGAGAAATCCAGGAATCTGTGTTAAGCAGACCAGAGGTGCTTTGAGCAACCTGGTCTGGTGGGAGGTGTCCCTGCCCATGGCAGGGGGGGTTGGAACTGGATGATCTTTAAGGTCCCTTCCAACCCGAACCATTCTACGATTAGAAATCAAGGCTGTGCTGGCACAATGAGTTAATACAACTGAAGTGCCAAAGGGTGCTGCTGAGAAGCAGGATCAGAAACCAAGGCAGAGGGACAGGAAGCAGGTTTTTAGAGCAGTAATCTGGATGTTATCTGCAGCTATAGAATAGCTGCTTGGGTTTCCTCTATACCAGATGTGTGTGGCAACCATTAACGGAGTTCACAAGGTCAGTTCTTTGACTTGGGAAAGGCTGGTGACTGGCTCCAGCTGCTGTTTTCTACAGGTCATTCTTATTTTAGTTGAAATTCTTGGAGCTACAATGAGTTCACTGTTGTGAGAGTTTAAAGAGATTTTTTTTTCTCCGAAGGTGTTTTATATCAACAACTCATTGAACTTAATCATGTTCATATGTGTGGTACGAAAGAACTATTCCTTCATCAGTGTTTGCTAGAGGAGGTCCTGCTGCCTGAGTTTATGCATTCAAACTGCATGATTGATCTGTATAATGCAGTGACTGTGTATGAACTGTGCTGTGACACATTCACAGAGCTAATAATTGATTCCTTGAAACCATTTCTACCCTTTGTGAGTCATGGTGGGACTTGTGACCTCCCTAAGATGTTTTCTGAGGATTCTAATTGTGACCATTCTCCAAAGGCAAAGATTTCCAGGTCAATGACTGTAAGACTGGAATTCATAAACCAGAAGGAACAGCCACCCAAACTGAGATGTAGTCTGGAATCTGAGGACCATGTCTGTGTAAGAAAAGAGCTTCTCGGTTCCTGTGCTTCTGCTTCTATTTTGATTGCTAATGTAGTTTCTGGGTTGGTTTTTTTTTTTCCTTTATTATTTTGGAGAGTGCAAAAGCTAGAAAATTTGATTCATCGAGTCCAGGCAATGTCTCATTGGAAGACTCCTGGAAAACCACACTTGCTCTAGGGGCAAACACAGTGTCATTTCAGTAGCAGAATCCTTTTGTGAGCCTCCTGGAGACAAATGTTTTGCATGAGGACTCAATTTTTCTTGTTACGAATTCATTCAAAGAAATTACCCTGCAGACTCTGTGGTAAACTTTTCTTGAGAAAGCCTTTTCTTGAGCTTTTCAGAATCAAGACCATCTGAATCAAGACCAATCAACAGCATCTGAGTGCTGTTTAGAAGCTGCAAAGATTGTAAAACATCTGAATGGGTAAATGTATCGAGCAGAGCACTGTGCCTCAGTCTTCTGAGAAGCTGAGAAGATCAGTGTCCTTCACAGCTCACAGCTGGTGTTTCCATCTGTTCTCCAAGCTATTGTGGTCTCTGTAAAAAAAAAAGAAAAAGAATGTTGACCTGGAACAGCAAAGCAGCTTACTTTTCTTTCTTTAATTAGGTGATGATTTAAGATTTTTAGAGAGGAAAGAGGATAATTTGCTTAAGCCAAGCCAATCAATAGTAGGGGTGTTAACAATCTGTCTTCATCTATAGGGATTTTTTTTTTTTCCCCTTCTGCATCTGAACAATCCCAAGTTTTTGGTTTCTTTAGTGCAGGAGCAAAGATAGAAGGCTGGCTCAGAGTGTCAGGGAGGGAACTAAGACATAAATCCAAATTACCTTATTGGGACTTTTGACACATTTGCTTTACAGCTGATTGAGAACGTAGCCACGAGAAGAACGTGCTTGGGAATTTTCCACCTGCCCATTTGACGTAGGACAAGAAAGAAACTATTCGTTTCCTGACAGCGTGTCTGAAAACTGGAAGTGGAATGGTTATTTAATGTGTTTGGGTTTTTTTGGCAATCTGATTCATGGTTTCTGAATGCTTGTAGTTGCCAGTTCTTGATGCAATACATTTTTTTCCAAATTCCATTAATAAAAAGATGCAGCAGACAAATCTTGAGGGTGTCAGAGCATACTGTGGTCTATTCTCTGTTTTGTTCTTCCTCTAATAGCAGGAGAAATACAATTATTTTGAGGCCTGTCCTCTTCCATTAAGCCTCTGGGAAAGAAAAAAGAAAGCAGGGGGGAACAACTGAGCATGGAAAATTTTATGAAATTGCTCATGGGTTTCCTTTTCATGTGAAATTTCCCTGAAATTTTCCCCATGACTCATTTCCTCCTTGATTCCTTTTTAAGTCCATAGTTTGAGCTTTTTTTTTTTCTTTTAAGACAAGTAGCTAGCTTTTTCCTGCCCAGTGTGATGTGGATTTTGCAAAGGTGTCTATTAAAGTGTTGAGGTTATTCTGTGTCTTACGGGTGCTCAGACATTGCAGTCTGTTCTTCATATGGACAGATCCCCTCTTTTCTCTCACTTCTTTTTACAGCTCGTGGGCAAAGACAGGAAGCAAGGAATGTGCTTCCAAAGAAAAGGGACACTAGTCAGAGGTGCATTGTGTGAGGGACGAGGTGGTGTGATGTAGGATGTTTTATTTTAGCAGGTGCCAATTGATAGTTGCAAAGGTCTTGATGGAAGGTCAATGGGGGAATTTGTTAGGCTTTCATATCTTCTGACGTGGAGTTTTCAGTTCATGCTGATGTATGCTCTTTCTGTTGAATATAGACTCCTCTAGAACTCATTCCCTCAGATGCCACCTGGCATCTTCTGCAGTGGTAAGGGCAGCTCTTTCTGGATTGAAAACTTGCATGACTAATTCCTTTTTTATTGGAGAAACAGAAATGCTGCCCAGTGTGAGAGATGGAAAAGGCTGATAGAATGCCAGAATACTTTACCAACCTATAGTCATTGCCACTCATAAAAGAAGTTCTATGGAATCCATAAATACTTTATTTACTGTGAATACATCTAGTCTGACCAAATTTTTGGACGTGCTTAGAGCCCTAGAACATAACTTTTCTGACAAGGGATTTTCTTCCCAAGGCTCTCAGGGTTCTTTTTGTACCTGTAAGATAGGGCTCACTTCTTTTGTAGAAATACCCACAATAATACATTCTTCTAGTGCAATGAAAGTTTAGTGTAACCATTCAATGCATCCGAAGCATTGTAAACCCTTGAAGATCTTGGCAGCGTTTCTTGGAATGTCTTATTCCTTAAAAGTTTGTATGATCACCAAATTCTCTGAATGCTCCAGGCAGTGAATTAAGGCCTGTCCTGTTTTCCCCTCCTCCCCCTACCCCCTTCTAGAATTCAAATAAACAGTATTATTGACAAGACCTGAGTCTTTTGAAAAAGCTCATGATCTTCCTTGTGAAACAACTGAAATTATTTAAATGATTAATTTGTTGGAAAAGAAAGCTTAAATACTAGAAGTAAAATTGCCTGCAGAGGTTAATTCAGTTTTGATTACACATTGGTAGTATCTTTGATTCGTTTTGAGTATGAATGCATACTACTTTTTGTGTAAGCTGTTTCCTTTCTCTAAACTTACAAGGAACCAAATGGAGAGCCTTGAATGACGAATGTCACTTTTTAATTAGGATCATACCTGCCTGTCCTGCTCATAAGCAGTGCAGTCTTCCTAATGTTGAAAATTTCATGGTTGAACTTCTTTATCCTCTATGAAAAAGGAGCTTATTTTGTGGAGAAATTAAGCTGACTTCTTAGCTAGGCTCTTTCCGTATCACTAATAGCATAATTTCTTCTAGTTGGATAAATTACTACATCTGAAACAAGTTTGGGATACTTGAAAAGAAGACTTAAGAACAAACTGAAAACTGCAATCCAAAATAAGATTAAAATAAAATAATTAAAAAACCCTCAAACTACCCCACCCCAATATAACTAGAGAAATCTTCCCTGCGTTAACTTATGCCTGTGATGTCATAGAAATTTGCAGATGCTGAAAGAAAGTAACAATTTCCTTGACTGTGGCAATGCTGGCTTAGTTCCGCTTTCTAAAACAAAAGGAATTTTTCATCCAGGAATAAGTAGATGTATCACAGCTCACTTTTGATTTAGGTTTATTTATGCATTTCTGTGTGTCAAGTGTAAATTCTTCGCTTGTTTTGAGGTATTATCGATATGTGCTATTTAGCTTTTTGTTGGGTAGGAACCCAGAGGAAAAATTTGCTGTGTTTGATTTTTACAATGCTGGTTTTGTATTCTTGTCTCTGAATGTATAAATAGCTCTAAGTATTTGTTCAAAGGCCAAGTTCTTGTAAATTAGATGCATGCTCAGAAAGTCCCTCGACTAACTAAATTTCCCAGCTTGGTCACTGTTTACTCTTTTCAATTATGAATAATTTGACTGGAGACAAATGTGACTGTTCCTGAGTTGGGAGAAAAATTATGCAGTGAATAAAACTGTTGTGACAAAACAAAGATAATTTTTGGAATCAAAGTGACTGTTTATTTATTTATCTATTAAATGTTGCCACTGTAATGACTGTACTTAATAGACCATTATTAAGGACTGGTAGCCTATTACTAACACATTTTAAATATATGTTTTTGTGTATATATATATATAATGAGTGTGTATGGGGTAGGAGGTTGAGGTACTCATGGCATAAGTAATTACTTATAGATCTTTGGGACTATTTAAGGGTAATGAGTTATTCTCACAGCATGGTGAGTAGGGAGTCTTCCTGCCTGATGTGTGTTTTATCATCTGTAGGTTACTTTTTGTAAAATTTATAATTTCTTTGGAAAATAGGACTCGTTAAGGGAAAATTCTAGTGGTCACAGTGATACTTGCCCAGTGTGCATCTGACATAGGATTGCCTTTGAATACATATGGTTATATGAAAAATAAGTTTGGTTGGTCAAATTCAGTAGTGTTTGTAATGCATTTTGTTTAGCTCTTCATGATATATTATGTTTGTCCAGTTTATCTAAATAAAAATGGAAGTTTCGTGGTTAGTTTGCAGTTATCTTTATGGAAACAAAATTATTAAATCAAAATATAGGTTGCATAATAGTGGGAGGTTTTAGATATCCACGTGCTGGTATTTTCAAATAGGGCAAGCTTTTGGAAGGTTGTTCTGGCCAAACTGTTGTTGGCCAAGTGAACTGAATTGAGTAGCCTTCCATAAACATCTGATTAAATGATCTGATGGTATCTTCTGGCTTTAAACTTTGAGGAGGACAGTTTGAATCTAGCCCAGTTTTTCCAAATGTCTTCTGGTGGCATTGATGAAAGAATAATCTTTTGCCGAAGTGAGCAGGAACAAACTGAAATAAAACTGAAGAGGGAGCTCTTTTGCAAACAGTTTTTTCCATTGCTGAAGTTTGTTATGACTCTGCGTGTGTTTAGTCATTTCTTGTATGTAAAGAGAAAAATAGCAATTGTCATTGTCGCTTCATATCCTTTTTATATGTAAATGTTAGTGGGTCTGATAACCCAGGTCTTCAACTAATGTCTAAAACAATCTGAAATGGCTAAACTTCACCTGGTCTAGTTGGGGGTATCCCTGCTGACTGTGGGGTTGTCAGACTAGATGACCTTTGGAGGTCCCTTCCAGCCTGGACCATTCTATGATTCATTATTTGCTGAAAAACCCTGTTCCAAAGTCTAAGCTGTGTGGGTGTGCAACAATAATTGTATGTTCTAGTAGGAAAACCTTTATTCATGACAGGAAACTCTTCCATGGCATCCTGTACCCTGTTCCTTCCCTCCTTTTTCTTGGAAGAAAAACTTGAAAAAAAATTATTGCCTGCACAGTATTTTGCATTTGGATGGTTCTAATGTCACAAAGATGTGAGGAGAGTGCAGCATCCCTGAGGTTAAGTGCCTCTTTAGCTTTTCCTACTGTGATTGCAAATTTTACTCATAAGTTCTAAAATATTAACCCCCTGTAGATCAAGCCTCCATGAAAATAAGCTCTGTCTATATTTGCTGCTTCAAAGGAAGAAAGTGGAGTTGTTTTTTTGTGAAATAAGATTATAGGATCAACCTTCTGAATGGAGTGAGATGGGATGGGGAACGAGGGGAAATAATTGCAGTGACCCAACTTAAGGCACTTATGTAAATGCCCAAAATTAAATGAAGGAAATCCTTCTTTGATGGATTGGTACGAGGCACGGCAAATTCAAAATTGCATAAGGTGGTTTTGATCCCGGATTTTAAAAAGTCTGTACTACTTTGCTGGTATGAAGCAGAAGACAGCTAATTTCTTTTCAATTTAATCTTTTCTCTCAAAGATTCGGAAAAAAAATAAACAACTAAGCCCTTTCTCCACAAACACAATATTGTTATTGTAATATACGTACAAAAGAGGTGAAAACTGACCTAGAAGGCAATTAAAATTACTTCAATTCTTTTGACTTCAGTACCTATTTAAGCTAAAACACTTGAAGAAACGAGTTCCTTTACATAAGCACGTCTCTGGCAGCTGCTCGTGGTTTAATGTTTCATCACAGTAATGGCAGCTTATATGTGCTGCCAAGAGACCATTACTTTTCCTTCTTGCGCTCAGGCTGTTCCAGCGAGATACCTTTAAGGTGAGAAAATGCATATTTAACAAATCCTGTCATCGCTGCCTAGTCAGTGGGTGAGCTTTGTGTGTGAACTTCCTACCCCATTCCACCACAGGCATAACTGCTGATGTTTCTATGGAGGAAAGTTTAATTTAAAAAAGAAAAAAGGAGAAAATAAAACCTAATACTGGACTCAGATGTGATTTACAATGAGAGGCTTTATTATTTACATAAGCCATTTTTAAAGATTATTTGATTGTAAATACTGTAGTACGTGTACAAGAAGTGTTTTGCCTTCTGCAAGGAAATCAATGGGAAGGTTCATCAGATGTTTTTAGAAACTTATTTAGAAAATGGGTTGTGCCGTGATAAAGCCTTGATCCTTTGAATTTTTTGGTTTTATCCCATAATGATGATTCCCTTCAAAGAACCAACTGCAGCTTTAACTCCACATCCTTTGCCAAATGGGAATATATGAGAGTGGCACGTGCTGGGAGCGGTGCAGGGCTCTGCACGTGGCGTTTGACCAGCCAGCTGCTACCAAACAGCATTCATGTGGCTGTGTTAATGCAGGGCACTCTTTGAAAAGGGTGTTAATTTGTCGTAACAGTAAACTGGTGAAGGTGGATCTAAAAATCTTGGCTTTGGTGACTGTTCCTACCTTACCTTTTACTACAGGAACTAACAAAGGTGTCACTTAAGCTTCTCCCCCCGACCCCATTCCCCATTCTGTATAGCAAAAAAAATTAAAAGAGAACTTGGATTAAATATTTAGTATGGGTAGTAGTATCTTTATTAAAAAATAAATTACCGTACGCATTGCCCATAAAACTTTTCTAAATATTGATGTAGAAGGTTGTTTACATTGCTTGATATATTCAAATCCAGGGCAGAGGGAAAGTGAAGGCTTAATGAATAGTTTCATGAACGTTTGTATTCAGTATGTTTTTCTGAATATTCAGTTGTGATGTTTTCGTCAATACATCAAAACTACTTATCAGATTTAATTGCTCAGCAATCCTTGACATCACTTATTCCATTATCGATGCCCTTTCCCAGCATTACTTTAATAATATATCTGTTTGATCCCAAAAGAAGAGATCTTATTAAAAAAGTTGTTGTGAAAGCTTCTCTTCTTACTGTAATGGTTCAATAGAACGTTCAGCTGTGGCTGAATTGTTGTAGCTTGTGTCTATGTTGGAAAAAAAATAATTCAATATAATAAATCCTAGTTGTTGTTGAAAACTGTGCTCAGCAGGAATCCATGTTTCCTTGAGGTGTTTTCAAATTTTGTCCTTACTGCACTTTTGAAAACTTTTTTACCACCAGTTTTACCCTTCCTTCCGTGGGTTAGACGAGGGTTCTTGGGAAGGAGGGGTGATGGAAAACTCAGGCTTATATATGTTTGAATCCGTATGTTAACCTTCTAATTGGTTTCAAGTTGTCTTTGTTAGAAGGCATGTTGTTTTGCCTTGTGTAGCTGTAATACAGGGCTTTCCAATAGCTCTAGGCTTTCCCTAGGACACAGTGTGTTCCTTTAGTCCCACTGGTGCCTTGTTTTGGTTCTTTCTGCCCTCCCTCTCTCTGGCTGTTAATCTGTGACAGCAGCAGAAGCAGGTGAAAATGATTTGTGGGAGAGGGAAGTTTTGAGTGTTAAGCAACCTTACGTAAAATTAAAAATGATATCTTTTAACCTTGGGAAATTATGGTCTTAATCTGAGTTATTTGTGTTAAACCAAGTATATAACTAATACTGTAACAGCCTAGCATTTTTTCTCACAGCACTTTTGTAGATACTATAGTAGAAGCTGCAAACATTTATCTTCTATTTAAACTATTAAAAAAATATTTTTAGTCTTTAAGTAAAACAATATAGTCCTCTGTGTATTTCTGTGCAGAGCTTTTAAGGCCATCTACATATTAAGAGCTACCCTCATGGGAAGACAGTGCTCGTGCATAAATTCTGATCAAAGTACATACAAGAAATCATGTTTATTGTTAAGACTGGAAGCACTCGAAACTCATGCCCGCATATCTTCCCCTGTGAAAGTCAAAATCAAGTTTTTTTAACTTAACATTCACAGCTTAACTTTTTCAGAGGTGTTAGTGCCTCAGTTGTTGCTCAAGGTAGACCTGCTGAAGGGAGGAGACAGGCAGACCCTCACCTTGCTTGTCACGGGGGCTCTTCTTTTAGTTCTGTTGTGGAGAAGTAGGTTGAAGACCCTGCTCGGTAGGATAGGAATGTTTCTCAGTTAGGTGCCTCCACTAGAATAGAAGTTCACATACTTTTCAGTTTGCCCATGAGCTTGGAAAGCACCATCCCTGCACGTTGTCCTGGTTTTACGCCTCTGGGAAAGACGGCAAGTTGACCCAACTGCCAGTTAAATAATTCATAATATTTTAGTAAAGAGTTGGAACAATTTTACTGCCCCTTGTTTGAGGAAGGTCTTGTACCTCTAGCTTCTCTAAATAGTTTCCATGATATTGTGTCTTTGATTCACGTGTTGTGTTATTTGCCATCACTACTCTTGCTCTTGTTTACCAAGCTGTTTGCTTTGATGGTCGTGCTGGCAACAAAAATATTTCAGAGCTGAACATCTCAATGTAGGATAAGATAGCTGTCTGTTTGATGCTCAGATGAAAAATGTCACTTAGCTCTGGGCCATAAGACTATTTCATCATCAGTGCTGTTATTTTTAATGCTGGCACTTCTGTGTTCAACTTTATAGCTGTGTTTGTGATGTTTTTTTTCTTAGCCTCAGCATGCCTTACAGTCACACCAGAAGGGGACTAATTTTCTTGAGGCTGCATTTTCTGAATGCAGAGTGTCCCAGTATGTAAAGATACACTGTCCTTTGGTTATTTGGGAGCGCTGAGAGTTTCAGCGGTGTGTTTGCTTTCATGAGACACAGGGAGAAGCCTCAAATTGATGAGGAAGAGAGGGAAGGGGAATGTCGTAAGCATTTGGTTTTGACAAGTCCATGATTTATAATCTCCCCAACAGAAATATCACTTCCACAATGCCCATTGGAATGAACTCGTTAAAGGCATTTCAGGAGCTGTGGTTGCATTTGGGAATTCTTCTGCAAGTGCAACTGGAAAGATGTACACACTTTCTCATATATAACCTTAGCCAGTTGCCCAGGTACTTCACTTACCTTCAAGCTGTAAAATATGCTCATTAATAAGCTCTTCTAGCTTCTGTTTTTGTGATATTAGTAGACTAATCAGAAATAGCAGATTCTTTCCAGGAATTCTCTTGTTTTGGATAATCTTCTTCCTGAAAGGTCAGGGCACTTGGTAAAAGGGGAAACATATGCTAGGGTGTGTTCCCACTTGGAAATAACTGAGAGAATGCTACATCTTCTTGGAAGAGAAATTCTTGTAGGGAGAGAGAAAAATAAAAAGGAAAAAAAAAGTACTTATAATGAATTGCTAGATCATTAACTCTAAATCTGTCTGATCTTAATGTAAAGTCTAGATACAGCTGATATTAAACATGTTCCATGACTACAGAAACAGCTATGGGAAGATTCCTGATTTAGATATTTCTGGTAGCATGCTCTGCACAGCCAAATCTGGGTAATATCTTCCTTTTTTGGATATGATTTATCTAGTGCAAAGATTGAGTCATTGCATTTCCTCTTATAATCCTTTTTTATTATTATTTCTTTTAAGGGGGAGAAGGGATACCAATAAATAATCTCCTCTAGACTATGTTTACCTCGTCACCTGTCTCTTTTATCTTCCACCTGATAGTTTTGGTGTATGTCAGGCTGTTCTTTATCTTCTGACCTCTCATCCCCAACATAAGAACAGTGTAGTTTTCTTAACTATCCAAACAATTTTTTGCTTCGACATCACAGTCTTTTTAAAAGTTGTTCTTTCTTTTTGTACCTTTCCCCTATCACTTTGCAGCTTTCAAGGCAATTTTTTAGCCACGTCAGTGGTGTTGAGTTGGAGACTGGAAGCGGTCGGTTGGTCTATGATAATGCCCCAGAATTTATTGTGAGGTTTTCCTTCTTTCCTCCCCCCCTTTTTCCCCCTAATAGCTCTTGTTAAGCTAGAGCCTTGCTCACACGTGTAAAATCGAGTAGTCCCTGAATAGCTATAAGGGGTTATTTCCCTGACTAGGTCACTTGCTGGTCTGTAATCATTTCATGGATGCTTTATTCTTGAATTGCCTGGCATCTCTTTGTCTGTTAACAGTGTGTCTGTCTAATGAATCTGCAACTGCCAAATGTATTTGCAGCTGACATGAAACTCATTCTTACTGTAACATTGACTTGGTCTTTGCAATGGGAAATATAACACCTATTAAACTGCTTTTAATTCTTTTTTATAAGCGCCTTTCAGTTCTGGCAAACTATTACAAACTGAGATTCTCTTTCAAATGAGCTACTGTTTTATATAATACAAAGCTAAAAAGCTAAAAATCTATCTCTCAGATGCTGCTTTTTTCAATTGTCTTCTGGCTGCTTAGTAGTGTTGCATAAGCACTGGCAGATAACCTACCTGGTTGCTTCAGCACTGAATGACTTTATTTACCTTCATATACTGGTAATTTGTTATAGCCTAAAATGACCTTGCTAAACGTTCCTGCAAAACATTTTGTTATTCATTTGTTAATAGCACTGAGTCCTTTGCCTGTAAATGCAAAACAATTTACAAGGAAGAATCAAAGGGTCAGTCATTTCTTTGAGGAACCAAAGTAATTCAACAAGAAACACGAGTGGTTGAATTATACTATGTTGGTAAAACATTTGCTGTCTTTGAGAATGCTTAGAGTTTGAAGAAAAAAACCGTAGTGTGTTTATTAGAATGAGATTGGGTAGCCCTGGAAGCAGAAGCACCGTATCTGCATCAGCCTGCGGCTGGGCATGGGCTGAGGATCCCTGCTGAGACACGGAGGAGCTTTATTAGCTCCAGTTGAGATCCTCCAACTCAGCCGTGCGTCCTCCCGGGCCAAGCTTGCGTCTGTGCACAGCACCGGGCAGACGCGGGGAGGAAGGATTTACGCTGTGAAATTCTCTGTCAGAAAATGGCTTTGAAGAGCTGGATCGCCTTGAAGCCCTGAGGGAAGTCCCTTTGGAATTCTGTCAGAAGAGCAGCTTCCCTTTGCAGCTGGTAGAAAGAATGAATTACGGAGCTGAAGACGGGGTTAAAGCTGCAGTTCTTAACGCTGGTTTGTAACGTAATCTTAGAAATACCCAGATATGGTGTTCACTGATCTTGCTAGTGGGCTATGGAAACCAGAGTTGAAGACTCTTCTCTAGAAGGCTCCAAAAAGCACAGCAGAACTTCAGCTCTCACTGTGTAAAGTCTTGAAGCAGAAATATTACTCGTTAGTAGTGGGGCAGAAGTTTGTTAACGTGTGGTTTTTGGCTATATCGCTTTGGGTGTTCCATCTTCACCAAAGCATAACAGTTTGAAAACAGGATTTCATGTCCAGAAATTGATTAAATGCAAAATAAACTGTTTCTGCTGCATCTAATGGGGAGGGAAACATTGGTAAATTTTCTGCAGAACTACTGCATTTTTCCTCTTTTGCTTTGAAGCCTGCCAGGTAACTGATCTATTGTTTCTGCTGTGCTTACCTTGGAAAGCAGCCAGCCTGTAAGCACAACTCACTAGAAAACTGCAATTTATGTGGCTTTTAAAGTTGTTACAAACACGTGATATTTGCTGAGGTGTAAGTATATTTCAAAGTGCTGAGTATTCCTGATACAAAGGCAGTCCTGCAAGATTTCAAGTTGTCTAAAGTATGGAATTTTCCAGTTAAATGGCTAGAACATTTTAAACGTTATTTGCAAATGTTTTTTTCTTTGATATTTGTCTTGGAAATATACTTTAAGGATAGCAGAGTCATATGCAATTGGTAATAGCAATTTACTATTATAAAAAAAAAGTGACATAAATTTGTCTGTAGACACTGTGCTCCATCTCTCGTGTAAGTATGGTTTAGCCAGAATGACCTACAACGTCAGGAAATGAAGATAAGCCTCTAGTTTTCCTTTGCAACCCTTTAACAATTCTGAGAGTAGATAGAATCAATTGCAAGATTAGATTATGGATTTTAGGTGGAGCCTCACTGACTTCAGTGAGTTTGGTGTTTGGGTTTTTAACATGGGGCCTGCTGAAGTTTTATAGCATGTAACGTGCTGCTAAGAAAAGGAATAAAGTAGTTAAGCAATTGGCATTGTTTTACAGGTGATGGATGTTATAGTATAAAAGATAAAAAGGAAAAAAAAAAGCTGCTTTGGTTAAAAGGAAAGACCCCAAACCACGCTGTAAAGTTACCCATCCAGAATCAAATTCACTTGTACCTGCATTTGTAGCACACATCATAACTGCTAAAGGAGGACTTAACTTGGGTTAATATATTCTGTTCTAAAACTGAGTGTGTTTTTTGTTAAAGGGTGGTCACAAATACAGAGCTCTCAGTGAACCTTTCTCCAAGTCGAGTACTTTGCTTACGGCCTCTGAAAGCCTGCTTTTCACATCTCCCCCTTTTTATTTTCATAATTATAGTCTCCGGAATAAGATGAGTTATCAAAAGTTTTCCGTCATGCTGTTACTGTCGTAGTGATGGCCGGTGGTTTTCACAGCCTGTTTGAATTTGGTTCATACCCGTCTCCTGTATTTCTTTTGAGTTGTTAACCCAATGAGAAGATTCTGTCTTGATGAGGGTAGAAAAAGCCATTAGAAGTTTCATGGATGTGTCCGTGCACAAAAAGGAGTTGTGAATTACTGTTCTGTAAGTAGAGCAAAGAACTTATCTTGGAAATGGTGAACGCAGCAAGGTTTTTAGAACCTTGAAAATTCAGCATTTTTTTTTAAATTGTACTTTCAGGCTCCGTTGCAGTTGCATATCAATAATTTGAAGAGCATTCACCGTTCTCAGGGAGTGATTTTGGTACAGCACCAGCAGCAGAGATTTTAAGATACTCCACTGAACTCTCTACTAAGTAGTTTTGTCTTTGAGTAACTGTTCTTCAGCCTGGAGTCCTTAATTTCTGTTCCCCAGCTGAGGATTTTATTGTGAAACAAGCACTTCTGAAATTATGAATGCCACCCCTCCCCACCAAGAATAGCTGTGACCTAAAGTGCTGGAATGCTCTTATGCAGGGGGATGGGAAAAAGTTGATTTATTGGTTTGTTTATAACATCTTCAGTTACAAAGTGGAATGTTTTATCTGTTTTTTCATAATTTTGACTTGGGTTTGTTATCTATCAGAGTTGCTCAGCTTTTTGGTCTGTTGTAGACTTTTAAAACCAAAGGACTTCGATTTTTCCAGCCATTGACCACAAGTAGCTTTTTTTGTAGAGTGAACCTAGAGCTTTTTTATTTAATATGCCTAGTAAATGAAGGTTTTATTTAATATACCTAGTAAAACTCCAGAACTGACCACTGTTCTGTGTGTGTTGCAAGGTTATGTTTTTTTGGTTTTACTTAAAGATGGGATGAAAGGGATAGAGGGAATACATCAGCTCTTCTTCATCTGCTGAATGTATTTTGGATGACTTGTCAGCCAGTGCACTTTTTCTCGTGATTGCTGTTCAATACAGGCTTGTGGGGCCACAGTAACTCAAAGGATAATACAGAGAACTACTATATGCATGAAAAGCCATGAAGAAGTAATTTAAAATTATTTGTGCCTGCAATATGCATAATAAAAAATGAGGTAGCTTTTGTTAGGAAAAGCTCTTGTGCATTTTTTTCCTACAGCAGCTTAAATTTGTCAATTCATCTAGATTTTCTGAATATAGCAAGGAATAAAAGCAAGCTACTTTTCCATAAATCATTCTTTTTTTTGTTTTTTCAGGAAGCGGCTGTAGCTGTTGCTTGATACCTTCTTATAAATGATTTTAAATACCTTAGCTCATGCTCTCACTCAAGGTTTATTGGTCTAAATGGTTGTCTGGAGCAACAGTGGAAAGAGTACAGGTAAACAAGAGTGAAAAAGCACCAGACTGATTTGATATCTGAATTGCCTGCTTACAGTGTCTAAAGGCTGTACTGCAAAAAATCTCAGCCAGTTTTTTTTGCATTTGGAAAGACACAATTACTTGGAAGAACAAATTAAATATTCTATTAATTTTTATATTGAATTATAATAGTCAGATTAAGTCTTGGCAAATAAAAGAGATAATAAATTCTAAGATGCAGCAGTAATCATATTTTATTGGTAACATTTACGGAAATTAGTGAGTATTGTACTTTTTATTTTGTGCACGTGTAAGCTAGTATCTGCTGTACTCTTAGAGAGGGTCAGGGATGTGGTTTGTGGTGATAATTATCTTTTATTGCCCTGACCTATATTGTTTTACGATACATGTGTTAAATCTCTTCGAAGTTTTTAAATGTAAGAAGTGAATAAAAGGGAAGTAGTTTTAATGGTCAGGTGCCCGTTTCTTCACATTTTTTTCCTGTGATAGTGATCTATGCCGTATTTGTATGTTCCATAAAATATTGACGTGCCCAAGACAGGGATGAGAAATAAAATGTAGTTCCTAAAGAGGTCTGTGGAAGCTGATAGAGTTTCTTACCTGTATCGTGTGGGCTACTGATTAGAGTGGATATCTGTGCTATTCATAATTCAGCTCCTTCCTGTCATCGCTTCCCATATAACCTCTGGTATTTCTGCAGTTCTTTTAACTGAGGCACAAGTGAGAAGTTACATGATCAAAGAGATGGCCTAAGTTGTAGATCTGGAAATACAATTGAGTCAGTCCACAAAAGCTTGCTGTAAGCAATTTTCTTTTTAAAATACGGTACTACATAGAAGGTAGTTTCTCACTCTGACTGCAAGAATTGGTAAAGATTTCCTTTGAAATGTTGTTATGAAAAAAAACCCCATAAAATGCTCAAACAGAAAAGCCTGGAGATTGTTGGACTAGAAATGTTCTGCCAGGATGGGTCATTTCCACTGAAACTTTGTCTGCCTGGCTGATGTTTTGTCACTTGGCCACCTGCTTGGTGGTTGCTGAGCCCCCTGTGTTACTTGTCTCGCAGGCTGGGAAGGGTTATCCAGCTGCTTGTGCTCCTGTCTAGGTGATTTTGTTTAGTAACCTTCAAAATTAGTCAACGAGTAAGAAGTTTGAGCCATTCTTTTGATGGCTTGTTTAATGGACACTTGGGAAGTTGACAATCTTTGTTCCTCACTTGCCCACCTCCTTGAAGCCCAATGATGACAGGTTTTAAAAATTGTTGTGAAAATTCAATCCTATGACTTGGAAAGTATGTTTCAGAATGTAAAATTGAATAGGGGAGGTGGAACTTCCCGCTCACCTCTTTGATTTAGAGGAAATGCAGAACTCAGTTAAGTCAGTTTGCAGTTAACTGCCAGCTTTCTTTGCAGAACTGTCAGAGAAGAGGCATCGTGAGCTCTCTGAGTTTCTGCTTGATTTTAATTGAAGATAAAGTTTACCTTTTCCACTCATAGTTGGCTGAAAGAAGAATTAAACGCAATGCCTAGTATTCCCCATTCAGTTCTTGAAGACTAATGAACATGTGGTTTTATTGCCCGTGCTGATTGAATGGAAATGCACTGACCGGTAATAATACAATGGTGTTTTATTGGCACTAAAGAGCATTTCTCTGTTTTTTCAGTAGCGTAATAAAACCCGATTTGCTGACTCCATAATAGTAAGTTCTTAAAAATCACTCTTGTTATCAGGCAGTTGGCTCTGTTTATCAGGTAGTATTGCTTAATTCCATACTGTAGGTTAAATCTTGTTTTACGTTGAACTTGGGAGGTGTATTGACCTGTTTGTACAAAGAACTTTGAATTAGCCAGGAACTGTTAAGGAAATGTGAAGCATGTGGAGTCTTGATAACTGTGAAACTTCTGCACCTTTAATTTTAAAAGAACCTTTTTTTTGTTTTTAACCAGATAAACTTATTTTGCATTCTTTGCCCATTTCCAAGCCATAGAAACAGTCATGAAGAAAAACTAGTTTTGTTGTAGAGAACAGGCTGTTTAAAACCCTTTGAAATCATCATCGTAACAAGCTGTGGTTTGTCTGTCATTCCAGCTGTACCTTGAATGAAAGCATGTAGATGATAAGTTAAACAAGCCGAAATACGATCACAGGAAGATGCCTCTGCTCTATGTTACTATGCAAACACTTTGTTTTGCATAGAATATTGAAATAATTTCAAGAAAATATTCTAGTAAAGATGAAGTTCACAAAAATGCAACTGTTTTGGAAAGCAATTTGTTCCATCGTAGCCAAGAATTTTTAAAATTGACTGAAATGTAAAACAAGAATTGTATTTTAAGAATGACTGTTTCCCGTTACCTGGAGACAGAGCATGTTTTCATTCTGCTATGACAACGAGCACATGTGAAGTACAGTACCCCAATAACTTGGAGTTCTGCCACAAAATAGATGAAGAACTACCAGCCCACTAAGAGGGTGCTGCCTTTCTCACTGTTTGCGGCTTTCAGCCTGAATCTTAAAACTAATTTTGACTGTCTCCCCACAGCTCTGACCCACACAGCAAATGGAGGTGCTTTAGTCGCATTGCTTTATGCATCTTAAATGTTTTAAGATGCATAAAGGCTGTAATACATGCTAAATCCAGTGTTGAGAGTGATGGCTGCCTTAGGAAGGGAGAGTTGTCAGCAGCAGTAAAGGAATACTTCTGTACTTTGAAAATGCTTGGGTTCTGTAATTCAGACTTCCTGTTGAATCCTTCAATTAATTTCTTGGGTGTCTCATCTCTGACATGAGTCAGCTCCGGCTTTCTTTGTTTTGAGATTTTTCAAATTTTTTTTAGATCATTTTACAAGTCCTCATTAAGTACTTCTTTCCCTTTGTGGTTATTTGGGGGTTTTTTAAATCATGTTTTGAAGTTGCAGACTTGTATCTTGCATTGATTTGTAGCTGTTACTTGTTGAATACAACATATTCTTGTTTAATGCAGATGTTAGGTTTGGGATGGCTGACGTAGATATCTATAAGGATACTTTGATTGCAGACCGGGTTTTCAAGCGGCTGAGAGATGTGAGAGGAAGATAATAGAGTCAATTCCCTGTTGTCTTTGGTAGGAGGTGTCTGGGAGTTCATCCCTCAGGTGACTGAGGCAATGGTAAATTGGGTACCACAGCCTTCTAGTGCCAACACAAGTGGACACCAGTGGGCAGAGCCTGGCAGGACTCACAGAATCACAGAATGATATGGGGTTGGAAGTGACCTCTGGAGACCATCTAGCCCAACCCCCTGCCAGAACACGTCCACCTACAGCAGGTTGCACAGGAACGTGTCCAGCTGGGGTTTGAGCATCTCCAGAGACGGAGACTCCACCACCTCTCTGGGCAGTCTGTTCTAGGACTCTGCCACCCTCACAGGAAAGAAGTTCCTCCTCATGTTTAGGTGGAACTTCCTGTGTTCAAGTTTGTGCCTGTTTCCTCTTGTCCTGTTCCTGGGCACCACTGAAAAAAGACTGGGTCCATCCTTCTGATACCCACTCTTTAAGTATTTATAAGCATAGACTCATTAGCTGGCAAGCCAGCATGCCATCCACATGGCCCTCAGCATGATGGTTTTCCTCTTCAGCAGGCTGTGTGGCCACTGGGAGCATGCTGCTCCTTGCCTGCCCGGATGAGCTGGGATTGCCATGGGGATCGTATGGGAGGGGTACTGCTGCCTTGCGATGGAAGATGTGGTGCTGGGAGAGGGATTGCTCTTGGGAAGGGAAAAGGTAAGGATATGGAGCTGAGGAAGGACAGGCAGAAGAAGTTAGGCAACCTGCTCCCACTAGACCAGGTTGCTCAAAGCCCCATCCAGCCTGGCCTTGAACCCCTCCAGGGATGGGGCAGCCACAGCTTCTCTGGGCAACCTGTTCCGGTGTCTCACCACCCTCACAGGGAAGAATTTCTTCCTGATAACCAATCTAAATCTCCCTTCTTTCAGGTTAAAACTGTTCCCCCTCATCCTGTTTGATCAAGAGTCCATCACCATCTCTCCTGTAGCCCCTTCAGGTACTGGAAGTCTGCTCTAAGGTCTCCTTGGAGCCTTCTCTTCTCCAGGCTGAACAATCCCAACTCTCTCAGCCTATCCTCATAGGAGATGTGCTTCTGCCCTCTGACCATCTTTGTGGCTCCAACAGGTCCATGCCCTTCTTCTGCTGAGCACTCCAGAGCTGGACACAGTACTCCAGGTGGGCTCTCACGAGAGCGCTGTATGGAAGCTTTGGTAGGACACAAAGTCGTGACTAATTATTTTGTCTGAGCAGAGCTGGCTCTGTACAGTTTACAAACTCATTTGCTGTACTCCAAGCCAAGGAGGTGCTAGTGCTCTTGAGTTGAAGAGGGCACATGGCTTCAGCAGTCCACTGGGTCTAGTGAGTGTGACAGGTCCAACCTGGGCCGTCAGCCTTCTCTCTCTGCCCGCCGTGTTCTAAACATACCCCAAGAAATGCTTCTGCTGACAGCCAACATGGGCTTGTGATGGATACCTGTCCTGGCTACAACGAGAATCTATATAAATGTTTCTCAGCTGAAACGCATAGACAGATGGATTTTAACTCCTGTAACCTGTTGTCCAGGCTGTAACTCCACCAGGTGTACCCACAAAGAAAATTGGATGGGTGAGCTCATTAACAGTTTTACTTTGTAACTAAAATGAGTTGCTGAGCGTTATTTCAGGAGTCAAGCTGGATGGTTGCTCTCTGCCAGAAGTTCTTCAAGTTGTCATGGGCTTCTCACTTTGCAGTTTTGCTCAAATTCGTTAAGAGCAAATTGTTTTTCTGTTGTCATACCTGTTTGCATCATATGTGCTTTATTGTGGTGGAGGTAATTCAGAGACAAAGTCTTTCCGTTATTCTAGATAAATGTGTAATTGTGTATCCTAGGTAATATGTGCAAAGATATGTACTGTATTACACATAAGCAAAATATGGTATGTATCATGCTTTAAAAACATGCCTGTAAGAGAGATCAATGACATTGATTCAAAACACACATGATTATCTATTGTGTCTGGAAATAAACACAACAGTGTTTAACCCAGTCGAATGCATTATAACTTATATATGTATATATTGCAATGTTAAACAAAGTGGTGAAGAAGAGAAAACTTCAGAACTTCCTCAGGTCTTTGCCATAGTTCAGATACCTTCATATAAAAAAAAAAAAAATATTGTTTATGAGACAGTCTTTCCCATAAAATACGGAAAAGATTTTTCTTAAATACTTGGCTCTGAGCTACAATTTGAGGGAAAGGCCAATGTAAACCAAAAAGCTCAGCCTGTAAATAAGCGACCTACATCGATGTCCAAAGAGTCTTGGAGGATGAGGGAGCTGTATCTTCTCTCATTAACCCTGTGGTTACCCGTCTGCACTCATTGAGTATTTGGAAGAAGTGGAACGTGTGCCTCCATCCTGTCTGGTGGCCACCTGGAGCCGGCGTGTCTGTCTGGGGGGTGTCATAGCGTTTGACTCAGTGACTGGTGGCTCTAAGCAGCCTCACGGAGGACCGGAGTCAATAAACTCATGTCCTCTGCTTGCTCGTGAATTTTACGTGTCAGAAAGCAGTCCCTAGATGTTTCCAGTTGTTTTGCTGCGTGTGTTCCTCAAAAAAAAATGCTTGATTAGATCAAGCACTTTGAATTTCCATCCTTTCTGCTGCTTTTTGCAGTAAGTCTCAAACCTTCATATGTCAGGAGAAGGCCTTTTCTTCTAGTCCTGCTGCAATTCATGCTTTTCTCTACCCTTTCTGTTGTTTCTGCCCTTCTCTGTGTTTTTTCCTTTGTCCTCTGCTAGCTTATTTCAGACTTCCCCATGCAGGTTTGCATTAACAAATACAAGAAGGCAGTTGGAGCATTATTTCTTCAGAGCAATCTCTTCGAGGATGTTCATATGTTCTCTTCATATGTTAAAATTGATCCTACTTAGTGTGTGCACGTGTGGCCAGTTGGTTATTTAGTTCTTGCTTTTGGCAGGACAGGTTTGGCTCTGTACTTCAGCATGTAAATAATATGAATTTGTTTGAATTCAAATTTCATTGTGTTAAAATCTTTCTGATATATAGCTATTAGCAAACATTTGTATTTAGTATTACTTTTTTGCTATGCTGCAGAAGTCGGGTTAAATGCAGCTTCGTATATCCTTCTGCCATTAACAAATTTGCGTGACCTCTTCTCTTGGCCTTCCTCCAGGTATGTGCAGTTTCAGAAATTGTTTAAACCTAAAAGTATCCCAAAATAGAGCTACTTTCTAGTTACTTGTCAACATGAAGTAGCAGAAGCAAATCCATGTGTTAGCAACACTAGCGTTGCTGTTTCTTGACTTTTGAATACTTTGCTGTGCAAACATTATTGCTATGGACATTGCACAAAACACACTTGAGATAAATCATGTGTGTTACAGTACACAAGGCTTAATAGATTACTTTTCCATTGCTTGTTTTCAAATTAAAAGCACCAGCTTCCTGTTTTTCTTGTCCTGAAGTCCTGTCTATCTGAGCTCTTCTAGCTTCTAAAATAGTAAAATGACTGAAAAGTGACTTCTGCTTAACCTTTGATTTTACAAACAATTGGTTGAGTCCTAAATAGATGAAACCAGTCTATTTTTAGGCCCTAATTTAGATAATTGATATTTCCACATTTGCTTTGTCATAGCTGGTAGTAGTTGCTAAATTGTGAAAGCTTGTAGCTATTACAAATGCTTGGAGGATTGCTGAGTGTTCTGCTGTAATGCATTAAGGAGCTCCATACACTGTACATTTCAATTTATAATAAGGGAGTCGAGCTGATAGTGCAGACACTGAAATATTTCAAGTCTAGACTAGCGTCTTAAAAACCGAAGGCTATTGTCTTTTTGTGGAATAAGCTGGAAAATAACTGATAAGGACAGCTGAAGTACAGCAGAGTTCGAAAAGTCACAAATTCTGTAAATCAGGGTGATTTTGGAGGTTTTGGCTGCTGCTTGCCTGCCCCGGTGTGATCAAAAGGGAACTGCTGTTTGAAACCAGTCCTGCAAGGTTTGAGTGGTTTCTGAAGTGGGTCATGCGCAGGCCCTCGTTAGATGGGGAAGGAAGATGAGTTTCTGCAATGTTGGGTTCAGCAAAAAGAAACAAAATGGAGAAACATAAAACCAAAATTCCCTGTCTTCAGAAAACGCAAACTTTAATAGTTTGCCAGTAACAGAGATAATAGCTGAAAAGTTTAATATAAATCTTTTTTAATATAAGCTCTTTTGTACCTTTGGATAATAAAAATAGCTTGCTGAAGATTTCAGAATGGAACTACTTATTGTAATAAGTGGAGGAAATTATGATGTAGCTGATACTTTTATGACCCCTTTAGTATCCTGATGCACTTTACAAATCACCATGTTTATAAAGTTGTTCTCTTACTGCTGCTTCTGAGCTGGAACATTTTGCATTTTGTTTGCATACACTGTCATTGTTTATTGTTAGCCATGGAAATAAAGGAGGAATATTACCTCAAACTGGACCTATGGACTTGAAGAATAATTACTTTCTGTTTCTCTCTCTAACGTAATGCCAACTTTCTCTTTCAGAGCCATGGTGTCATGGAAAGGGATATATTTCGTACTTGCACTATTCTTGGGAAGTTTTTTTGGAAGTATATTCATGCTTGGTCCTTTTCTACCTTTGATGTTCATCTCACCTGCCTGGTATCGTTGGATCACCGATTCCATTGTTGCCACTTGGCTCACACTCCCAGTGGTAAGTTGTGGTTTAAGTTCTGGGCAACTGTTCCTAATCCCACAATTTAGTTTTCTCACTAACGCTTTTGATTTTTTTTTTTTTTTTTTAAGGTTTTTATGCTTTTGTCAAAACAGGCCTTAACACACTATTTGTGGAGCCTTAAGTTTTAGCTCAGGGTTGCAGATCTTGGGCCCATCTACAGTCCCTCTCTTCTTCCACGGTTTAATTTATATGTAAGCTAATGCATTGGTTTACTGGACTCTTGAAAATACCTTCTGTGACATCTCCATCTAGTGCCAGTTAGATACTGATCAGAGAAGAGTAGGTGAAGCACTCGTAAGCAGGAGGATTTTTTTAAATTAAACTTGCTAAATGAGTTGTCTTATAAACTCTTCCTTTTGACTGTGCTCCAACTAAATAATTGCTTTTGTCAAAACAGGCCTTAACACACTATTTGTGGAGCCTTAAGTTTTAGCTCAGGGTTGCAGATCTTGGGCCCATCTACAGTCCCTCTCTTCTTCCACGGTTTAATTTATATGTAAGCTAATGCATTGGTTTACTGGACTCTTGAAAATACCTTCTGTGACATCTCCATCTAGTGCCAGTTAGATACTGATCAGAGAAGAGTAGGTGAAGCACTCGTAAGCAGGAGGATTTTTTTAAATTAAACTTGCTAAATGAGTTGTCTTATAAACTCTTCCTTTTGACTGTGCTCCAACTAAATAATTAGGGATATTATTCACTGTCTGGTGCATTGTTGCTGACCTTCACTATTCTCTTACTCAGTCTTCTTAGAGTTTAGTCCTTGTAGTTGAATTAGAGATAAATGATTTCAGATGAAAAAGAATAACTTTCCCTAGAATAGAAGTCTTCCTCACTTATAATGCATCAACTTTATAGCTATAGGAGTCTGGAAATCAATAACAAAGCTCTTCCCTGAATTGTTCCTGAGGAAAGGCAGTATGAATGGTATCTGTCTCTTCATCCATTCTCAAAAAAACAAGGGACTTTGTTCCTCTAGGCCTTTAAAGATTTGTTTAACTTTTTCTGAAGTAAAATGCTTTATTGGCGTGCAGAAATGTGTATCTTGTGGCATAAAGGAAGATTTATCTTTATTACATAACAAATAGTTGCAGCTTTCTCTGTTTCTGTCTTCTGTGTTTTAAAGGAGTGGGAGCTGTTTCACGTTCTAAAACTTTTGTCCTTTTCATCATTACTAAATGAGATGAAATTAGGAAGGAAAAAATAATTACCAGTAAAGGGAATAGAGGGATTGTTATTTCTTGTCATTATGAAGTTTAGCTGAGTACTGATAGTGTCACAAAATCGACCCTTTTTCTATTTATCTCCCAGTTTTTATAAAAAGGCAAACTCCCCCAAATCAAGTACTGGTCTTTTATTAGATTAGCTGTCTTGGCTTTATAATTCTGGATTAGTACACTATTTTGTGATAATTTACAGTCTAGAGGTTTGATTTCACTCCACACTGAACCTAAACTAAAATAATTTGAATATTTTTGTGAACAGGATTCTGTCTTAAAGGAATCTTGGGGATTTAGGTTCAGGAAAGGGTCTAAAAAAGATTTTGCACCCAACCATTTTGAGGCTCAAACCTTGTCTGCATTAGTTTTTTGTCCTTACACTTATCCATTGTTAATCAGGACAAGCAAGTACTTGGGTTTGTGTCTCCAAACAATAAACCTAATGTTGGACCAGTTGGTCTCCAGCAGGGAAGCTCTGTCCCTGACCTCTGTAGATATAAGAAACTTCCACCTTCCTCGCTCCTCTGACACATATTATTTCCTTTCTAGCAGGGTCAGCAGGATGGGACAGTGAGTGGGTCTTAACTCTTTCAGTTTAGTTTGGCTTATGCTAGCATTATGGTATGTAGAACAGGACATCTGTTCGTTATTCTGTTAAACTAGATGTTAAATATGTAAAAAGATTCTTATTAAACTATCAAAAAAGGCTGCTTCTCTCTTTTCTGAAAAGATAACAAGTTTACCATTTTGAGCTGTATGTCCTGTTGTGCTTTGGCCCATAGTTACTCTTGATGGTAAATACCTTTTGCTTTTCATTTGGAGATATCAAGCTGCTTGCATCTGTGAGAATGTCATTTCAGTTTTACAGTTGACATCAACTGAGAAATTTGTGTTCTTTGAGGTTCTGTGGTACAGAGGTGGCAGAGATGTGAATGGAACAGGAAGCTAGTTTACTTGCTAGAGCTCTGTTTAAATCCCCAGGCTTTGCTATTTTTCTATATTTTTCTGGAAGAAGAATGGGGAAGAGAAGGTAAGAAGGTAATTTGAAGTGCTTTTGGTTTTTTTTGTAAGCCCAGTTGTTAAGTTTATACCTCTAGATGTCCGATGTGTTTTGTGGTTCCTTTTTCTGTGCCGGGTTGGACAGTGTCCTGCCAGTGACCCTAACGTTAGGGCCTTAAGTTATATGTCTAGGGAATATCTGTTGTCTGCCTCCTATTTCTTGGGATTTTGTGCGTTTGCACTAGATATTAAAAGGTTGCAAGGCACTAGCATTCAGTCATCCATAGTTTTTAATTATTTGCTTTGTCTGTTGCTGTAACCAACCAGAGCTCTTCCGAACGTTTTCTTGCATGATTTGGGAGTGTCCAAGGATCAGAAACCATTTTCAATAGGTAGTTTGTATGTGGCCACCTTGTTTTGGTGGTTGAGAGATTTTTGTGGTGGAAACATGGATAGAGCGTCCTGTTGGGCTCGGTTATGTACAACTACTCTAGTTACATGGTTATGGTCCAGCTGTCCACGTTATGAAGCCAGGCCCTCTTAAACTTAGTGCATAGTTCTTGCCTGCTTTTTTTTCTTTTGATATACCACCAACCCATGGTTTATAACTTGACCCCTTAGAGCCACATTAGGGGGTAAAGCAAGAAACATGTTTTATATGTGAGCTTCTAGCACCGTTGGCTGTTGAGACAAAATGGAGAAAGCTGTTTGCCCGGCCTCTTGCTTGTGTCCTTCCAAGTTTGAGGCTTATTCCGTGCTTTGGGATGGCCGTTCCTCAATGACTGTGTGCCAGCGTTTTGGTGGTTGATGATTTTTGCAAATTGTGGGGTGGAGGCCCAGCCCCAGGCCTAGGCCTCGAGGTAGCACTGTGGAGTTGCGCAGGCCTAGGTCTGCATCTCTGTACTATATTCAACTTATTTGGGGTTTCTCTCCCTCAGCTCCTCTTTCTGCCATTAGGTTCTAGCCAATTTTGCAGGTGGAAGTCAAGCACAACCACATTGACCATTTGGACCCAAGCAGAAAGCCAGGCAGCTTCAATACCTTTCCAGCCCTGACAGCATGGAACAATAGATTATTTGCGTAGCTAATCTGTCCTTAGATTTTACCTACCACATTATAATCCATACTGATTGCCGTACTTTTATTCCTGCATGGTAGTATTCAGGGAAAAACAGGGGAAAAGTCAATTTAATGTTGGACATTGTAAAGGAGTGGCTTTCAGGAAGTGCTATTCAATTGTTGTTTCTTTTCCATTAAACAGCTGACTGTTACTGTGGAAAAGCTGGCTGCTTTATTGGAAAAGAGTCAGAAATTTGTTTACCAGTGGTAATATGTGTGAATAAGCGAAATGATATAATTCAAATTAATTTTTATTGCTAATGGGCTGATGCTTTTCTTCTGAGAGTAAAGCCATAATATTGAGATATTCTTTCTAGGCCTTGCTGGAGATGGTGTTTGGTGCCAAGGTGGTTGTCACTGGTGACGGATTTGTTCCTGGAGAAAGGAGTGTCATTATCATGAACCATCGCACCCGAATGGACTGGATGTTCCTGTGGAACTGCCTGCTGCGATACAGCTACCTCAGACTTGAAAAAATCTGTCTCAAATCCAGTCTCAAAAGCATTCCGGGATTTGGTAGGTCACTAAACCTTGTATTTTGAAAGGAAAATGCATTTAAATTTTGCACAGCACTGTACATACCCTGTTAAATGAACTACTTTTAAATTCTATTTCAGTATTTTTAAGAAAACTTGTGTAAAATATGGATATATTGAGCGATTAAACTATTAATCTCCTGAAGGACACCTGGATTACGTGCATAAGCATTTCTTTTAAAAGATACTACATGTGCTGCTGTTGCTTGTAGGTAAAAATATTTCTGCTTTACATACTGAAGAATTTTTCAAAATCATGAAAAAAGATTTTATGAGTCCTTTCCACATCTCTTTCAACACTTTGTTTTTGGTGCTATTTCACCCCACATTGCAAATGCTCTCATCAGGCTTCTTTCTTCATTATCCAATTTATACTATTGAGAAGATTAAAAAAAAAAAAGAAAGAAAGAAAAAGCCCTGTAGGCAGTTGCAAATTTGATGGTTCATTTTAATAACTGTAGTTTTAAATTGAACTTGGTTACGCAAAATATGCTGTACAGGATATGAAATGATCAGTATTTATAGTAATATAGGCTGGAAATGGATCCGAGTTGCCCATACTCAGAGAAATCATTTCAGATAGGCCGAAATTGTTGCACAAATGGTTTCTGAATAAATAGGCAGACTTATCTGAAATAAAAGCATCTCTTTGCATTTTATTTATCTCTTAGATTTATTTGCTGTTTTATACAAAACTAGCTTGGGCAGGATATGCGTCAGCTTTATGATGTCGAAAGAGTAACCTTATTTATGGTTCCCTTTTTGTCAGGCCATTTATCTTAACAGATAGTTTTGGCAGGATTCCATACGGAGGAACTCTCATACTCTTGCACTGTTACTGCATTCACTTGTTGGCCCTTTAGTCCTCTTAAGAGCTGCAACTTGGTAGCATACTTTTTTCCCTAGCAATCAAACATTGAGGTCAATTTTACCTGACAAAAGACATCTCTTTTAATGTTACAGGAAATAAGAAAATACTTATTTAGATAAAATTTTGATCTTTCTTAATACAGCAGAGATGTTTTGAAATCTTGGAATCAGCTCCAACTGCAACTTTTAAAGCAATGATGGAAGATGGAATCAGAAGTATGGTCTGAAAGATTCATAGGCTTATCTCTTCAAAAGTAACATATATATATATATATATATGGGGTTTTTTTGGTAACAAAACATTTGTATGTATGCTTGTTAATGCCTTTAATAAAATTGAAAGGTCTGCTCCATGAGCTTGGATGCCATGCTATGCTTGGCAAAATCTGGTTCCTGAAAGTGTCAGGAATTATTTAAAGGTTGCTTTTTTTTTAATTTTTTTTTATCTTTTTTCCCCCCAGTTCTCAGTTCTGTGCATAAACTGAACACATCTAATAGATTTGATGAGTAGGCTCAGGCAGATGGAGCTGTGGCAGGTCAGTGTAGCAGACCACGATGGTAGCTTAAGCTGCTAATGAAATTTTGGGCTCTTACTCTACTTTGTGGGCAGTGATGATAGAGGTGGCACAGGCAGACACTTACTCCTCTTGTTTGTGTTACAGGATGACAATTTCTGGCAGTGGATTTGGTACTGGTTCTCTAGTGTTATAAACCACTATTTATATGCCAGATCCATAAGTAGCCTCCACAATATACAGGCTTTTAGTACTTTGGTTGCAATGTTCTGAATTTTAGCTTATTTTTTAGTAGACTGTTAATGATGTATTATTAGTCACAGGAGAGGAATCCAGCTAAACTATGTCCTTCACTCAAGCCATAATTTGATAGTCTAAAATAATAAATGTTCAGCTTCTATTCTACCATAGCATTTCTGAAAAGACGCCTTAGAAATACACGTCTCGGTGTTCAGTCAGCCTGTGTTTTGGGTGGTAGATTCTTGCAAAAATGAAGTATTTTGTATAGCTACGTAGTTAGGGGACATTTGAAAGGGGAGACCCTTGGATGAAATTAAGACTGACAGAGGAAGATTTCATCACGGATCTGTATGAAGTTTGGTGAGGCAGTGATATAGCAGAAAGTGGTGTCCAAAGGGGACAACCCTGAATCCTGTTAGTAAAAGTAGAATTTCTCCTACTTGTCTCTGATAGCCCTGCTGTGTTATGTGCCAGACTTTTAATAGGTATTTGTCAATTTTTGGCTTTGTTTTTCTTAAATTGTGTCCAGTGCTTTCATGTGGAAGTTTTGTTTATTTTATGAGCTTGTAAAGGTAGGAAGATAACTTAGAAATCAACCAAACAGTTTCAATGCACTGCAGCTATAGTTGATGCTTCAGATGTTGGTCATTTAAGTTGCAATATTGGTGGAAATAAAACCGGCTACTTTCATCATGTCTTTCATCTTTTTATTTATCTATATGATTAGTTGTATATAGTCGAAAGTTATTATGGAAGTATTGATACATTGGCTAAATGCAACTTTTAATAAATCTTTACCTAATGGTAATGTTGCTGTGAGTTTGAGAAATATTTGAATGAATGTACTGTATTGTTTTCAGTGCATTTTTTTCTGGTCTTTCAGAGGATTTTTTTTTTTTTTTACAAGCATTTTTTTAAAATCATGTGTAAGATACAGTTCGTAATGCAACGCTTTAATTTCCATGTTGCTGAAAATCTTGCGAATACTAAGCAATGCATCTTTGTTGTTACAAGTACTATCCCAGTTGGGGTGTAAAAATAGGCCTATGAGAGCTTATGCTGATCCAAGTGGTATATTTGGTAGGTGAAGGGCAATGCTTGGGATGCAAAAAGAATCAGAGTCGTTGTTGCACCCTTTGTAGGTTAAAAGTATAAAGTTATCAGACTTAATGAGTATGTAGTACAAGTCGGCAGTAATTTTCTAGTTAATTATAATTAAAATCAGAGGAGTCAGTATTTCAAGCAGAAGCATTGAGTCACTTATCTAGTTCTTAAGTTATTAATTCTTTGCATTCCAATGTATGAAAAAATGTTAAATTGATTAAAGGTGAGCCTTAAGAAAAAGAAGCCCAAAGAAAAACAGATGGTCCTTTCTTCCTGGAACCATAGCTTTGGCTTGATAAATGGTGCGCAATAAAGTTTTCAAAAAAAAGTATTACATTTCAGTAATCTCAATTTCAGAAACATTCTTGCAACGTTTCAGTACTACTTGCCAAAGTCGGCGTCTCGGGGGAGCACGGCTCAGCTCTTAGCTGTTGCTGCAGTTTCTCATCTGACATCACCAGAAACTCCTGACACATTCTGCAGTGTCAGTTTTCAAGGAGAATTTCTAATGGCATCGACAGTTTCCTGCGTAATCTGACAAAACAGGACTTCTCTACAGTACTTGTGATAGATATGTACCGTTTATATTCTCACCCGTTCTTAATTAATAAGGAATAGCATCGGAAGTGATGCAGATGATGATGCAGTTGTGTTCAGCACATGCTGTGGAATACATTCTGTTTGAGTAGGTACCAGGGAACATATGTCATAGTGTCAGATGACCAGATAATCACTGGAAGTTAGTTGTATTCTTTTAATTTTTTTTATCTTAATAGTTTCATTTGTAAAAGTCTTGTTGTGATATGACCAGGAAGACTTCACTGGAAATAGAGTTGTATTTTAATGATGGGCAATTCGCATGTGTTTGTTGTTTTAAATAGGATTTTAATTATTGGTGGGCTTGCAGTAGTCTTTGGATGTAGTGGTTAAAAGTGCCTCAACGTCTACATGAAAAATAAATTAGAATTTGGCTTTAATTTGAGGAGTCTCAGAGATATTGATGGAAAATGTGAGAGGGTAACCAGAGGGGTTAGTGTCAGTGCATGACTGCTATGTGAGATAACATACACCCTGGTTTTTCTTAATGCAAGATGGAAAAGATAAATAATACCATGATTCACTGTTCACATGTAAAGTTTGCAGGTGCTGCAGGAACCATTGGTGGACATATCTTGAAGAGTTACCATTTTTAAGAGGGCTAACTGAGACTGATAAAGCAGGGAGTTGTAGCTGGAGCAGAGTAGGGCAGGAACAGGTTAGGAAAGAACAAGGTGATAAAGGAAAAAGCAGAGTAAGCAAAGCAGGGACACCTGGAGTAGTCAGGAGCAGAGATAACCATAAATCTTCCAGATCTTTATCTCGGTATTCAAGTTATTCTGTGGCTAGCATTGTTCTTGAAGAGACTGGAAGATGTAGGAGCTCTTTAGTTGTTTTTCACTCATCCGGTCACTCGTGTTGCAGCTCTCAAAGGCTCAAGTTAGGTTTGGCTCTTGGTGTGTTAAGTGCCAGGGGAAAATAAAAAAATAAAGGACTTGTGCTCTTTCAGCACTGGGTTTAGCCCCACCAATCTTCTCCTGCACGTCACTTGATCCATTATAGCTGTCCGTGTGTGTGAGCTTCGCCTGAAGCCAATTCAAAGTAATTTGAGTCATCTTAGTTTTCAATGAAGCAGGGCAAAACAACTCAAATTATCCTGCCTTTGCCACGGGCTGAGAGCGTGCACACCGACAGCGATGATGGATCAGCTACCATGAAGTAAAATATTGGTGTCGCTAAGCCTAGAAAATTTGAGCACTTAACTCAATTGGAGCATAGTTAAAGCTGGACGCTGTGGGGAATCTGGGTGCCTTTATATCAGTATGAAAGTGTTTGTGCTGCCACAGCCCCTTCCAAGGGTGGAGATATAAATACTTCAGCAGAAAGTGTCTGTCTTCGGGTTATAGCTGGATTTGCATCCAAATTCTTATCAATAGAGCTTATTGGTTTAAAAAATTAGACGTGTAACCGACTGAACTTTCTGCTGTAGTTTATGCCTCAAGTATCTTTGTTACGTTAAAATAGACTGAAACGAGAGTGTTGAGGAGCTGTGACATTTTGTCTTCTAGCAATTCAATTATGAGCTGCCAGACTTAATTACCTTGGAGTTGTTATCCTACGTGATTTTTAAAGTAGCAGTTGAAAAGTAGGCTCTCTAATGGAAAGCACAATTGTTATTCTACCAGTTGTTCACAGTCAAGACAGTTAACGCAGGATTCTGTTGAAGAAGTTTTAAGTGTGAGGGAAGGATTATACTTCGAAGCAAAAATGCGGCTTAATTTGCCAGAAACTCTACATGCATTTTTTGTGGGAAACAAGAGGCTTAGGTGCCTGTTTCTCAGCTTGGCTCTTGTCTTTGTTTGATGATCCAGGAAAGACATAATAGGAGTATTTTCAGATTAATACCACAGAAATTCTCTCAACTCTGTCAGGGGAAAAAAAAAAATTAGCCTGACTTCCATTAAAATTTTTCTTACCCTTTCTAGACAATAAGGGCTCCTGTTTCTGTCTGCCCCCTTTGCCTCTCCAAAATGCACATCGAAAGAGTGAGATCAGATGCTGACCTTATCTCTTCCTCATTTTATAAATGACAAGTGATGAAGAGATGTGCTTATTTTGTCCAAACCAAATAAGAGTCAGATTAGGACAGTGTGTTTTCCCAGGTCACCTTCCTATGCCATTATCAGTGGGTTATGCAGCATCTTGTGCAGATCAGCTCATCAGTGACTTAGCTGAGTTACTTCTGTGGTCCTCCCATAAGGAGATGGAGCATCTGAAGAGGATGCTGGCCTGTGGGAGAGGGATGGAATTGGAAAATCCCCCACAGTTTCTGACTTGCAGTAGAGGTGATGCATCCGTGGGAGAGACTCACATTGGTAGGGCCTGTTTGTTCTTCTCTGTGACAGAACAGCCACAGGTTGTTTCCTTTCTGCCTTTGGAGATTGTGGAATGACATGGGCCTTTTCTCCAGATATGTATTGGGCAAGACTCATCTTCTTAAATACTTAGGTTTTCATGCTGTGTTTCACTGTATTGATGTATTTTTAAAATGCGTTAGAAAAAGCAACTTCCCAGCCATCCTAGAGGTTCAAGCCTTTGCTTTAGTTTGCTTTAGTGCTGAGTGATGTTATGTCGTTCTGATTTTACACAGTACATCAAATCAAATTCGAAGTCTTACTTTAAAATAGATATTGTAACCGAATAGGTTTAATGTTCCTTAACGGCATTTATAGCATTTTAGTGCAAAGATTTTGTGTAAGTAGCATTAATACAACGGTAGAGTTAGTCATCTGATTGCCCATATTCTATAAAAATGCTGTAATTTAGGAAATAGAATGAACAGTTGAGAATGAAGTGTCCCAATAGCATCTTTCTGATCCATTATTAAGGGATTGACTATTGAAAGAATACTTCCCAAGAGCATGGTATACCTCTGTCTAGGTGCTTTATATACATATATATCCTGCTACTACTATAATGGTTTTTCACTACGTACTTTCACACTTTTGTTAGTGCGTGTATTGGCTGGCAGATACCAGTTCTTCAATGGAATATCCTTTCTAGAAGTTTTCACAGTTAAATTTTGACAGCTAAGACATAGACCACTGTACCTGGCTAGCTTTTTGATAACATTCTTATTGTCCTGACAAGTGAATCTTGTACTGTAAACATCGCTTGAATAAGCTTCTAATTGTATTATAACTAAATGGTAAGCTAAAGCAGGTTTCTACTGGCACATACTGTATTTGCTGACAAGAGAATGAAGGAGGGCAAAGGAAGTACAGAAAGTATTAATATTTTAATAGGATTTAAATATAAAATTTAGAATATTTTAGTACTGAAACAAATGCATGAGAACTATGGGGAAATCAAAGGTAAAATTGATCAGAGCAAAACCAGAATATGTTTTCAGTTACCTTAAAACTCTGTGTTTCTAACATTGCTGTTTGTTCGCTTAAGTTGTTTTAGTAAGAAAATAAAGTTTAGACTTCACATACATTGGAAGAGATGATATTCTGGCCAAGTAAAAAGTAGTTATATACGTGTATGAAATACATAGTCTGAAGATAAACTGAACAGGGCCATAAAAATAATTTAAAAACAATGTAGATTAATGTTCAGAGTCTGATAGGGCAAGGCAACATCAAAAGCATACTGGTGTTTAAATAGACGCCTTACAAAATAAATTGAATCAAATGAATAAATAGACTGAATCAGATGTTTCACTATAAAAGTAGAAGTGCTACTGTGAATCTATATTTGTGAATTTTATCCCATAGCTAGTTTTGTAATTTGCTCAAAGAAATCACCAAATCAGATGGTAGTTGTTCAATTCATTATGCTCCTATTAAATACATTATTGGAAATGAGCATGGTTAAAACCAAACTTGCCAGGAGCAGAGACTGTGCATTACAAGATTATTTCAAGAAGCATTTATTTATTTATTTTCCTAGTTTGTGCGCTCAAACCATTACATTAAATTAAAAACAATCATTTAATTTTAAATTTGCTGTGGGTTATTAGACATAAAACTGTCTAGAAAAAAAAACGTAAAATGGCTGTTTCTAATTGGATTTGCAGAAATCTGCTTAGCAGTCTATACCGTTTATACTAAACTTAACTTTATATACATAGTGCCTTTAAGCCCTGGCTTCCTGTGTGATTTTCTGTGTGCTAACATCTTTTTAATACCTACCCATCTTTAAAATAGGCAACATTCAGAATTGCGTGGTTATTGCCTTGTGGATATTTTCTGCAGCAAAACACTTGGAATAACAAACTGTTAATGGACCCAATTATTTGTATAAAGTAGGATCACGCGCTTCCGAGTGATTTCCCTTATTAAGCCTCGACGTCTGGTTCACTGTTGCCTCCAAAGCCCTGATCAGGACCAGATCCCTGCTGAATCCAAGCACACTAAATAATGCTTTTATTTTTGACCAAGACAATTTTTGATAGGAAAACCCACTAAATTATCGCAGTGAAAGAAAAAAGGGAAGATGAATGAATATAATAAGGAAATCCAGTAGTTAGGCCTTCTACCTTCCTCCTTGTTTCTATAGTTATGAAACATTTACTGTTTGTGGGGGGCTTGGTATTATTAGCTGTTCTGTTGCATTGCTGTAGGAAATACATAAATACCATTTTCTTGATGCACGTTTGCTTTCATTATCAGCCATGATATTCCTCCTACAGGGACATGATACTTTGGGGGATATCTAATTTCTGAGATCCTTGTGGAAATGTACATGAAATTCTGACAGAAAACCAAACTAAGCCTTTTTTTGCACAACTGGCCTCTTTCTCTGTTTTGTTCCTTGCCACCTCCATTTCTGTTATCTCCTTACTCTCAAATTATCTTTGCAATGAAAACACACTTAAGAAATTTCAGCTTCAAGGGTTATTTTATTTAAAGGATTTTGGGGTGAGGAAAATAAAAGTGCAGAAAATAGATTTTAAAAAGCTTTATACTGTCAAGTAGCATTTTTAATACAATGCTGCAAATTCCAAACCCGTGTAAGCTATAATTTGTTTTATCCCCAAAGCAGTAAGGAAATTCTTATGTACAGTACATTTCTGTAGTTCAATGGCAGGCTCTCCTTCTTGTGTCATTTTTTTCTGATAAAGCGTTATTGATGTGGGGAATACATACCATTAATGTGTATGTGTTACTTGATATTTGAAGCTGCCTTTTTTTCTTTTATCAGCTCTGAAAAGTTGATTTAAAGGTCAGTGTGTAGCTACTCCATGGGGTAGGCTTTCGTGCTGCTGTTTTGCAGTTTTGAACAAGAGATGGGCAGTGTGATGCTTTTTGTATACTTTTCCAGGCAATATTAGTTCTCAGAAATGTCATCTATTACAAGAAGACTGTTCCAGCAAAGGAGTGGAATTGCATTGTTAGGTTTTCTTTAGCTTTGCTGTTTCTCTGCTGTGTTTTTATAACTGATGATTTCACAAGAATCTGCAAATCAGAAGACAACTATTTTTCCTCAGATGAGTAAATGCTGCCTTTGCTAGGAAAGTTCCTGCTGCCTGGGAGCTTTTAGATGACCAAAAAGGTTGTGCATAAGAGCAAAATATAATTACTTGGACAATATGTTGACCTAAACTTAACAATAATTAACTTAACAGTGTGTCTCACTGCAGGCTGAGCGTGAGAAGGTAGTTCCTTCTGCTGATTATTGATAAATCTTGCTGATGAGCAAACCCTTTCATTTTGCTGGTTGCTTTACTGCATTCCTCTTGTTTCCCTTGTTACTGAATTCCTCTGTGCATTCCCATTCGGATCCCAGGTTGTGCCTTGGGCTTGTTATGTGTTGTTTTTCCAGAGGCCGGTGCAGACACACTGTGGGATGGAAATCAGAGCAAGAGCTGCTTTCCCTTTGCCGAAAGGCATGTGTCTGCCAGCCTTTACTGGGTTTCCTCTCCTGCTGGAGTCTGGTGGGACAGTGAGACACATAAACAGCAGCAGTTCCTCCCCATTGCTGCACAGACCAGGGTTTTGGTTGAGGGCAATAATTCATGTTTTTGTGGCCTTTCACTGGAGGCCTTAAAGCTGAGCCAATGTGGAAGATTCTTCCGTTTTCCTAGAGGGTAAAATGGTTTGGTGCAGTGTGCTGTGCTGGGGGAAGTGGGGGAGGAAAACCTGGGTCCTTTACCATTAGTCATCTGATTGTTGAATAATCTGTTCTTATTTGAGCAGTCAGGACTGTTTTATCTAATTAGGTATACACTTAAAGATGGAAATATTCTTCCAGAACACTGGGTATTATCTATTGGAAAGGTTGGAAAATCAAACCTGGTGTTTATTTTAAAAACTGGATGCCTCCCAGCTCCCTTCTCTCGCTTTCTTTCTTCCTCCTCCCTGACACCCTACTGTCATTACGTTACTGCCTCTGTTTAATTTTTCATAGCCTGTGTGTAACAACACCGCTTTGGACAGGAATGGGGAACTACTGCACTATATCCTCTGCAGTTTAGTCAATTAAAATGTGAGTCACCCAAACAGCAGCTTTCTTAGTAGCTAAAGGTGTTTGTAATTTGATGTTCACTCTGCCGTTAAAGAATGATCGCTAGAAGAAGTTCATATGCAAGTTTCCATATAATTTAAAGCCATGTGCTGCATGAGGAAAGGTAGGGCAGAGGGTGGGATCTGGCAGGGAGGTTTTTTTTTCTGTGCTCCCTCCCTGTTACGGACCAAAATCACTCTTCCCAAGGAGCTGCTGACCTGGGAAAGTATCAGCAGGCTTCCCAAGTGAGCAGTTATTTTGCTTCTCGTTTCCCTTCTTTCCGCCTACAGACTCTGCTGCAATGAGAACACAAAGGCTGAATAATTTAGGCCTGATGTGTGACACCACACAATAAAATGGATTAGCACAGTACAGGTTTTGCATAAACTAATTTAGGCATAGTGTCTAGGGTACATAAAACATACAAAAGGTCTGGGCTGAGAGGTAAGAATGACTGGAAAAGACCAAAACCACAGCACAACTTTCCTAATATCTGTGTTTTTTTCCACTCTGTCCTGTGGAGCATCTACATTCTCAGAGCTGTATATGATACAAGCCATCTCTGTTTCTGCTTAGAGGGCTTTTTACCTTCACTGTGTCCATTTTTATGGATTGGATTTCAGGTGAGGTATCAGAGAATGCATAGTATTTCTCAAGTTGGAAGGGACCCATTAGCATCATCAAATCCAACTCCCTGCTCCTTGCCGGACTGCCTAAAACTAGACCATATGACTAAGACCATTGTCCAGATGTTCCTTGAACTGTGACAGGCTTGGTGGTGTGACCACTTCCCTGGGGAGCCTGTTTCAGGGACCGAGCACCCTCTTAGTGAAGAACCTTTTCCTGGTGTCCAGGCTGAACTTTCCCTGAGGCAGCTTCACACAATTTCCGTGGATCTTGTAGAGCAACCAAATGCTTTGGCACCACTTGGTATTTGGCAACGTTTGGCACGAAAAGATGTCCTCTTTATATAACACAATGACAAATGTGAAAATGAGGCCCTGATTAGTTCAATTTAAAATATTGGTTTTGTACCATTAAGATGAAATATATCATAGCAGCAGGATGTGATAAAATGCCAAAAGAGAGCATAGTTAAATTAAGTAAGTTGTTTTTCAGTTACTTTAAAACTGACCATTATTTTTTCCTGTAAATAATTTGTTTAAATGCAAATAGCTTTTGTTAATAAAACTGTACTGATACTTCTTGACACTGCAGATGTGGGAATGTGATATGTGCATAGATGCACAGAAAACGTGGTCAAAGTTTAGTTTTGTTTACGGAGGGTTTTTAACAAGTCCAGGATGCGAAGTTGAAGAGATTTGCTGAGGCTGCATTCTGAGCATTTCTTTTCTTGATTCATGTAACCACTTCCAGTGTTCAGCGATCTGGATATCGTTCGTTATTTGAGTATCTGAGACTCATTAAGTGCACATTGCAGAAGGCATGTTAGTTATGCACACTCCATCTGCTTAGTTGGTTGAAAAAGAAAAAGTATCTACCCTGTGATACAGGTTACAAATCTTTAATGATACAATTAACATTCCTATCCAAACAGTAGAGATTATACAGCTTGGATAATACCAATACCTTTGTTATCCAAGCTGAGTGACTTACAGAAATTGGTGACTTTAATAAGTGATTTTCTAGCATATCCTCCTTGTAAGATACTGCCACAAACAGAATAGAAAGGAATCCCTGTAAAGAAGAGCTGAGATAAAGTGCAAGAATAACATGTTATAAGTCACCAGCAAAGGAAAAACAGACTTTTGAGAACTGGTGGTGAGCAAAGAGGAGAAGGGGAAGCTGGGATGTTTTCTCTTTGATGTGGAGTATCGATCTCTGCAGTGTTTCTGATGAGAGATGAGCTGGCCAGGTACAGCAGTAAGGCCACGTCATGCTCCTCTGAGCCCTCTATAAGAAAGGAGCATCATGGACACATGGCAGAGGTGGAGCCCTGATTTTTTTGTCTGAACTAGTGGACAGAACTTCTAATGTTATGGGATATATTGTATACTAATTGTGCCAAAAAACCCAAGAATCTTTATTGAAGATTAAAGGTGTGTGACCCTTGAGCTGCAGGCTCAGCAGCAGCTTCATTATTTAACTGAATTAAATTGTCAGTTTGATGTCAGGCTCTAAATCTTTGCAGTTGTCTTGTGGATGAATACAAACAGATAGATATACATCTTTTTTTTTTCTTTTTTTTTTTTCCTATAAGCAAATGTAAAGAGCAACTTTGTATTTTCTTCTATTAGTAATGAACGTTATAAGAAGGTGTATGTAATAAATCCCTCAAAGCAGTATTTTCTGCACAATGCACATTGTGAACATGCCCTACTAAGGGCAGCTCTCTCTATATAATGCATCTTTCTTAGATCCTGCAGTGCATTGCTGGGATGTTTGTCTGTAGGGGCGGTGCCTTCCCTTGAGCAAATCAGTGTTGCAGTAATTAAAGCTATTACAGTGAGGGCCATGGTTTTAAGTACTTCACCTCATGACAGCATTGACCCTATTCGGGAAAGCTCTTCTAACTCTGGGTTTGCAAAACTGTAGCCATTCCAAATTTATTTAGATTTATTCACTTAGATTATGCATTCTTTTGCTTCCTATCCAAAACTCCTTTTATGAGGTAACTAAGTGCTCTTAATCAGAGGTGAAGACAGGCAGACAGTAAATAAAATGCTGTGTCTAACACAATTTACAAAATATTTTGGAATAAGAGATACTGTGGAAGCATCAGAGTGAAATGTTACTAAAGGTGTTTGGTTTTATTTTTTTTAAAAAAAAACTCTAGGCTGGGCGATGCAGGTTGCTGCCTTTGTTTTCATTCAAAGAAGGTGGGAAGATGACAAGAGCCACTTTGAAAAAATGCTGGATTATTTCTGTGACATTCATGAACCACTACAACTCCTCATCTTTCCAGAAGGAACTGATCTCACAGGTAGGCTGCATTAGTCATCTTCTTATGGAATGTTCAATGCGGAAATTCTGTGTTGTTTATGGAACTGGTATAAAAAAGTTCAAGGTAGGAGCAAGAGTAGGTTCTTATGGACAGTAGAAGTTAATGATCATATGTGCTAATTCTTTTGAGAGGCACAAATGTAGCTCCACGGAGAGGCTTTGCCAGTCTTCCTGAAATACCAGTTACATTTCAAAGCATCTAGTGCTTGAAATGTCTTTATATTGGTCAGTATGTACGTACATTGCATTACCAAAAGAAGGTTTCAAGACCAGGATGACCATGAGTCAGCAATATGCCCTTTTGACCAAGAAGGCCAATGATCTCCTGGGGTGCATCAAGAAGAGTGTGTCCAGCATCCAGCACGTCAAGGGAGGTCATCCTCCCCCTCTGCTCTGCCCTGGTGAGGCCCCATCTAGAGTACTGTGTCCAGTTCCGGGCTGTCCATTTCAAGAAGGACAGGGAACTGCTGGAGAGGGTACAGCAGAGGACTACAAAGATGATTAGGGGCCTGGAGCATCTTTCTTATGAGGAAATGCTGAGAGACTTGGGTCTTTTTAGTCTGGAGAAGAGAAGGCTGAGCGGGGATCTGATTAATGTTTATCAATACTTAAAGGATGGGTGTCAAGAGGATGGGGCCAGTCTTTTTTCAGTGGTGCCCAGGGACAGGACAAGAGGTAACAGACACAAACTTGAACACAGGAAGTTCCATCTAAACATGAGGAGGAACTTCTTTCCTTTGAGGGTGGCAGAGCACTAGAAGAGGCTGCCCAGAGAGGTGGTGGAGACATTCAAACGCTTGGACATGTTCCCGTGCAACCTGCTCTGGGTGCACCTGCTTTGGTTCCTCTGTGGGTCTCTCACAATCTCTGAACAGGTGGTTCCATCTCAAGATGATTGAAGGAATTTTGTAATTCACTCCATAAATTATGTATACCTTCTAATCCCTCCTAATATCCCTCGGAGACAACAGATTTTAAAGAATTGAGGAAGATTGGTACTGCAGTTTTAGAAAATAAAGAGTTACTGAGATTGGAGACAGCTGCAGTGTTTTAACACTTGTGCTGCGCAGTCCCAAAGGCAGTGATGGGGATGCTTCCACCTGAATGTGGAATCGCTTCAGGAAGCCCAGGGTTTTAATTAGAATCATAGAATGTGTTGGGTTGGAACCGCTTGGACATGTTCCCGTGCAACCTGCTCTGGGTGCACCTGCTTTGGTTCCTCTGTGGGTCTCTCACAATCTCTGAACAGGTGGTTCCATCTCAAGATGATTGAAGGAATTTTGTAATTCACTCCATAAATTATGTATACCTTCTAATCCCTCCTAATATCCCTCGGAGACAACAGATTTTAAAGAATTGAGGAAGATTGGTACTGCAGTTTTAGAAAATAAAGAGTTACTGAGATTGGAGACAGCTGCAGTGTTTTAACACTTGTGCTGCGCAGTCCCAAAGGCAGTGATGGGGATGCTTCCACCTGAATGTGGAATCGCTTCAGGAAGCCCAGGGTTTTAATTAGAATCATAGAATGTGTTGGGTTGGAACGGACCTTTAAAGGTCATCTAGTCCACCCCCCCTGCAGTAAACAGGGACATCTTTAACTAGATCAGATTGCTCAGAGCCTCATCAAGCCTGACCTTGAATGTCTCCAGCGATGAGGTCTCCACCACCTCTCTGGGCAACCTGTTCCAGTGTCTCACCACTCTCATTCTGCTGTTGTAATTTAGACTAAATTTAAGTATATGCTGTTGATACCAGTGAGACATTAATGCAGACGAGATTCTTCACTTACTATTAAAAAAAATCTAATCCCTAATTAGATTTCTGAAGACAGATTTTTGACAGATTTTTTTTTAAGGTATTTCATCCTTCTTTTTTCCTTCCTCCTACACGTGTAACACGTACTCTTTAATTTTGCAGTGTCAGATAGATACCTACACAAACTGTGCTCTTCTCCACTCAGTTTAAGCCACTGCAGACGGGTGATGGTCATTTCCCCCCTGGTTTGTTGAGCAGCCCAGGGAGGAAGCAGCACGGAGGGAAGGACAGAGTGATGGGCAGGGAAGACGACAGGGCACTGCTTCTTTAGAGATTATATTAGCAGAAAACATTAGCTCATGTATTTTAAAATATTGTAGGAGACAGAGCAAAACCCCTTGACGAGCTAATCCTGCCCAAGCAATAATTTTATGCCACATGAGAATGATAGAACATAATAATGTATTTTGTGTAATATTTTGAAAAAACTATTTTCAGAAAACTGTTATTGACATATTGGGACATACTACAACCTCATGTTCCTTCTTTTAGAATAAGAAATAAACCTCAGTTTTGTTCTGAGTGGTCGCTTAATATCCTAGGGAACATTTTGCAAAAATAGAGGTAATGGCTCTCGTTTTCTGACCAAATTTTAAAACTGCTAATTACTTCTGGAAACAAAATTCTTCTGGTGCTTGGAATGAAAAATACCATTCTACATGTACTTCACTAAAAAGCAGAATTGCTGGGCAGCTCTGTGCTGCTATAATTTTTTTTTTTATCCTCTCAGTGTTCATATGACATTGATAGATTTATTCCTTTTATAAAGAAATTCTATAATGTTTTCAGGCATTCAAGGATGAAAGGCTTAAAAGAAGTGTAAAGTGTGACTGTACTTATACATGGGCCACTGCCTGACTTCATCTTGCAGTGTAAGATGCTACATAACTAAATTCTAAAAATAGCGATGTCGTGAACCCTGAGTAGTGTATTTGCAGACTGCATGTCCAGGGTCTGAGGTAATAATTATATACTTATTTCTGATAGGTTGGTCATCTTTGCACTCTGGAGTACTTCAAGGTTAAAGCTAAGTGCATCAAAGGTATTTTGTTGTAATTCCTTAAGAAGCAGCCCTCAGCAGATAACCGTGTAGCCAGGCTTTCTGAAGCCCTGAAGGAAACAAAGCAACCATCAGTCTAGTGCTTCTGGAAAGCTGAAATGCAACCTGCCATTTTGCTTGTTCTTTTGTTTTTATTGGTGTTCCTTACAAGACTCTCTGCAGTAGTTCTTCAGAAAGCAATAATAAAACCACAGTTGCTGTATTGCTCTGGGCCTATGGATTTGTGTCTGCATCCCTGTACGTGGTCTTTTCTTTACTCCCACTTCTCCTTTTTCTTTGTGTTTCCTTCTGTGTGACATTTCCTCCGTGAATCTCTTGTCGCTGCCTCTGCAAGAGGCATCGTGTGCCGTGGTTCATCCTCACCAATACTTGTGTTGGCCAATGGACCGTTGCATGCTGTGCCAAAAAAGTTCCAACAGACCAAATGCTCATGGAGCCTGCCTGCCATGTCCCGTTATTAAGATCTCCGCTCCCGGAGGCTCCCCTTTTCTCAGCTATTTCCATTTCTGAAATGCCTGTGGGGCTTAATTACCTTTGAATCTCTTGTCTCTGTCAAACTTTGTTTGCAGGTGGCAATAGCTTCAAAAATTAAGGGGAATGGGTGGACAGAGTGTGATTGCACAGACCTTTTTTCATTGAGAAACAGCTCAAAAACAAGTAGGAGAGGTTGTTAGAGCCCAGATTTTGGCTGGAATGTTGTGATGTGGATCACGTAGAATATTCCATCTAGAAGGTAACAATGAACTGCAGTTGGATTTTTCTGTTTTCTAGTAAATGTGATGTAGAAAAGTAAATTCTAGTAAATGCGATGTAATGCAAAAAAAATACTATTCAAAAGCACTGGTAGAGGTTGATTTAACATGTAGTAGTTTGAAAGCAGCACAAATAAGTACATTAACTTTTTCTTAAAATATTACAGTGAGCAATATAGCTTTTATGCTTTCTATGCAAATCTCTAATAGATAAATGATTTTTTAAAGTTTGTTTTTCTTTTTAAAGATAAATCTTTGAGTTCTCATTTATTCTTTCACTGTCTAGCACCAATATCATTTGAGAGTACTTGAAGTCATAGATTTACATGCATGCTTTTATTTCAATTCAGATTAAATGAAAAGGTAGTATTTAATATTCAAATATCAGTGCACTAGTACAAAAGGGGAAAAAAAAGAAAAGTAGTTGAGAGTTGATCAGAAATAGTTGTATTAAAGTTGTGAGAATCAGCTTTCCAGTAGGATGATGAGGGAAGTTTATAATTCTTTTGGGTAATGTCCAGCAAAGTCCGTCAGCCTGGACAATGTTGAATCTGTAAAAGCACGTGAGGTTGGTTGTTTGAGATGAGCTAATACTGCCCAGCAGACTTCATGGGGAGCTTTTCACTGGGTATAGGTCTTGGAGTTTGAGTTCCAAATGCTCTTCAGACACATGAATGCAGCTTTTTACTGCATTACGGCTTTAATCAAAGTCCAATTCTAGAGATATTTCTTCTCATTAAAAGCTATCTCACAAATTTAAAATATAATTTGACTTAAAAAAATGTGTTCACTTTATCCTCTGATTTTCAGGGGCAAAAGCAATTGAACTTCTTAAAAATCTGGAACTTAAAAATCTGTAACTCAAAAAACAAGAAAATGTGTGAGCATAATTTCTTCTTCCAGTTACTGTAAATGAAACTCTGAAGTGTGATGCTCCTAGGAAGTGCTGACTTTCTGAACTTTCCCTGTAATTGAAGAATTTGATAAATGGGATTTTCCCACATAATTTTGAGATAAACGGGGGAAAATGTGATCAAATGATGTATGAAAGGCAGCACAGGAGCCAAAAAATGTAAGAAATTAAGGCCAGAACCCATAAATTGTTAATCGTGGAATGTTTCAGGTTGGAAGGGACCTTAAAGATCACCTTATTCCAACCTCCCTGCCATGGGTAGGGACACCTCCCACCAGACCAGGTTGCTCAAAGCTCCATCCATCTTATTCTTTTGTGTGGTTTGAGAATTGCTCTGCAGTAGTGTCTAAAGACTCAGCTAAATTGGATTTCTTGGATTTCTTGTCACCTTCCTGAAGACCATACCCTCTTGAGAGGCAGCATGTGTGAGCTGAAGGAGACAGGGGAGGAAGGGGAAGTCAGTGCGAGACCAGAGGAGACAGAGCATAAAGCAGGTCTTGGTCAGAAAAGGTCCCATATCTCCCTCTATTAATGACCTGTCTGCTTTCCATAAAAATAGATTATTCTACTTACTATTTTTTATCATAGGAACAAATAGAACTGGGGAGTTAAAATGCAAAATACACCTAAGAGCAATGATGAGCAAAAAGTCTGGAGGTGGATTTACTTTGGCTTAAGTACAGCGTAAGAAAGAAAATATTTGTTTCTAGAAAGCAAATCTTAGCTTACTCATATTTTTCAGACAGAGTAAGCAAGATGGGGCATTACCCTTCGCCAAATGATGTGAGTGATCTTTTGGGATTAAGGAGACTCAAACTGAGTTCATTTCAAGTCCCTGCTTCAGGAGCTGCTTTATGCAATTGGTGTTAGTTGATGGGAAGCAAAGGGGAGAACTTATGTTTCCTCTTTTAAGGAACTGTTTTCACTGTCAGGCTTACAAAGGCATCTTTCAGAGTCCCTGCTTCAGGAGGTGTTAGTTGATGGGAAGCAAAGGGGAGAACTTATGTTTCCTCTTTTAAGGAACTGTTTTCACTGTCAGGCTTACAAAGGCATCTTTCACTTTTTTTTTTTTTATGTTTGTTTGTTCTTTCACCTAAGAATGTTATAATCTGGACTGCAGAACGATGAGGCATCTGCATAGGTTTTGCAGCTCTGACAGTGTACCTGGTCAATGGATTAAGGGGTTTTTAAGAGGTGTTTGTTGTGCAAATTCCCGTAGGATGGAGAGGATATAAAAATGGCTTTCTAATTTCCTGGATCAGTTTTCTAACCTCTAGGTTTCATATAGTGGGGAGCATCACATTTTCTGCCTTGTGTTGTGTCCACTGCTGAGCAGGAGACTTACTCTGAATTTTAAGGTTTAGGCATGAGTGTCTCACCCAGGAGTCCCAAACAACAGGAGGCACTAAGGTGCTTACATCAGATAAGGTGGCGGTGCATTTGTTCATAAGTCACAGCAGAGTAAGAAACTCTTTTCTTTGAATGCTGAGAGAAGCAGGAGGGGGAGGAAGAGCAGTATTCTTACTTTTGAGTAGAGAAAAAACCTACCCTTGCTTTCAGGCTAGCATCAAAACCCCTTTAACCTTCCTGGCTTGCTATAATAAATATTGTTTAATGCACAAAGACCTGTGGCTTGATAGTTGTTAGGAAGGGAAGAGGGAGATGATTTTTCCAGATGACAATGATCACTGTATTAGCTGGGAGCATTTTTCTAGTTCTAAAATCCCATTACACCAGGGTCACGCAGGAGGGGAAGGGAACAATCTCTGTTATATAAAACTTACAGTCCAGGGGCAGGACAGGGATACAAATATCAGGAAATAGCTTAATAGCGTTGGCTGATGTGCCAGCGTCCAGCTGTTCACACATTTTTAGAAAGGCATTGTAGTAAAGGGAAATTTGGAAGATGTTTTACAGATGTTTACAGTGAGTTCTTTCCAAGTGCAGGGAGGTGCACAGTGAGGAAGTTTGAAGATGATTACTTCAAGGCGATGGGCAGTAGAGGTCCCAAAACTCTTTTACAGCATCAATTAGGTCTTGCTCACAAAACAAAACTGCAGTGGAGAGACATAGGGAGAGAGTTTTTTCCTGAGTGCTCATTAACTGTGTGCAATTTGGAATGCTTAAGACTGAGATTTTTATTTATTTATTTATTAGACTGCTTAGCTATGTGTAGACACTTATGGCACTTGTGTCTCAGAGCTTTGATTGACTTGATTTGTAGATTGCAAATGTTCCAACGTGAAACCCAAGTTTGGGTATGCAGAAAATGAAGACGATGCTTCCCCTGTCCTTTGGAAGCAACAATACATTAGCTTAAAACTTTGTGATAAATGAATTTAAATAATTTTACTTGAATCACCACAGGATCTGGAAAGGGACTCTTGACTTGTATACTTTTTATTGGAACAGTCTTGGTAATCTGTGTTGTTTCTTGGAAAATAAAGAGTTTAAGCGGAGTTAATAGCACAATACAATTATTGTGCCTAAGAGGCAGAATCTGGCTTTTCAGAGGAGCAATTAATAATTACTGGGTTACTCTTTCCTTTTCTGCCATTCCAAGTCTTGCTCGTGACTCACTTTGCAAGTTTTACCATCACAGACGTAGGGGTCCTAAGAGCAAGTTCCCTTTGCTGGTTCAAAATAGTCCTTTTTCAACACTGAATGGAGTAGTAGTTGAGCAGACAAAAATAGATACTCTGATCATGTGGTTAAAGACAAGATGCATATGTCCAAGGAAAGATAAATTTAAGTTACATAGCCAAGTGTAATTTTAGTATTTCACACATTCTGTAATTTTAGCAATGCTTTTTGAAGATGTCATATTTTCAAGTATTTGTACGTTTTGGCAATTTGGCAAGAACTAAATCTTTGGATTCTCCTTGCTGAATCACTTGCTTGGCTACTGTGCAACAGCTTTGCTTTCCTCCAAATCACACGGTCAGGAAATCTGTGCACTAAATCTTCAGGGTTGCATGTATGAGAAGCAGCACTCTTATGTGCGGAAACACCAGATCAAATCACAGAGGGGGCAAATACTCAGTATACTCATATGGTATAGCCTTTATTAATAGGTAGATGGTCCTTTAGGAGGGACAGCCACATTTTTTGGTAAACAAAGGGCTCATGTAATTCAGGGAAAAAAAAGGAAAGGTGCAGGAAAGTTGCATTACTGCAAAAAGGACATCTGGCACTACTGTTGTACACTTGTGCTGTTGTTCTTTTACAGGAAAAATTATGATGATTGTAAGGGAAAGGACTTATATAGGACTTATAAAGTATCAATTCTGTTAAATTATTAAGCAGCAATATGGTTTCCATTACTTCATCTCCCATCTCTATTAAGGTTAACTGTGGACACTTAAGAAAAGAGCTGTTTCTGCTTGAAAAGATGACTATAAGTATCAATTCTGTTAAATTATTAAGCAGCAATATGGTTTCCATTACTTCATCTCCCATCTCTATTAAGGTTAACTGTGGACACTTAAGAAAAGAGCTGTTTCTGCTTGAAAAGATGATATATTGCTTAAGCAATTATTTTGTCCCATAGATCTGTTGCTGGGATTTTGTCTTTTACAACACCTGTAAAACTATGTAAATACAAGTTATTTAGTATGGCAGTTAACCAAGTTGATTTTTTTTCCATGTTGCCAAGGGAATGTTGCATGTGTCCATTGCCTTTTGGCCCCAGGGGAGACACAGCGGTACTCACAATGAAGGAGTGAGTGTAACTAGCAAAGTCTGTTTGGCTCCTCACTGAGGCTGCTTGGAAGAAAACATCACTCCTCCCAAACATCACTGGAGAACAGATTGCTTCTTCTCTGCTTGCCTTCAGAAGTTTTCACTTGAGTGTCCACTTTCCTTGCTCGGTGGGCTCTGCTAGCAACTGGCTCTGGAAGCCTTTGTTCAGTTTCCTTGTGAGAGACTTCTTTTTGTCAGGGGTTTGAAATGTAGGGAGGAATAACTCCATATACCAGTACAGGTCAGGGCTGACCTGCTGGAAAGCAGCTCTGCAGAGAGAGACCTTGGAGTCCTGGTGGACAACAAGTTGACCGTGAGCCAGCAATGTGCCCTTGTGGCCAAGAAGGCCAATCATCTCCTGGGGTGCATCAAGAAGAGTGTGGCCAGCAGGTCGAGGGAGGTCATCCTGCCCCTCTGCTCTGCCCTGGTGAGGCCTCATCTGGAGTACTGCGTCCTGTTCTGGGCAGTTCAAGGACAGGGAACTGCTGGAGAAAGTCCAGCAAAGGCTACGAAGATAATCATGGGACTGGAGCCCCTCTCTTATGAGAAAAGGCTGAGACACTTGGGTCTGTTCAGCCTAGAGAAGAGAAGACTGAGGGGGGATCTGTATCAATGCCTATAAATACTTAAAGAGTGGGTGTCAAGAGGATGTGGTCAGGCTCTTCTCGGTTGTGCCAAGGACAGGAAGAGGGACAACGGGCACAAGCTGGAACACAGGAAGTTCCATCTCAACATGAGGAAGAACTTTCCTTTGAGGGTGGCAGAGCCCTGGAAGAGGCTGCCCAGAAAGGGTGTAGAGTGTCATTCTCTGGAGATATTCAAACCTGGACATGTTCCTGTCCATCCTGCTCTGGGTGACCCTGCTCTGTGGGGGGTTGGACTAGATAATCTCTGAAGGTCCCTTCCAATCCCTGCAATTCTGTAGTTCTGTGTTTGTCACAGGGTTTAGCCAGGTAGCTTTCCAGCTGCCTTGAGTGTACCCTGAGTACGGGAGCGATCACGCGTTGTGACACTGAGGCAGGTGGTCAAAAACTTTAAATGGTGTAAGTGTGTGCAGCAGAAGTTGATACATAAAGATTGGCGAGTTCAGAATGAAGATGTAAAATACCATTCTAATGGATTAGATTAACTTTTCCTCCATTTAATGTTTTCTTTCCAAAATAAGTTTAACATGGTTAAACATTGACCTCAAGGTATTTCTGTACATAATGTCAAACCTACATTACTATATATTGTGCCTTTTGAGTTTAAAAAAAATAAAAATTGAGCCAACTAACATGCTTTACTGTGAAATGGGTATTGAAGTATACAGAAGAGAACTATTAACAGACTTTAATTGATAGATCTGAGCTTGCATTTGATAAATATGAAAGTTTTGCTGGTTATTTTCTAAAATGAAATGAGAGGGTAAAAAAAGGCTTTTCTTGCAATCCACGTTGCTCTTCCTCATGCCGTGCTTCAGCCCACACTCACACTCTGCCTCCACCTGAAAAGCTATTGCACATTCCTACTGTGTCAGCTGCTGTCGTACTGTTCCTGTCCTATAATAATTCTGTTTAATTCTTGGTCTACTTGCAAGCTAATTAAAATTGGGGCTTTTTTTTCTTCTCTCTTCAGCCAATACCAAAGCCCGCAGTAATGAATTTGCTGAAAAGAACGGACTTCAAAAATACGAGTACGTCTTACATCCGCGAACTACTGGATTCACTTTTGTGGTTGAGCGTCTAAGGGAAGGTAATCCTGTTTTTTCCTTTAAAATAATGAATCTCACCCAAGCTGTCAAAGTTGATGTTCACATCACAACTGCTTGAAGTAATTCCAGAGAAACTTTATGTATCCTGATCACAAAAAAAGCCGCCTTTGTTTGCAACCCTATTTGAAATGATTGTAACATGGATAGATTTAAGAGTTGATGACACATACTAATGTCATCAAGAGGTATGCAGTGGATGAAAACAACATTTTCACATCTATTTAATATTTTTTTTTAATATTGTAGCTTATTTAGCAGTCTACCTCAGAAAAATAGTGGGAAAGATCCAAAGGAAGTTCAGCCTTATTGTCTGTATCCGTCCCTAACCTCAACTGTGTAGTTGACACCCAACACGCAGCCATGTGTGACGCTGCCCTCTCTGAAAAACTCTTGGTTTTAACTCTGAGAGCCAGACAAGAAGTTGTTGTCTTAAATTGACAAGGGGAAGATGGGCAGCTGCCAGGTGCTGCCAGCTTCTTTGGGTGATGATGACTTGGAGAAACTGTGTGAAACAGGAGTTGTGGTGCTTGGGCTTGGTAGAGGGGATGCTGAGAGAACGCCTGATGCTTGCTTTCTACCCAGAAAAAGGAGAAATCCATCCCTGTATTAATCTGGGGGTAGAGACTGAGTCCTTGTTATTAGGGGAACAGAATATAAAGATGTGATTGCTTGTTAGATCAAGTTGTCAGTGGGTTGCTTTGGGAATGGACATTTTGGTGAGATTTTAGGCCATAACGGTGTAACCGTTAAATGATACTGATGTGGTGGTGATTCAAATACAGATGAGTGAGTTTTTGTAGTATATATGAATGTCTGATTGAAGAAAATAAACATGTACAGTAGATATGAAGTGACTTATTTATAGGCTAGTTCTTCAGGGAAAAGCAATTCTAGATCTTTAACATATGCTGGTTATTCTGACTGCCAAAGGAAGAAGTTTGAGATTATTAAAAAGAATAAGGGGCCTGCTGGTAAGTTGTTTTTCCTTGCTGGAATCCTTTCTTGGATTTTAGGAGCAGAGCTGGCTTGCATTTGGCCTTGTTCGTACTAAGCAAATATCCTAAAATCACCATAAATGCTTTGATATTTTGTCCAGCTGGACAGTCCCAGACCATGTGTCTATTTGACCTTATTTTTATTAAACATTCACTGGTGAACATCTTAGATTTTCATCTATCTTGAATGTTTATTACTCAGTTTGCTGTAGTAAAAAAAATAATTGCCACGTACACAAGTTCAAAAGCTTGCTTTACTTAAAACTTTTCAGCATTAGGTTAATTTAGTGCATAAGAATATTTCTAGCCTGGAATAATTTTTCAGTTAAAGGAATGTTTTCCACTCGCAATATTATCAACTTAACAAAAAAAAAGAGAAAAGATTCTGCATTTGCTGCAGAAATGAGCTTTGTGGTTATACAGTCATTTTCTAATTTTATAAAAATGCTTTTCTCTTTTATTACTGTATGAGAGATCTATGCAAATTAGGCTAATGGATTATAAAAAGGAAAATATTTGATGCTGATTAACTGATTTTGTGCAGTACAAAGCTGGGGAAAAACAAAAAACATCCCTGGATTATTTTTTTGTGTCTAGTCTTGCAAATGTTTTTAAGTCCTACTTTTATTTAAGGCAGGCAAATATTGTGTGACATATTAATGTCCCTTTAGCATTGAATTCATAGGTATTGGGTATCTTGATAGGCAGTATAAACTTTATATATTATGACTGTATGCTACTATGTAGTAAATTATGCGTGAGAAGGCAGTACAACTAGCATTTTAAAATACTTAGTTATTACTTACTAATTTAAGAATTGGTTTTCAATTGTTTGCAAGCGTGCCAAATACAGACCATTTACATGAAATGTTTTGTTTTTATGGACAACCTAACTGTAGTGGCTTGACTTCAAAATAATTCAGTATATTATATACCTGCACATATATATTTTCATCTGTACAATATAGATGTCCAGGTAAATTTTCAGATACAGATGGCACAGTTGGTGCTTAGCATTATCATTCAGTTCTGTTTTGACTTATTGTTTAAACTATTAGAATTCCTTTTTTACAATTCTAATTTCTGATACTAGGAGTAATAAAGAAGCCCAGGATTGTTAAAGATATGGTGTTAACATGAGTCCCTGTTTCTGGCCTGTCCTACTGCTACAGTAGTAGCAATAATGATTAAAAAAAGGCTTGTTTCCTTTTTTCCTGCTTTTAACTGCAAGCTCAGAGCAGTGTGTGTGACTTTAACGTGCAGTAGGGAGTGGTGGAGATTTTAACATCATGTTTATGTCTTTGAAAGTATTTTTGTGCAGAGATGACAACCTTATTGCCCTATAGCTCTCCTGTGAATACATTTTGGCTCGTGGCTGTTTTCCATTCCTGAGGCTCAAGTGTCTTTACTTCAGGCCTGAGTACATTATTTTGCTCCAAAAATAGGCTGAATGAAGAGAGGGGGGGGAATGTCATAAGAAGTTTAACTGCTTTTCGAATGTTGAAAAAACTAATTTAATTTGGCAAGAGCCCTGATTAATATGCAGCGCAAGCTGTAGCATGAAAGAAGTACCTGCTATTACATAAAAATAACTATTAGCAACTCTTCTGAATAGGAAATGAAAAATCAGGGGAAAATAACCTTCAGTAAAATGTTGCTTTTATCGCTGCAGAGGGTTTTTTCCTAGAGGAAGCACAGTCTGCACCCTGACAGCGTAATCTGAGCAGTTATCAGTCCTTTTGCTTTCCATAAGTGGCAAAAATTAAAATTTCTGAACCATGTGAATGGCTTTGCCAGTGATGCCCAGCACTCAAATTCTTCCGTCTGACTTCTCGCTCTTACATGGTCATTATTTCAACTATTTGATCTCTTTTGCCCGTAAATACTGCTATGATGGTTTCTAAGTCATTGCTGAGATTATGGGAGCTAAGAAAAATAATCTATATAACCTCCACCAAAAAAGCAATAAAAATTGTTTAGGCAATACATCTCCTTGGCTTTTGAGTCTGTTACTGGTTTTTTCCCACATTCTAGCTCTTCATGAATTACAGCTCTTACCCCCTGAGCTGACTCTTCTAAACAGAAACCCAGGTAAAATCTGCCTGGTTTTTCCTTTCATTATGCTCAGGTGCCAAGAGAGTAAAAATATTATTTTACTTGTATATGATCACATTACTGTTTTCTCATTCATATAAACCTTAGAATCACCAAGAGTACACACAGACTATGAACATTCTTTAGATGTATAATTAATAATATACTCAGTAGAATAAGCACTGCAGTTGTTACTTTTTTTTTTTTAAGCAGGAGAAAGACTTAAATTTGATTCAGCGTTCATTTTTGGAGAAGTGTTTACCTTTGGCTTAATAATAATTTTGAGTAGGATGTTTTAATATAATGTCATTGCTTGTGCACGGTAAAAGAAAATACAGTGTAGCAATGAGAACACAAGGAAGATGCACACAGTAGCTGGATAAGGTCAGCTTGTTACCTGATACACAGTACAGAGTGGTACCTGAAGATGTGGAAGTGAGTAAGAGAGGAAAAAAAATTCAGTAAGGACTAGTGAATATGGAAAAGTGTTAAATATAGAGATTAAATAGAGATTACCAAAATATGTGCATTTTTCACCCTGCAAGAAAAATCATCCTTCTTGGGAACAATTATTGACTTTCTAGTCAACTGTCTCTGCAACAGGTAAAGCAGGTTTGTGAGATTCTTCCTTAGTCTTTACTGGTGCATGTTATTCAAAATAGCACTAGCCTTTTTTCATAGCACGCATTAAAGTTTGCTTCTGCCAATACTCTGGCCCTACTTTATCAAAATACTTGAAGAAAGTGTATGAACTCAATTAATTACACATTTTCTCAGTGCTGAAGCACATTTGATTGCTTGGATCACTTATTGTGGGAAATAGAGGAATTACCCTGTGAAATACCAAACTTTTGTTGACCAAAGTGACCTCTGGAATGCCATGGATTTTATTGCATCTGTTTAGTTGGCTGTTGATAAGACAGCAAAGGGAAATAAAATAGTTGCTTTGCTTCTTTCCAATTCTGTTCACTTGATCAAGTAATTTGTCTTGCCTCAGCTGTTACGAATCCTGGTTTCAGTCAGCACCTGGTGAAAAATTACTAGAGCTTTATGTTATATTTCTTGTGGGAATGAAGGTGAGCATTTTTTGGAAAGACAGTTGGAACATGTGATGAGCAACAGAAAATGAATTCTAGACTCCAAAATTAAGCCTGGTCATGATTTTTTTTTTTTAATATCATCATTATATACTTCTCTAGCCATGACCTCAAATCATATCTAATCCTTTTTTAAAGCCTGGAACTTTGAATAGATGTTATGTATGGAGTCATATTTGGCAGAACTTGGGTTAAGGAAAACCATCTCCTTTTACAAAATATGGGACTTTGAAAATGACAGAAATTCTGCAGGAATTTAAATAAGACTTATATAAGCATGCCTTTAACAAAGTTAATTAAAAACATTTCTGGATTATATAATGCTCTTGAAGATCTACTTTGTGAGATCCTTCTATGAGAGGTCAGGAGGTGACTCAGAAATGAAGGATAGCTTTTCAGGCCTGGTTGTATTTTATAAAGTCTTTTCTGAAGTGCCAGATGACATTGAAAGTTCAGATGGCTTGCATGTTCGGTTTCAACAAGATGGAAAATAATACTAGTTGATTTGATTCAATATTGTCTGGATTCATGGAATAACATATATTATCTTGGCATAATATCTGTAATTGCAGCCAAATAGTCTGTCAAGAGAAAATAGTTGTTTACAAATGTTTTCTTAAAATTGCTTTTCATGGCTTGTAAGTATTTTCTCAGGACTAAATAAGCAGTAAGTGTTAAGACAGAGCTGAGGTTTTAAAGCATCATTAGAAGATTATTCATACTTTCGCAGACAATCATTTCTGCCAACATTAAATTTTAACTGACCTCTTTTTGACGCTTCCTCTATATCCATCAATAATCTTTAATCTCTGGATACAACGGACTGGGTGTTCCTATTATGGGCCTCCTTATAGTACTAAAGCTTCAAATTTATTTCTGGTTCAACTGCAAAAAAAATAAAATGCAGATAACAGCTGCCAACTGCAGCATCCTAAAATTAAAAAAAGATACAAATTTAACACACTTGCCTTCATTGCATATCCTTATTTTCTCATCCTGTTGCCATGATTGATTCAAATTTTATAGTTTTGCCCCAAAATAGGTGTTTATATATATATACATGATCAGAAAACAGTCTGTATATTCTACTGTTTATACCTGAGTTTCACAGTTGTACAGGATTTCAGTAATTGCATGCAAATATCCCAGGCTCTTTCATTGCTGAGGCAGGAATATTGTATTTAGGTGTTCAATCCAGGAGATAGATATAGATAGATGTAAATATTTTAATCCTGTGACACTTATTAACTATTATGTAGATTCTGAATGCTTTTCTGGGAGCTGTAGTATCCGTATGTGTGTATTTATGTACTTAACTCTTAATGCCATTTATTTCGGTTACGGTACAATGTGCTTATGTGGCACTTTTGAGCTAATAATCTAGGGATATAGCTTGTGATTTGCAGATTAATATATATTTAAGACAGTTAATAGGAGATGACGAGCAGCACTGCTTGAAAGCTGGCACGTATCGTTTGGTTCACCTTTGCTGGGATGGGAAGTAACCAAACAGAATCATGGAATGGTTGGAGTTAGAAGGGACCTTAAAGATCACCTACTTCCAACCCCCTGCCATGGGCAGGGACACCTCCCACCAGACCAGGTTGCTCAAAGCCCCATCCAGCCTGGCCTTTACTCAAGCAGATCCTTGTAAGTGGCATCTGGGTGTCTTTGCTGTGCGTAAAGAACGCAGCAAGCTCCCATATAAAGCCCTAAAGAGCTTAGGGGACCGTCTTTAGGAGATGATTCTATCTTGAGCCTTGCAATTGCCACGTGAGCAGAGGTGCTCAAATTTGACGTATTTGTGTAATCGGTGGTTAAAGTGGAGAGTCTCAATTTAGTAATCCATTAATGAGACCCTCCAACTTGAAGTAGCCAGAGTTTATTAACTCCCAGAGCTCTTTTCTTACTCTGTCTTCGAAAAGAGAGAGGTAGGAGGCTGCTTTTATGAGTGGATGAAATGTCAATGAGGGACGGTACCATGATAACTGCAAAGGCTCGTCTTCTGGTACAGACGATGCTTCTGCTCTCTCCACAGCTACATCCAAAGAACCTAGAGCATACAAGGCAGATGTTCTATCAAATTATCAAATGTAAAAAAAAGCAGTACCAATTTCTAATTTCAATTTCGTTGTTGGCTTTTTGAAGGGAAAATTGATGCAGGTGTAAAATTAAGGTCTGTAATAAGTCTGTTTATTGACTGAAATGCTCAGGCTCTGGTGGGTGGGGTGTATGAATGAATGGATGTATGTATTAAATATGCTGTTTCCTACTCTGACACAAAGTTTGTTTCTTCTTCACATAAACATTGGGTGAGGTGTGCAGGTATTGATCACAGAAATGTCTGCCAAATTACCTTTGAGAGGTTTTATGTGCTCAAACTGAACCACAACTTCAGCAGCTTTCAGGTTCGTGCCTACTTTGTCTAACGTGTAACGGAGGTACAGGATGTAGAAAGTGACAGTAAAGTTTGGATCTGTTGTTTTAACGAAAACTAGCTTCCCTCTTTGTGACTGGACAGATTTTCTGACTCCCAGGACGATGTGCTGTGCCACTGCCAAAATTTCTGTGGGTTTTGGCGAGGCCAGAGCTTGCTCACTGACCCGGCACTGCCATCTCGGAGCAGCTCTTGCCTGTTTGTGCTGGTTGCTCGGGGCATGTGTAAACCAAACCTGGTCTATTTTGGAAGTAGGAAAATATAAGTGGCCACAGGAGCATTAACCTCAGGTCCTCAATCACCTAATTTCACCCATAGATCCGTTGGATCTGCAGAGATTAAGCAGCAACTCTAAACCATCGATCCTCAGTGCAAGGAAATTCTTTCTTCCCAATTTTCTTTTTTTTCTCTCTTGTTTTTCCTCTGTGCCTTCCAGAGTCATGTTACTAAGTAGACTGATACTCAGAAATTACAGAGCTATTGTGAAAGAGCTTTGAGCAATTTTTTAGCTGAAAATGCAGTATTAGAGCTTCACTGTTTGCCATTACAATTGAACTTGTGCTTTTATGAGAATTGGATCCTGTGCATTAAATAGCGTTGCTTTTGATAGAGAAATATTGGTCTGTAAATGGAAGCTTGCATGCCTTTTATGTCTTGTGTTTGTCGGTAGAAAATTCATAACAAATTAGTTAATTAAAAAAAACCCACAAAGCCCTTGTTCAAAAGCACACTTTTATCGCTAGGCACGTCTGTGAAATTCAGCAATGCAGAAAATCGGGTGCAGGCTGTTGTGCTTTGTTGCGAACGCTGACAGTTGTCTCTGTAATCTGGAACATGGGAAAGGGCAGCTTGACTTTTTCCAGAACCATGTTAACCGTTGATGATTACCATATCTCGCAAACATCTGCATGTGTTGGCTTTGACGTACTTCTCAGAACGAGCACCAGCTTTCTCCTAGGTATTTTCTGGCCTTTGGTATGTGTTGAAGCTTCTGTTGCTGTCTCTTTTTTCATATCTTACTGGAACAGTGTTCTGCGATATCTGCCCCACCTCTGTGGCAAACTGTCTGTTGTTTCAGTCCTCCTGGGAAGGGTCTGGTTTTCTCCAAACCACTCTCTTCTCTTGGCCCCCATCCTCTCCTCTTCCCAGCCTCCGTGGCTTTTGAGAAGGGAGCACAGCCTTTCACTGGAGGGTTCATGGTAAGAGTCGCTCCCTGTGGTATTTACAGGTTGACATACTGTTGTTTGTGTCACCCACATATCCATGGTACTCATTGGAAATACTTCAGGTTTTACGTTCTTGAGCCTATCAAGACCCATCTACTGAAATAATCTCCTTATGCTCTTAGGTGTGAGTCATGGCTGGTGACGAGCAGATATACCATGCGGTGCATCATTTTCCGTTTGCCTCCTTGCAGGTGATTAATAGTCGCTGTGGTAACCATATTAAAAAAGTTATTATTTGCCAGCCGTTACCCTACGGTGGTATTCGAGGTTTCCACTGTTTTCCCTTAACTCAGAATACACAGTATCTGTGGTAACAATGTGGTAATGTTTGGCGAATGTGGACGTTTTTAATTGCTTCAACTGGAGGCCTGGAACGATGTGAGCTCATCCGATTGTATATGTAGAAATGAAGCTTGGCCACAGATGGGTTCAGGAAAAATGATTGCTCAGTAAAAGCTAGAATTATTCTCTTCAGAATTTTGAAAGTATGTTCCTGCTTTTGTTTTAAATCTAATGTTTATTTCCTATTGAAGATATTTTGTAAAAAAGTTATTCTGGTTGTTTTTGCAAACGGTCCACTTAGTTGACTTGTTCATTAAATCCTCGTGCTGGGCTTGATACTGATAAAGTATGCTGAATACTGTAAGAATTGTCCAGGGAATTTGGGTTTTTGTGGCAGAACACTGAGCTTTGTGGTTGTTTTTGGAGACTTATGGCTGCAGGACAGGCAATAGGTGAGCCTCAGCTAAAGTTCAAGTTTGTTAATTGCTTCTCATTCTTGTCAGCCAATGATCCATGTTTTTGCAGGTGATGTTTGTTGGACTGGTAGCATATTTAATTATTGCTGAAGTTGGAGTTAATTCCTATAATCAGAGGAATACCTGGTTATTTCACATGGCATTACCAGATGCTCTCTCTACTCAGCATACCCATTTCTTGGCTCTGTTTATTAGTAAGGCAGGTAATTGCTTCAGGCAGCCTCAAGTAGAGAGGAGCCTAAACATACTTTCCCCAGGACAAAATACTGCTTTAGTTTCAGTTAGGAGATGATGTTTCCTGATGTGTTTATTAGAAAAATGGCAACATCTACAGGCTGAACAGACTAATCCTAAATCAGAGTCCCATTGTAGAGATTCTCAATCATATTTGATGGATTCCCCACTCTTCCACTTTTTGCAGATGCTAGCTGTTTTCCTTTCCAGCTGCATTAAAGTTGCTGCAAATGTATTTTGTGTATTCCTGATATCACTTTTCTGTGAGTAATTGCTGGCAGGGGAGAAGGTCCATGGAGTATCATTTCAGTTGCTGGAAATGTTGGAATCCTCAAGCTGTTCAGATACAGCCCCAAAATCCGTGAGATACTAATACAACTTTCAATCTCCTCCTCTTGCAAAATTTGCTGCTTATATATCATTAAACCTTAAGTAGTTTGTTTCTTTCATTCCTTTCTGCTGTTGCAGCTTCAGCTCTTCTTCCCATTGCCCTCCTCCCAGTCCCCTGCCATTATTTTCAGGGTTTACAAAAATTAGCCCAGCATCATACTTTCCCGAGCTGACTCAGATCCCCGGGTTTGGCAGTCATTTGCGAGGCTCTGCTCCAGAGATGCTGAGAGCAGTACCACATTCACAACTCCTGCATGTTGCTATGGTACTGATACTGAAAAACGAAAAACATGAGAGGGCAGAGGAGCTTGGGAAAAATTGTAGTAGAGTATAAATGCTTTTTAAAATAGATTTTTATCAAAACATAAACTTCAGCATAAATTGAACTCTTCCCCTCATTCATCACCTTCTGCGTAACCTGAAATACTGCTGTCTTTGGGAGTTATTTTGTCAACCTTTTCCTGAACTGCAGGATTCTGGAGGGCAGGAAATAAGGTCTTTGCTCCCAATGTTCTCACCAAACATGGGTAGATACAGGAAGGGTTTCCCTTTACTGCCTATGTACCATGCCAGTTGTTTGAAGTGTTGTATCATGTGAATTAACATATTACAGATTACAGATGTAAAGTTTGAATGTATTTGCCCATAAATGAATTTTTCTGTGGGATGGCTACCAGTTAAGAATAGGAAAACTGTTTTTAATGTAAGTTCAATGTGGTAGTGTCTCTCCGTAATCTCATTTCATACAGTTAAAAGATAATAATATCTTAAAATAAGCATCTCTGAAATGTATATCATCTATGTTTAGACCTATGCAAAACTGTGATTTTGTTTGTGTTGGTGGTCATTGTTGACCTTGCAGTATAACAATAAATCTGAGTGCTCTTGATGATTATAAAACAGTTCCAGAAGCAGGGACCTGAGCAACCTTCTGTCTGGCTTGATCCAATCACTGGTCCTTCACTGCACAGCTCTTAAAGGACCCAGCCCATCCTGATGGTTTCTGGCATCGCTCAGACAATAAGGACATCTCTTAGGAGAGATGCATAGCATGCACAATAAATAAAAAGGAGAGAGACATTTTTAAAAACATTTTAGAGACTTTGGAATTTGTGAGCAATGGCACGTTTGCGTTGCCTGGAAGTTGCTATGGGTACTGATGTTGAAAGCCAAACACACCGAGGGCAGACCTTAGGGACGTAAGTCCCATTTAAAATCCTGTAAGAATCCGTGTTCTTTAAATCTGCTTGGATGCTTTTGAAAAATCATCCCTCAAAAGGATTCTTTGCCTAAGTGCTCTCCAGGTTCAACCTGTCAGCAGCGCTGCTGGGATTTAACCAGTCCTACTTCTGCCTTCTCTTACCCAAAACAGCATTCCTTCCTAAAGACCTGAAAGCTCCCTGGCTTCCTCTGTCAGCCCTTTGCTTTGCTGCTCTCATAGCATGGATCAGAGTATTAAACTAAGCATATGCTCAGCAGCTATGTAGCTCCTTCTTTCCTTCTTTATGTACTATCTGCAGGGACTGTGTTTTTTTGAGGCAAGTATTTTGGTTTTGTATGTCTGAAACTACCATCTTGCTGGTATATTATGTTAGCATTTTTGAAGCAGGTAGCAGTTAAGCTGCAGCAGTCTCAAACAGTGCGCCCCGCATGTCCACAGCATTGCAAATATTTAATAAACCTGTTAATAATACATTCCCCACCATACTGAGAGGCTGTGGAGATTCATCAGGATTTATGCTACCTGCGGTGCTAACGAATTCAGTTGACATTACACACTGAGACAGGCACGGAAGCATGCACTCAATTTTAAAATATATACATAATTTCTGATTTATAACAGCAGTGTTGTACATTAGGAGAGAACATTTTCAAAGGATTATTCTTCTCCTTGAAGGGATGGATTCTCTTGACTTTCAGTCTTGTGCCATTCTGCATTCTGGCACATGTTGTAATCAACCAGCAGCATATTCTTTTTCACATCTTCTTGTTTGGATAGCAGCGGACAGCAGAGAATTCATTAAAATCAAACAGCCAAATGCTGATGGAATGTAATGAGGCTATGACTCACATGGTGGGTTTATTCCTGTAAGGTGGGGTATATTGTGTATACACTAAGCTGCGTATACGTAGAGGAGTTTTGGTGGCTGATCTGTGTCTTAGTTGGCAAAGCATCTAGGAGAAGTATCATATTCTAAAACCTTGTTAATAAAGTTAGAGAAAACAGACTGACTTAACCTTTGTGAGTTTATGCAGTGAGAATATATGCCCCATGATTTTTTACAAGCAGAATGATTTTCCTCTGCCGCTCCTTTTGAGCTGACTGAGAACACCGTGGCCAGACTTGGGCTGAGATTGTGGTAACGAAGCCAACATGGGTTTCAACTGGTCCAGAACCAGACTTGGGCTGAGATTGTGGTAACAAAGCCAACATGGGTTTCAACTGGTCCAGAACACGAGCACAGTGAGCTCACTCAGTCTGCAAAATATTCTGGGGCATCCCCAAGCCAGTGTAGCAGTGGTGGTGGTGAGACTTGATTTCACTGGCTTCCTGCTAAAGGTCCATCACCTCCTATTAGCTCATCAAAAGGAGGAACTCAGCTGAGTTTGTCATTTGGAAAACATTCTGGGATCTGCTATGGGGATGCTCTGTCTTGACCTACAACTCAAACAGCCTCATCTGGTGCTGCATCTTTTCAAAGTAAAACAAGGAAAAGTGTTGAACGTTCAGATTGCGTAACTAAATGCTGAGAAATAAGCATTTCAAAAGCTGAGATTAACTGCAGCACAGCCTCATCCGGTGCTGCATCTTTTCAAAGTAAAACAAGGAAAAGTGTTGAACGTTCAGATTGCGTAACTAAATGCTGAGAAATAAGCATTTCAAAAGCTGAGATTAACTGCAGCCCTCTTGTGGTGGGTACACTTTTGAGTGAGAGAGCAAATGTGTTTTGCCACCCTGCTATTTCCTTTGCTTAGAATGACAGGCTTCTAAGAATATATTTCATGCTTTTTCCTTTCAAATGAAAGAAAGAAAAATATAGGTCAGAATGGAGAGCTCTCACCAGCAGGGCTCTGAGGTTAAGGCCCAGGTGAATATGAGGAAATTAACTAAGTTTCTTCCTATGAAAAAGCTGGAATTTGTGAGTAGCTGGTTATAATCCCAGAAATGTTGCTTCCTTTCATTTTCAAAAGTTTTCAAATTTTTCAAAAATTCTTTTACAGTTGTTATCTTAATGTTATTTTCTCAAAACATTTTGCTATCCAGAAGAACATTCCTAAAATATTTCCTTTATTTAATAGAAGAGTTATGGCAAATAAAAAAAGATGAAAGTAGTGGAGGTAGCTGAAAGAAGTAAGAGGGGTTTGAAGATCTATACTCATAGTGTATTTTCAACTCTGTATCTTATAAATACAATAATGTGTTTTATATCTATGAGTAATCCAGGGTACACTTGGTGCTGTGTCAAACGGGATATTTGAACATGATTACACAATAAGCATCTTCTAGCTCTCAAGATTTCAATTTTTTTAAAAAAAAACAACACAAGCCATCAAACAAAATGTAAATGTTTTTTTTTTTTATTTCTAATTTTCAAGTAATATGCTGCTTTGACTTCTGTTACCAAATTGTACTTCTACATATGGAGCAGAAATGTCAACTTGCCTTTTCCTCCCTGGAATTTGGTATGTATATCTGGATTTAGACAAAAATCAAGAGCCATTATCATGAAAAGGATTGCCAGCATAGTTTTAACCCCAGAAGTATGCCACTTCACAAACATCTTTCTCTGGAAAAAAATAGAAGAAACACTTCACAAACATCTTTCTCTGGAAAAAAAAAAACAACACACCTTACATTAAGAAAAAAATTATAAACAAATAAGAACATGTGCAATATTAAGAAAACAATTATAAACAAATAAGAACATGTGCAATATGCTGGTCAGGCTTTTGTCACACGATAAACAAAAGCTCCTGAGAACTCCATGTAAAATATATTTTGTCTGCTACTTAGCACACACTGTAGCTAAAATGGAAAATTCTGTAGAGCCGAATGATAGCACTAAGTGAATTGGCATTTGCACTTAGTTTTCCAGTGGTTTGGCAGTATTAATAATGCAGCAGAAGGACAGGATATCCTTCAACTAAGTCAGTATGAAAAAAAAGTTTTCATTAGCATTACAATGAACCCTGAGAACTAGGTATTCTTACTCATTGGAAAAAAAGGTTTGAGGCAGCAAATTTCATGTTTGAAAATGTTCAGTGAATTTTGGAGACTATCTAAATGTGACTGTTATCAGAAACTGTTTTTAGTCTAGCGTAGGGATAAAATGTCTTTCTCAGGCTGTTATTGTAATTCATAAGATGTTATTTTCAGCAGTGTTTATTATACAAAAGAATGTTCAGAACCAGATAAATACACTAGGGAGCCTGGTTAAATAGGAATAAACCAAAGTAGTTACTTAAAGTTACAAGAGAAACAAAATGCTGACATAGATGAGATAAATTATTCTTTCTGTTGTTTTTCCATAATAGTCTACTTTGGTCAAACCAAAGAGCAGTAACTACTATATTTGTATATTTGTGGGCAAATTTAGATGAAGATTGCAAATGTTTTGATTTATCCACCAAGGTAAAATGAGCCTGAAGCAATCTGGTCCAGAGGAGCTGATGCTTATCAGCAGAACCTTGGAGCAGAGAGAGATTAATTGAAAGCTATCAGATGCAGGTAGATGACAATAAATGAATAGACAAGGAAGCAGTTTGTAATTGTTGTCACCATAGAGCGTTTGTGTTTCTCAGAATGGTCAAATTAGTCCAGCCTTTGAAACAGAGCGTGCAGTTCTGCTAAAATGGAGATGACCATCTGGCAGCTTACAGCAACTTTGGAATTGGCAGCCTTTGCTGGTGTACCCCATCCTGAATGATGTGCTTAGATTTTAGCCTGCTGCCCTGCTACATCTATATCAGCCAGTAGTATCTTTTAGGTGAATTACTGGGCATACTATTTCACAACACCTTCAGATCATCCAAATTCTTAGTCTTTTCCACATACCTGGTTAGAACAATGTCAGGATTTTTTTGAAGGATCTCCTGCTACACCTCCCTGCAGGAAACACTCCAAATACCCTTTCATGTAATCCTTCCTCATAAAATTATTGCAGTTCTGTCCTCTGCGTGTCCTGATGCCTTTGCCTCAGGTAGGCCTGGAAGAGTATCATAAGTGGCCTCAGCAATTTTGCAGAAGACAGAGTTAATTCTTTAAGGTTCCTTCTTTCTTATGTCACTCTGTCCTTGTTTCTGTCTTCATCTGAGAGCAGAGAGAAGAAACTTGGTCAACTCTGAAGTTCAAGAGAATGAAGAAAACTCAAGCCTTCCTGATTTTGTCTTTTGGACATTTTTTCTTTCTCCTCTCTGTGCTCTCTCCACCATGGTCTTGCTCTGACACATGGTGTAATTAATTACTCGTCATTTCTGTGTATTACGCTCAGCTTGTTCTCCTTTTGAAAGAAGCCCTTACTATGGATAAGCCCCTCTCTCAAGCACAAAAAGCGTGATGCTTTGCTAACTTCCTTCAGCAAAGTCACTTCACAGCAGGTGCTGGGACCCTTTTGCAGCCTCTGTGAGACCTCTCCTCTGTCCATCTCCACCCCAGGTGGCCCTAGTTGTGCTGACGCCCTGGCAGTTGCCCAGTACGATGATGTTTGAATCCAGTGTACGATGGATCTGATTTCTTGCCACACAGCAGACCCTTGTGATGGTAACATTTCCAACTCAGCTGTGGCTGCCCCATCCCTGGAGGTGTTCAAGGCAAGTCTGGATGGGGCTTTGAGCAACCTGGTCTGGTGGGAGGTGTCCCTGCCCGTGGCAGGGGCTTGGAACTCGATGATCTTCAAGGTCCCTTCCAACCCAAACCATGGTATGATTCTTTGATTGAGTTCAGTTGTTTCCCTTTGTTTACCAACAGAGGCTGGTGGAGGTACTGTACTCTGCATCAGAAACAGTCAGAAACAGGTCCCTCCTGCCAAACTATGGTTCTGGATGACAACTGGCCAGCTGGTGGCTCTTAAAGGAATTTGCTTGGAGTGGGTTCTGTGCTTGAATGATCATATCAATCAGATTTGAAGGCAGGTCCATGTTGAGTAAAGCTGCTAGAAGGGTGAGAGGTGGGAAAGTCTGTACCAAAAGCTTGAATGACATGCTGGGCAGAGTGTGGAGACCTGGGGCAAGGTGTCCAGCTGTAGTTTTTCCATGATTTTTTTTGTCTGAGCTTGGAAAGACATGACTGTAACATCAAGTCTGGAAAAGAAGAACAAATAAAGCTCTGCTAGCATACAAACAGCAGGTAGTTGTCTTGCTGACGAAAGATGAAATTTGGTCCAAAGTGTCAAGCCCAAGAGGTGCAGATGTGTGTGGAACTTAATCCCAGAACTGTGAATTGCTTTAAGTGTCTTAACAGGGAGGGAAATGGCAAAGTTGTTTTTATGAGACCTGTGCCCCAGCTTTTGCAATGTCTCAGTATTGCTCAGTCTTAGCATACTGTAAAAATAGAACATCTTACAAGTTTTTTTTTAAATTATAACAGTTCTGTCTTATTTCATCACAAGGTAGACATTCCTTTGCAGGGATTTCAATGGTCTTTAGTGTAAGGTCAGGTTAAGAGAACTTTAACTATCTATTTTGGCCTTCAGATCTCTGTCAGAAGCTAGAAAATGATTTCATACTGGCTGTACTGGAAAGGTGGTTGGATGTGTTGTTGTACAAGACAAGAAGTTGTATAACGTTTATCTACAAGAATGTTTAAAATCCTGGTGTTTCAAACATATATTGATGTTTTTATTCTAAATCTTGGTGAGGTTTCCTCTGCACAACTGTCTTGTATAACAGTATGTTGTGATATGGGTAGTATGTCTTGGAGAAAAGGTAATATAAAGGAGGTAAGAGAAAATCAGGATTTAGCTATTGGTGTTGAATGCTCATTTAATTTGATTAGGCTGGATGCCTATGAGGTGTCTCTTCATTGACTGAAATGGGCATTCCCTTTAAGTGTAAAACATCAGAAGAAAGTATCAAAACACAGAAGAGGTGAAGATGAGTGGGAAATTACTACTCATCTGTTGAATGGAAACTTGATGTTAAATAAGATCATCTTATGTTTCACGGTTTGAAACACAGTAAGAGTTCCAGGAACTAATTATCCAGCAATGGATGATGACATGGAAATATATTAAATATACATAGATAGCTAACCATGAATACTCGATGCATGCAAAAGAAGAGTCTAGTTAATTTTTATGTAAATTAAGCAACATTAAAAGTGGCAATATAATAACTAACAACACTGTTTTGCATTTGAATAGAACAAAGCAGCAAATTCACACTTGAAATAGATTCTTTCTTCTTAAATTGTCTTTTCCTGGATAGATATTTTAGTGTATGCTTTATTCACAGTAAAACTGTGGTCTTTAGAGGTATCATCTTGTCTAGAGACAATCAGACAAGTTAGCCTTTTAAAAGCTAATTTAAATCTTTGGTGGGTGTCATGTCTATGTTACTGCTTTTAATGATTAAAGGGACCAGTGTCGAATGGGCGTGCTGAGCAGTCATAGTTAATGCCAAGATTGTCTAAGGACTAGTTTATTTCCAAAACCTCATGGAAGTAATAAAAAGGAGAGTAAGAATGTCGAGTGCAGACGGGTCTGGCAGAGGTGAGGATGCTCCAAGCGCAGGTTTGGCTGCACCATGCTGCTTCCAGCTCCAGTGTGAATTCAGCTGAGAGTCAGCCTGTTATCTGGAAGACAGGATACTCACTTGTGGTCACCGAGTGCAGAATTAAAACTGAGGGGGAGTAAAGAGAAGGAAAAAAAGTTGAAAAAGGAGGTGCGTTTATCTTTAGCCTTCTGTGGCAGGTTGCTTGATAGATGGCAGTGCTTATCCCGACTCTTTGTGCATGGCTTATTTATGCTGCTCATATGACTTCATTTCAGAATTGTCCGTGGATCTAGAAAAAGTTCAGACCTAGGTTATGTATACAGCTTTTAAAACACTTTTGGAGCTCATCTCCTTTGAGAATGAGGAAGGAGGGTGTTAAAGCAATTATTAAATGTATATGACAATGCACTGGTAAACAAACTTCAGAAACTGTTAAAGAACAGATGCCTTTGGCACGTTTTGATGGTAAGCATATGGCTATTCAATTTTGAAATATGAATCCCAAAGCATCTAGATGAGTACCTGTCAAATTGTTTGTTGTGACAGAGGTTTCAGCTTGGAGCTTGCAAATTCAGTCCTGTGCCTTGTTTCTGATCTACTGTTGAATTTGATTAGTTGAGCCACCACTCAGTTTTCCTGTAAGACAGAAGTTCTTAATCTGTGTAAACGTACTGCCAGAGGCATGAGGGCATGATCTTTTACCACTGTGTTATATAGTGCTATGTGTTATGAAGGTTTGAGTATCATTGGAATTGCTGAGGACAAGTGTTTATGTTAAGGATAATTTAAAAAAAATTAGAAGCATCAACTGATAATGCCCAAAATAAGAATATACTTTTATTGCAAACGGTTTACATGTGCAAAGTTTGTAGATGAGGCTTTAACACTTGAGCTGCAAGTCAAAATAACAAAATGCTATTTTTTTTCCTTAGTTTCCAAATCTGTAATTTTCACATGGAGTTCAAGTCTCAGATTAATTAGTAATTTTATTTTATAAATGTCTAAGAAACAGAGTCAGAAAAATCATAGTGAATTAGCTTTATAGTTGCTAATGAGTACTGCTTTTATAATTGGAAAGTTCTAAGACTTGGTCATTGACATTACAAAATTTGAATCTTCCTTCACAGATCAGCTTTGGGCTTTGAATTTAAAATCTAATGCAAAACTGAATATTTGAAGGCCTAGTGTATTCTTTAAGGGTGAGGCCAGGTTTCTTTATCATATTCCAGCATCCAATATCATTAAATCTTAAAGGACTCTTTTATGCCTTTTGTTGGGAGACTGGTAATTTTGTTTGGATTAAACCAACAATGAAAGCAAATGAGACAGAGAAAAAACATAATGCTTGGAAAAACTGACAGTTCAAAGTCAGTGAACATCACAAAGCTGTTTGTGGAATCTTAATTTGGCTTTCTTACATGTATATATGAGATGATCTCGTCTTTAGCTAAATGATTGCCTGCCATTCTCCCCACACATTCGTCCTCAGCCTCATTGAGCACTCACTGAAGGAGCAACTTTTAAATATTTTGTTTTCCCTTCATCTTCAGTGTGTGGCCCCGGGGCTTACATTCTGCACTATTCAAGCTCTTCTCTGGAAACAGCATTTCCATATGAACGTCTCTGCTGCTTGCTTCTCTAGTACTAGAGTGCTTCCTGATCTTGAAGGGGTTTATTGTCATTATATCTCTGATGGGTGTGGGAAATGGAAGTGCAGCAAGACTAAGGTCAGGTCTGCAGCTTGGTTTTAGAGACCTATGGGCTTATTTTTCTGTTATACCACTTTCCATAGAATCATAGAATGGTTTGGGTTGGAAGGGACTTTAAAGATCATCCATTTCCAACCCCCTGCCATGGGCAGGGACACCTCCCACCAGACCAGGTTGCTCAAAGCCCCATCCAGCCTTGCCTTGAACACCTCCAGGGATGGGGCAGCCACAGCTTCTCTGGGCAACCTGTTCCAGTGTCTCACCACCCTCACAGGAAAGCATTTCTTCCTACGATCTAATCGAAATCTCCCCTCTTTTAGTTTAAAACCGTTCCCCCTCATCCTATGGCTCCCCTCCCTGATCAAGAGTCCCTCCCCATCTCTCCTGTAGCCCCCTTTAGGTACTGGAAGGGGCTCTGAGGTCTCCCCGAGGCTTCTCTTCTCCAGGCTGAAGAACCACAACTCTCTCAGCCTGTCCTCATAGGAGAGGTGCTTCAGCCATGTGCCTTGCAGCTGGGGGTGCTCAGCAGCAGTGTAAAACTGAACCTAGAAATTTCGGTCAGCCAAACCAGAAGATGAGAAGTTAAAGTCTGTTTATGAAATTGGCAGAAATAGCGTGCAGTTCTCTTGGGTTTTATTTAGCATGAGAATTGGTTTTGAGACTCAACTGCCTAAAGTTGAACTTGTCCTGTGTCCTGGCACTGGTTTTGTTTGTTGCAGACCCTTCTGGTCGTGCAGCAAATAAAGCAAAGCTCCTGCACTCTGTTGTTACACAGAATTTGAATCCTGGGGCAAAGTAGTATATCATCAGGGAACTAAAGATAATGTCCATTATATTATAAGGCAGAGGCAACCTTAGATCTGGCATTTTCCTACATCTGAGTATTGAACTTTACAACCTAATGTTCTTTACTACTGATGTGCTCTGTGTTATTCTACAGTGTTTTTAAACACTAAATCAAGAGCCGATCACACAACAGATACTGCCACCAGCCCTCCTCAGGCTGGGTTTTTGCTTTGGTTGCCAAATCAGAGCTGTTAAGTAGTTGTCCCCTTTGCGTTTGAATGGGTTTCTTTCCCCGTGCTGCATGGGTGGGCACACGAAGGAGCAGTGCAGGGATGGAGCATGATCATCTACACACAGGAAATGGTGCCTGAACTGAAGGCTAGAAGTTGAGAATACTCAATAAGGACAGATTCTTCTTAAATTTCAGCTGTAAACTCTATAAAATGTTTGCTGAGCGTGTGCAAAATTAAGATTCTTCAAAGGCTCCTAGTTGTTGGCCAAATTTGGGATGTTTTCTTGGAAGTTGGCAAAAGGCATATTACTGACACAAATACCATCTCCTGCCAAACTTCAAGTCCCAGTTCCAAGGCTTAGGGATGCTAGTCCTTTCCAAAGAAGAAACCATCTGAATATTTTTTTTCTGTGACTTTTTAAGTAACAAAAACATTTTTTCCATAGCCTCAGTCTTTGATATAGCTGAATTGCTTTAGCTGAGATTGTGGTGCCCTTCAAAAAAAAAGAATTTGAGGCTGAAAGAGCCTGGAAATTCAAACCACTTCAGTCCAAGTGGTTTAAACTTGACGTTGTACATAGCAATTACAGTAGGGTCTTGTAATGAAAGAGCTGGGAAATTGTAATGTGGAGGTAGCCAGCCCGCTTTATAGTAAAAGAAATTGGCTGTTGTCATCTGAGTTGGTTCATGCTAACATAAAATTGGTGTTCAGGAACTTTATTTTTAGACCAAAGTAGCCCAAGCTGGACTGGACGACTTGTCCTGCTTTGATTTTTTGCTCGATCAGGAGAATGTGTGATATGTTGGCATTGCACGGTGCAGACTCAACCCAACCATCTAAGGCCAGTTTGTTAGGATATCGTCTTGCAATGCGAAACGTCTTTTCGTGAAAAGAATGCGAAGAATTTGGTTACTAATAATGTCTTACCCTTTATGGGTAAAGTTATTTTGTTCCCTTCCAAGATGAATACCGCTCTCACCGCATTTGGTGAGGATCTGCTGCTTTTGTGCCTGCCTGTTCTTGCAAGGGGTGAATCCTTAGCTGGGGGTGAATTAGTTTAGCTCTGTTGAAATACGTAAAGCTTTGCCCATTTACATCCAGTCAAGTAGTTGCATTTCTTTTAACTAGATTGTTTGGGTTTGCACTTGGAAGCTCGGGATTTTTATTTCCCTGCTGAACTTTAGTAAAAATAAATGGGGAAACAGTCCTTAAGTCGGTTTGATGCTCAGCAAGTTGCACAACTGGGACGGAGGGGATGGGGCTTATTAGTCCACCCCAAAGTTTTGTAACCAGCCATGTAGTTTTATGTGCACGTAAACCAGCAACTGCCACCAGGGAAAAATGCAGGGAAAGGGTTGTTTTCTGACAGGATGATTTTTCTGATCCGATTCACCATTTGGCCTGTGAATCCTTGTGTCACCGCAGCGGTTGTGGTGGGGGAAGGAGCAGCCTTATGATGCCAAAGCTGGAGAGCTAGGGGAGGGTAGGTGAAACTTTTATTTTGATGGCAATGCCAGCTCAACCTAAAGCAGCAGGGCAATCAGACCAACGGACAAAAGAAAATAATTGATTCTTACAGATGTAAGTAGGCACCTGACTCAGTTTGGTACACCTGAAAAGACCACAGGGTGTTGAACTTGTGGACTTTCATGGAAGGTGGGCACCTGCCAAGTCCATCTCCCCGCAAAAGCTCTTCCTTACACTCTTGAATTCCTTGGGCTACAAAATAAATTGGAAAATTTGGCACGTTGGCCATATTCTGGGATACTGCTCTTTCTTTCTCCAGTTGACCAGCATTTCCTGAAATTTGGTATTTGTTGTCTCCTCCTGTCTATGGGCAGAGGTTGCTGAGAATTTAATGGTTTATTTGTATTCATCGAGGAAAAAACATGAATTCATTAGAAGTCACCTTGAATATTAGGTGTCAGACATTGCTGTTTTTAAATTTCTTGAGCCTTGTTGATACAATTGATGATAAATATTTAACAAGAAACAGTTAAACATTTTTCTTTTGTAAAAGCATCTTTTAGGTTTTTGGGAGGTTTTTATTTTTTAAAGCTTAACAAAACCAGTATGCTTTGTATAAATTAAATTCAGTAAAATACTGGTAGTCTCCATTTCCAGCTTAGTCTCTTTTTGAAAGTGATGGTTTTGGTAACACTAAAAGATAAAAGATTTACCAGCATTTATAGAGATTTATCACTTGTTTTTGTTTTATGTAAGCTCTTTCATATACAAATATTACAGATATTGTATGATTTAATTCCTCTTTTGTTTTTTAAACAACAGGAGTAAGAACAAAAGAAACTAAATGTTCCATTAAATGTGGCTATTATCCTGTATTTAAAGCTACTTGACTTGAACTTAATAAGCCAACAGTAGCCTGTGTGTTGTAATGGCCATAATAGAGATATGTTTTTGATAAAATCATGATGTGGTTTATGGTATATGGTACTTCATGTAAGACATGATGGTTCTAAAATCGTCAAATTTCCTCCTCACCCCAGAAGAACAAAGAAAACCACTTAGACACAAAATTACTTTTGTGTACTTCAATGAGATTGTTTGGTAGCCTTACCAGCAGTTGCAATTTCACTAATGTTTGTGCAAGAGGTTGAATTTAATTTAAGGTTACAATTTAACATGTGAATGCTTTAAAAGGAGCTGTCGATGTTGACAACTTCATGGAAACTGGAAGCCCAGCATGGTCTTAGGAGCAAGGGTCTTTCCTCTCTACCATCCCAAGAGTTTAACTAAGCAAGAAGTATTTTCAAGAGATTGTTTTTTAAGATTTAAACGGTAATTATTTGTATCTGTAATACCAAGTCTTTCACCCGTGGTGACTGTTGTTCTGGAAATTTAAGAAATCAGTTCATTTTGTGCTGACCGTTGTAGCTTCTCAGAGAACATCTGATGAATTGAAACTCCTGAGGAAATATGCAGTCAGTTGTAATAAGTGAATATAAAAACAAATGTGTTTTTTGAAAGACAACGAGAGACAGGCTAAGTCATCCTTGTAAAACAGCGATAACCTTTCTTCTCCTCTGAATTTCTGAAAGGAGAGCCACTTTTTTGTTTTTCTTTCTTGGCTGGAGCTTGAAATTCAAAGCCTCAGCTAGGGAAGGGTTTCCTTGAAACAGTGTCTTTAAAGGTCCATTAATCCATCAGAGATTTTGATACCGTTTCTTACACGAAGATTTGTTTTGGGAACCTGACTTTTTGCCAGTTTCAGTTCTGTTTAACCTCCCATCCTCTTTTCTCTTTCTTGTTTTCCTGAAAAGGGAACATATAAATGGAAGATTTGTTTGGGAACCTGACTTTTTGCCAGTTTCAATTCTGTTTAGCCTCCCATCCTCTTTTCTCTTTCTTGTTTTCCTGAAAAGGGAACATATAAATGTTTGGTTGAGTTCAAGCTTCTATTTGGTGGTTTCTTGAATTAGGTCTCGCTTCCCCAGCTCTCCTGCTCCACCCAGCTTTTTCTTCATGACTCACGCTAATTTGTAGATTGTAAAAGTTTTGGGATCTACAGATTCTCCCTTTGCCACTGCTGACTTTCTTCCAGGGGTGATTTAAAACTGTAATGAAGCGTATCTGTGAGGCCCTCCCTCTGCAAATTGTGACTGGGTCTCCACCTCTCAGTAACTCATATAAAGTCTGGCTTGTTTTGAGGGGATTGTTTTGGGTTGGGTTTTTTTTTCAGTATGGCAGTAGTTCTTCCTTGTAATTTTAAATTCTGAACCAAAAATAAAAAGACAAGGGGCATCAGGCAGGATACTGCAAAGGGGTGGGCTACCAGCAAGTCTCCCTGCTCGCTTTGAAGACCAGGAATCAGAGCACTCTCTGCTGAAATTGTGGTTGAGAGTTTACACAGAAATTCAAGCCAAGGATGGGATTTGAGAAGGCATTGCAGAGTATTGGTGAGGGTCTTTTAAATCCGACGGTCGGTGCACCGAGTATCCAAACTCCTTCAGCAGCTGCTTTCAGGGAAAGATGCAAGAAATAAAGAAATTGTAGAATAACCAGCCTGACTAAGAACCACCTAAAGAAGTAAATGCTCGGAGTCTGCTGCTGGGTGCTGCCTAGATCGTAACTGGCTTGCTACAGAGAGAGGCATAGATTTGTACGTGTTACAAATCTGTGTTTAGCAAAATTTGCTTTTTGTGGGCTGTGGCAGTGAGCTCAGGGGCAGACAGACTGGAGGGCCACATTCTGCAGCCCAGTAGTGTTATGTACCAAGTCTGTGGGAAATGGCTCAGCTTAACAATTGATATTTTCAGTAAAAAAAGCTGCCAAACGTCTACCAGAGGTTAGCAAAGCTATTCATGAGATGCTTATCCTTTAACTGTGGGAGCCTTGTGAAACCTTGGTTCTCCCATCACTAATTGCAACCCTGTAGCAAAAATGATATATCTGCTTTTTTTTGTGTGTGTCTGCAGTTTTCACCCTATTCTTTTGTTACCTTAAATGGGACTTCAGTATTCATGTATTGTCTGTTTTTATTCAGTCTTAATTCCTTTGAGTTTAGTTTTTTTGGAGGGTTCCCATTATTGATGCATTGAAGAATATCATGGACAGAGGTTACCAAAAAAGGGTGTGACTTGGGAGTGGAGTAAATTTAGCACATCCACATTTTATTAAATTTATGACTCATAAAATCTTCAATATTTCACAGAATAGCCAACTGACCCTCATTTTGCTTTGTGCTGATGGATGTCCTGAAGTTTTGCCAAATAGTTTTGGAATTATATCCTCCAGAAAATGTTATTGCCTATTAAAAGCTTGAATGTGACCTTTTCTCCTTTCTCTTCTTTCTGACCTCTATCTCTGGACACATCCCATATTGACATTCTTTTTCTCCTCTGTCCATTTGGCAGAAGGATTCCACCTCCTGTGCACCCTCTGTTGGGTTTTAGTAGACATAAAAATGGACATTTTTGCATGCAGCACTATCTTCAGAGTGACGTGTCTTTCTATATTATCTTTGTTTCTGCATCTGGACAGTCTAATACTTTTATAGATGAAAATTTGTACCAAGCTTCAGCTCCTTGACCAAAACCTGTTTAATTATTAAGGGTTTTTTTGAAATGTTATTATGAAATGTTCCGTTTTGTTTTGTTTATTTCCCCCATACAGCTGTTGATATTGTAAACTGCACATTTGCAGGGGTGCCTGTGTCTGCAGTGTATGATGCTGTCAGCATTTTAGTAGTTTTTCCTGTTTATGGACTGGAGAACATTTCAGATGGAGAAGACCAGCTGGAGGGAGAGCAATGTCAGCATACCCTACTGGGAGTTTGATCACGCTAAATTCTGTTAATAAAATTCAGGGTCTGTGTATCAACAAAGAATAGCTTGGAAATGTTATATAAACACTTTTTAGTGAGGTCTAAGGGTCTGTGAGATGCAACTTTAAAAGTATTACTCTTTTTTTAAATCTGTTCATTTCAGAACTGTGAAAAAGCTAAGATTTTCCTCGTGTTGCTGGCAGATTTTTAAAATCAAAGATTTAGGAGTCTTTTGTGGTAAATGTTAGAGGTAATACTTTTAATCATGAGCTAAGCCAAATCTATCAAAATAACCTTTAGTGCTGGTTTTAAAAAATATAGCACTAAAGATAGGTGGGGTTACAGCAAACTCTGTAGGTAGGTGTACACAGATGTAGTTTCCAAAATGGCTTTGTATTCCTTCGCCTGGCCTGTGTCCTATTACAGCGACCACATGGGCAAACAAGAAGCCCTGTCGGATTTTTATTCCTTATTCAATAATCAAATATATACGTGAGGGGATAAGAATATGTCATGTAATGCTCTGCTGTATAATGCAGTGCTTCTCTTATTCACTTACTGTCTCAGCAATCGCATTTGGGCACTTCGTGGCTTCCTCTGCTTGCGCGGAATATGGTCTGTGGATTGCAGGAAATAAGGAGAAATGAAAGATATAGCTGGCACAGGGAAAATTAATAAACACACACAGAGGGGCTGTAAACTGTTCGAGGCACTGGTGACTGTGCATATGAATAAACAGGTACAAGAGGTTAAAGGAGGTTCTTCAAATTTCAGATCCTAATCTAGCAATTTCATTTGTGGCCAAGGGACTGCACAAATGCGCAGGGCAAGGTTTGCACATCTGATTTCAGTGCTGTTAGTGCATTAGATTTCTGAAAATAAAAATAAAGCAATTTATATGAAACCCAAGCAGCATTCTTTATGTAATTCATCTTCTGCAGGGATCTTCTTTCTTTCAAACATGTTGAAACACAATATATTTTTGTTAGTTACCCTGTTGACTAAAAAAACATGCATGATTTTTGTTTTATTGTATTTTTCCTCCAAATGTATTTTGCCCATTTAATAGAATGCTGTCAGTAGTCACTCTCTGTCTGATTTGAATGATTTTTTACTCTGAAACTACAGGAATAAAAATTAAGACGTGTAGATATACAGAAATAGCTACATATATATATAGTTTTTCAGATCAAGAGTTGATATTTTTAATAGTAAATTTTAAAACCTCGAGTTGCATTCTTTTTTAGGCTCTAATTTGGTAGGGTTTTGCTTTATGGAAAAAATGTTTTCAGGGTGCCAGAGTAGGTTATATTTGTCAGTGCTTTTCTCTCTAAAACAAAATCGGCCATATTTTTCTGTAGAGGCTGGATTGGGGTCTTTTTCAGACACAGGACATTCAGTGCCGTAATGTGGTTGAGGAGTGCAGATTTTTGACCTAACCAGTTACAACTCAGTCATCTTCATTTCAGAATGGCTGCATTGTTTTTTTTACCAATTAGTCCCTTTCCTTTCTATTTTGGAGTGGAATACAAAAATAACTCTTGTGAAACCTTGGTTGATTTCCTCTTTAAATATATGAGGTTAACATATAATTGCAATTTTATGTATGGAACAAGAAGTGAACATATCATTTAGTTGTGTGATCGTGTTTCCACTTAAGAAGTGGAAAAGTACAACTTCAAGTTCTGTTTCAATTAGGCATCCTTAAACTGTTGATTACTTTTGTTAAGCAACAGAAAAAAGTGGATCCACTACACTAATTTTCAGAAGCTAATTTTCAGAAGCAGGCGGTTAAACATCACAGAAACCATTTAAAAATGACTTTTCAGCAACCAGCCTGGGTGTTTTTAAAGGTAGGTCACATCCTCTGTCCTCATAAGAGCCTTCCTGGAACCCACTGGATTGTTCTGAATTCATCCATAAAACTGAAAGTTCTTGTAACAAATCGCATTATAATAACCTTCTGCAGGTCCCAACCGGGACCAAAAGGTTTGATGCTTATCTGTCGAACAGAGCAAATATGTGATAAATATGCAAAAAGATATGCATCCTTCCCAAAAGAAAACCGTTTTGATAGACAATTTTTGCTCATTTTGCACATGGTGGGAGTATTCCCCCCAAATGTGGCATGAAATATCTTTGAGCTTTAAGACTCTGGAGATGAGGGTGGTGGGTGGGAGAGGAGGGATTGAGGTAATTCACGTGCAGCGTTGCCAGGAATGGGCCTGCCATGCAGTTGACTGCAGTGAGCAGTTCTTGGCAGATTCTGTTTACATGGGTGAGTCACAGCATTTATGCTAAAGAATCCTATGTGTAATTTAGGATGGAAATTCTACATGCGTTTCATAAAGGCGGAAAAGATAATTAGACAGGTTTAAGCGTGCATGGGTTTTGTACACATTGTGTACAGAGAAAATAATCTGTCTCCTAAAAAACCTATGAATTCTAAATATTAACGCACAAACTACAACCTTGTCTTGTGAAAGTGCATTATCCATCACTTAATATTACTTTTTCATAGCTGTAACAAAAGTTGTAGAAGAGAGTGTCTGTGTCTAGTTCAGGGCTGTCATTTTCATGCCCCTTTTATTGTGAATCTCTTTTTTTTTCCTTTGGCTGAACCAGGTTCTTTGCTGGGATGCTTTACTCAGAGTTTTATTACTGAGTAGGTACGTGCCTCACATAGTTTGTTATAAACAACCCTAGGTGGGATTCAGAGTCACTGTTTTTGTCTCTGCAATTAATTCTGTGGTCAAGCACTTTGCCATTTGTAAAGCAGTATAAAGTCAGGGGAGTAAGACTGAAGGACTGGGCAAGCAGGGCTTTTGTTTTAGGTGCAGTATTTGATGTATTGTGATTCATTTTTAGTTTTTTTTTCAAAAATGTGTTTACTCATCTTCTACAGTGTTTTCTGTAACACAAGTAATTACATTGCATCAGGCGTTAGCACTGTTTGATCTGTCAGTTTACAAATGTATGTATTAAGCATTCAGTAGAAATACTTATTTTGAAACTGAAAAGCACTGGGAGCCTGAAATGCGCTGTTTCCTAAAGACAATATCAGCTTAATGTGTCATAGAAGTAGCTTTAAGCGTCTTACACTGTAATAAGAGGGTACATGTTTTGTCAATTCCCCATCAGTTAAGATCATCTTGAAAGAGTTGGGTGACTGATGGGAGGCAGGGAACACCTTGGAGAAATGGCTGTACTGAAATGCAGAACCTCAATTTGGGGAAAAAAAAACACCACAAAGAACACTGCCCCAAACCCAAAATTATAAATTGAAGTCAGTTCTGGCTTTTTTTTTTTTTTTCCTGCTAGTTGAGAGGAATGAAAAGCCTAAGGAACTATTCCACTTGGTTTTCTTTTTTGTTTTTAAAGGTGGGCTCTGCAAAATTCAAATATCCAGGAGTTTAATGCTATAGGCACGTGGAGCCTATAGGCCAGTCTTCCTTCTGTTCTCTCCTCGAGACACTGCACCATTTCTGGAGTAGCTCCTGTTGACATCAGGATGGGGTTGTGTGTGAAGGTGTCAGAGCTGAGCACTGACTGAGGGTGATTTTCTTCCTAGGGTGGTTTTCTTCCTCTCTGGAAGTTCTTAATTTCAGGAATCTGCTGAACTTGTTGCTGCTCTGGAGAAATGAATGCGTAAGGATTCTGGGGGAGGGATTACAAAGTGCTGAAAACTACAGTTTTAGTACAACTTGGGTACAACATCAGTATTTTCTTCTTGCCCAGCTTGGGGTCGTTTGTGATAAAGCTTGTGAGACACGTACCTGTTCCATAATCTAAATGCTTTCACGTTTTGTCAGTGGTAAAGAAATTTGGGTCTGCATGGCAGGGACATGTCTGGCTGATGGGCAGAGGACATTTATCTACTGGAATGGAAGTAAGTGCCTCCACCTCCGGAGCAGGCGGGAGGGTGTGCCCCTCACTTCTCTTGGAGTTTGGAGCTCGAAGGTCCTCTTGGGTCCTTCACCGTTTCAGAAAAGGAACAGCTGTGGTTCCATGCCTTTGTTTTTTCCATCTGTTGCTAGCCAGGAATTTGTGAACATCCCTTCTCGGATGTGGATCTTGCTGAGGTTATTCATGTCTTTGTCACCTCCCAGGCTGAAATACTGCAATCCATACTTGGAGCACATGTTCATAAGCCTCCAGAGCATTTAGCTGGTGTGTAGAAAGCAGTGGCATACTTCCTGAGTGGGTTTAATCAGCGTGGACTTGATTTTTCCAGATAGCTTTGAGCCCTTTTAACTCTGTAATGAATATGCTGAAAGCTGCAGGTGTGTTGTATCTCTGAAAATCAGGTCTTGGGAACACACTGAGCTCATGTCTGTTAGTCTCCTCTGGCTACCTAACTTGTTCCAGATGCTGTTCTAGGCAATAGCAACTAATAGAGGAAAATGCTACTCTAGGCAGCGGTAGAATAATGAAGAAAAAATGTTCCAACCCTTGGCCCAGAATTCATAAGAATTACAGGAGGACGCTGTGTTCTTTGTAATCTTGTTTTTGCATCTCACCAACACAACAGATGTGAGCTGCAGGTTGGGTCTTCTGCCGTAAGAAGAGAAGCCTACACCCACATCTGGGATGGGTGGGGGAAACGGAGGGTGCTTATCCTCTTTGGTGTGGATGAAGGAAGAATTTTCTAATATGAAAGCACGCTGTGTGTATAGTATCCAGTCCAGCCTGACAAGCTCTTGTCTGTGGGAATACTTGTGTCCCACTTCCATCAATAGCCAGGGGTTCAGATTCCCCAGCAGCCCCAGTGCCAGCACAGCTCTTGGGTAGGGTTGTCTTCTGCTGGCTCCGTGTGCTGATAGGAGATTCTAGAGAGGTGGGGGTCAGTCTCCTGTCCCGAGGAACAAGCAATAGGTCAAGAGGAAATGGCCTCAGGTTGTGCCATCCAGGTTTAGGATGGATACTAGGCAAATTATTTACACTGAAAGGGTTATTAAGCATTGAAATAGGCTGCCAGGAAGACACCATCCTTGGTGGTATCTAAAAGATGGGTAGACATAGTGCTTAGAGATATGGTTTAGTGATGTTTTTTTGTCTATGTTAGGTAGATGTTTGGACTAGATGATGTGAAAGATCTCTTCCAATGCAGGCAATTCTATAATTCTCTGAATGGCCTCACTGCAGGATCAGGAAGGGCAATGGGAGCCTGTAACATGAGGCAGGAGGCAGCAAGAGCAGTCCTTTCACAGGTGGGGTGATAATGGATTGGTTTAGCTGTATCACTTGCATCCTAAGAAAAAAAGTGGCTTAAAACCTCCTTTCGGAAAGAAAGGTGTTTGCTATCACATTGAACAGGCACATTTGTTTCTAGCCTTCTGTCCAGGAGAGTTGTCTCCATTCAAGTAGTGAATTGGATCGGAGGGCTCCATATTCAAGGTAGTCCCAGGGACCAGACAGCGGTCCTGAGCTCAGATGTGTTTATTTGCCTATAAGAACATGGGTTGTTCTGCTGATGATACAAGAGCATCTGAAATACACATCTGCTGGCTGCTCCTCCTGTTTTGAGCAGTCACTTTCCCCGTGTCTTGAGTTCCCATGGCAGGGCATGGTGCACGTTTCATGAAGTCCTTCCAAGCCATCTCTCTGTGCCTTATACCTAGTAGGATCTTAAACAGAAAGAGATTTCTGGAAACCTCCACCCCAAGAGCCAGGAAGATCACTTGTCATGCTGTGGAGGGGTCAGGGGTAGCTTCAAGCGTGGTATTACTGTCACGTTACCAGGGGGGACATCCTTTAAACCTCGTTACTGAATCCTCAGATGTAATCCATGTGCAAAACCCCTTGTTCCAAGGGGACAAGAAAAAAAGAAAGGGGGGAAAAAAAAAAGAAAAGAAAAAAGGGGAATGCAAATATAGATATTGTATGCAGAGATGCATCTTGCCTGGAATGCTGATGTCTATAAAAGGCTTACAAGCAGTCTGCTAAATGTTGTAAACATTAATGACCCCATTTTGCAGAGGAACAAGGGGTTTTCCATAACAGTGGTTTCCTGTGTAGTTTTCAGATTTTAAAAAGGGCAAAGAGCTATTGAAGGGCTACTTTTTTTCTTGTTTACAAACCTACAACTGTGTATGTTATAGTGGACAAAATAGAGAATATCCTGTAAAGGGACTAAAACAAATCCCCTCATTGCTGTTCTTTAGCTCTAGATTACAGGCTGAGGAGGAGAGCTGAGTTGGAGGTCAGTCAATTTATTTTCTGTATTTCTCCAGCCCTGCTCCAATCTCTAGTGTTGATCAATTATAACAGCAGCAGCAGATTGCATGTCAGGACATCTTACGAAGTGAGAAATTAGGACTGTTGAAGACAGCTTCACAGATGTGTGAACCCAGGAATGAAGTGAGAATTAGACTTAAATAATATGTTTATGTTATGTTTGTAATAGTGTGATGAACTGAGCTGGGCTTTAGGTTTGGGTTTTTTTATTTATTTTTTCATATTGTAACATAGGGTAGAAGTTAAAAAAGTAATAAACTTATTCAGAGGATTTCACAGGAATCCTGAGGGTATGTCCCCAGCACAATGGCTGTCTCGTTCTCTAGGTAGAAATATGGTACTTAAAGCAAAACCAATATTGATTCATTCCTCTAATAAGAAATAATGAAGAATATTTATACGTGTCTATTGGCTATATATAGTGAAGACAGAAAATGAAATGCAGCACTCTCAGTGGCATTTAGGAGCATGGGATTTATGATGTGCTGCAGTTCCTTGTTGTGTTTATTGTATATTGTGTTTCACAATATATGATGGTCTCACATTTCCATCACTGTTCCTTAATGTCTGCCTATGCCTCTGGTGCCAAAACATCACACTGTGGGTTACCCACAGGCTACATTGGATTTATGATTTCCTATTTCACCTTTGTAATCTAGAATGTTTTCTGTGTCTTGAGAGATAAACGAGCACATCTTGCAGTAAAAAATTTATATGGGATTTCCTGGAGCAACCAGTACAAAAGCAGGGGCATGCTATACAATTAATGATAAAACTCTGGCTTTGCATTTATGTTGAATTGTGAAAGGAAGGCTGAAATCCCTTTTCTTAACATAAAATATTTAAAATCAAGCATTTATTATGCCTAGATTTGATAAGGCTACTTACCAGCCTAGACATGTTTGCACACAGCAGTATCTTCTCATTTAAATTCAATCACAGTCACAAAACAAGCCTGGCTTAGACTAGCTGAAGATATAAACTTCATTTTCATCTCATTAGGCCACCTGGAAGCAGCAATCAGTGAGTAGTCCTGACGTCAATGGTCTCTCTACTTCATTAAAATGTTAATTTCATGGCTTTAATTCCCTTTGTAAAACGTGCTGCTGCAGGACACTATATGCAGATTTATTCTGAAGCAGACAAATCTGCATGCCATATTCCTTTTTTAGTGCCTTAGGTTCCTTTGCTTTTTTATTTTTAGCCGTTCCTATTTTTATAAACTGCTGTGAAAAGATGATCACCATAACAACCAAAAAGTAAATATTTTCTTAAAACTGCCCTTTGAGAATGTATACTTAAGAATCAGGAATTCAGGGCATCATGCATTTAGTGGTATTTTGCTCTGCTGTTCCCTTTTTCAGTATTCAAAAATGAGACAGGTATTGTTGCTGGTGAACAATTTTGGACAATAGATCATGAAGGGAAGTAAATTAGAAATGGCTACACAGATCAGCTGTAGAGTCAACGTTTTTAGTTGAGGTTCTGCTGATGTCAGGACAAAACGATGGGCTTTTCGTCAATTTTAGAATCTTTCCTTGATAATACGTACTTCCTGAAGTCATCTTCATCTTGCTTTAGGGGATACATTTCTGGTTTTATAGTGTACTTCAAAATTGTACGTCATGGAGTTCAACCATTGGTAACAAAGTGTGTCTACAATACAGGAAAACAAGAGAAGGCAGTTGTTCATCTTGTCTTTTCCCCTTTTACTGTGTACAATTCTTTTTTAAGAGTCTGACTACTATTGTGCATCGTTCAAATTGCTATATAACCTCTAATTATGTTTTCATATGCCTACAGTACCTATAGATAGATGTAATGTAAACTTCTGTTGCAGATGGTAAAACCAAAATGCAGGGGGCAATGCTCGGGACCCAGCAAAGGTGACTGAGCTGGGATCAGCAGGTGGCTCTGAGGGACACACTTGGGTCTGGGCTGATGTTGAGACTCAGCAATAGGTCTTCCCCCTCTACCCTTGCAGATGCCGTCCCTTCAGACTCTACAAATCCCACTGAGCCCTCACTGGCAGGTAGGCTCTGTACAAATCCCACTGAGCCCTCACTGGCAGGTGGTACCAAAGCCTTTCTGGGAAGGACCCTGGATAAGGTATCTACCCTGTCTGATTTTAAATTGGCTGGAGGTGACAGACCACCAAGTCCCAATCCAGCAAAGAAAGAACTTTTTTTTTGTTTGTTTGTTTTTCCTAAGTGCTAGACACATCTGAAATTTTCCTTCTGGGAATCCCAGTGGGATTTTCCTGCAGCCAGAAGTGCTGGACACATCTGAAATTTTCCCTCCGGGAATCCCAGTGGGATTTTCCTGCAGCCAGCCCCAGAAGGATGCTACTGCTAAGTAACTAGGAACAGGTAGTTAATTTGGCCTTGTGCCTGCCCTGGGGCCTCCGGAAGAGCGGTGTAGATCCATCTGTATCAGTCTACTACCACGTACATCTCTACCACTTGCATTGAAGGTGCATTGCTCAGGGAGAGAAATAGAAATGTGCCCTGTAATTGTAACTGAGAAGTAGCCAAAATAACTTTGAAGATGTGTCTACAATAAAGTTCGACAGCCTTCCAGACCTCCATCAGTTTCCTATTTCAGATTAGGTAAGATAATTTACCAATCAGCCTAAAGACACGTTGGTACCTATTTTGTCACTCTTATTGTCAAGGGAGAAGTTTTTTGAAAGTCAGTGAAGACAGATGGGCAGTAGCCAATTCATTTCCATCTCGAGGCTCTTGCCTACAACGTTATTTCATCGCAGGCAGTGCCATAACTCAATGTACTAGTCAATTTAAAACACCAAAGTGTGCCAGGGTTTTACTCTGTGGATAGAATTATTCATTCATGCCTGCAGTTGGTGAAAGTGGAGTTATGCTGTGACGACTTCTCAGATCAAGAAAAATATTCCATTTTGTAACCTCTCTGAGACATTAGCTGTTACTGCAGTAGCATCTTCTCTCTTTAACGCTGTGTTTTGATTTGAGGTACAATATTTCTTAGGAAATAATCAAAGAATTTGTCACTTTGGAGTGCAGTCCACTTAAACATGAGTTACTACAGGTGTTTGAACCAAAGTTGTCGGTTTGTCAGATGAATTTTGTTGTCAGTCCTGATGTTTGAAACGATAAAGCAACGTGGTTAAAGTTGCTGGCATTAGTTAATGAACTTTTGCCTGTAGGTTGACATGGCTTTGGGAGAATAAAAGTTAGAGATCTTTTTGTTTTGTATTTCTTTTGCCTCGGTCACTAATTACGTGTAGTTCCAGAGATATTCATGCTATAATTGCTTATTGTTTGGCTTGTTTACTTGTTTTTAATGCTCTCAAAAGAAGGGCAGATGGAAGAGTTGGTGAGAGTTTGTGTCACCATTGCTTAGGCAGAAAACATACTGAGATGAGTGGTGGACTTTGGGTTTCAGCATTCGTCATGTTTTCCGTGTTTCAAAAAATACAGCAAAGCTGCTGGAGTTCTCCTTTGCTTGTGTTTACCCACAGAGAGAAAGGTTTTCACCAGAACTGCCCCTTAGAGCTGAGCCGTCTTTGGACTCAGCCAAGCTACACTGGATTTGTCATTTCTTTGTGAAAGATCAACTGGCAGCTCATCATTCTGCAGCTGTCCAAAAGTCTGACTTTAACTGTTCCTCAGATGAGAACAGTGCAGATATCTGCTCTGCAGATAGACTTGAACTCTCTGCCGTTGTTGACCCGCCGTGTGAACCACGAAGTGGCAACTTCTTTGTTCCCATTTCTACGGACAGCCTTTTTCCTTCCCACTGGGATGGAAAATGAGGGACACCCAGTTGCTCCTGGCTGATGATGTGCTGTACTGTGGCAAAGCTTTCCTGCTGGCAGTTCAGAGCTTTCCACCAGCCCTGGGCCAGGTTTCTTCCCTGACTCTTATTCCTCTAGAGCAGAGGTGTTGGTGCATTTACTTGTGGTCAGGAGAGCTCCTGTACTTTTCCTTCCTGGCTGAAGCTCTCCACAGTTGTTTGTGTCCATAGACCAAACATGAGTGAGGACAGCAGTCTTCTCCTAAAGTCTGGGCGGATGGTGGATAGCTTGTTCATGGCCACTGAGACAATATGTTAAGACTGGTGAGGCTGGATGTTGACTGTAGTGAACCGTGTTACGTACACTTGAAGGAAAATAACAAGGGTACCACCAAGGAACATGGAGTTTTCTGGGATGTGCTACTGTTGGGAGTGTTTCCAATCTCTGTTTGCTGTCCTTGTACACCTCAGGATCTCCCAGTGGAGGAGGTCCTGGAACAAGGACTACACAAGGCCTTTTGTGTTTTCAACAGTAAGCCCTTGGGGGAGCCACGCACCGAGTTGTTGTTCAGGTGGTTTTGAGGGAAAATGTTCCTGAACTCAAATGTGTTAGATATAGCAAACTGTATTTATGGAAAACAGAGCTCAAAAGGGTTTTCTGCTATGAGAAATATTTTCTCCGCTTAATTAAGCATTGTCCTCTCAATGCACCGTGTGAAATTTAGGGGGCTTCATTTTTCCTGAGTTAAAATATTTAAGGAAAACAATTGTGTGCTGACAACAATGGAGTTTCTAACTTGCAGTCGATTTGTTTGTGTAATTCCTATGAAATAAACTGAACTGCCTAAGTTGATTTTATTCATTGTGGTTTAGTTATGTACATATTCATATTTGTGTCAAAAAGCAATGTTAAAAACATTAGTAATGACTGCTCTCAGAGCTTTTTAGCACACAGTGCCAATGGAGTTAAGTGTTCCGAGCTCAGAGATGGAAGTTTATAGCAGATATTTTCAGGAAACCACTTCTAGACTTCTCTTCAAAGAGGCCTGCAGGATGAGGATTTACAACGTTTTCTCATCTGTGGCTTCAGCTGCTGGCATGGGATTGCCTGCTGCTCTGTATGAAAACCCAGCAGAGCACTGCAACCCACCTTGCAGCCCTGAGGAAAGGGACTTGGGGGTGCTGGTGGATGAGAAGCTGGACATGAGCAGGCAGTGGGCAGCTGCAGCCCAGAAGGACAATCGCATCCTGGGCTGCATCAAAAGATGCGTTGCCAGCAGGTCCAGAGAGGTGATTCTGCCACTTTACTCTGCTCTGGTGAGACCTCACCTGGAGTATTGTGTGCAGGTCTGGAGCCCTCAATATAAGAAGGACATGGACCTGATGGAGCGGGTCCAGAGGAGGGCCACAAGGATGATCAGGGGGTTGGAGCACCTCTGCTACGAAGACAGGCTGAGGGAGCTGGGATTGTTCAGCCTGGAGAAGAGGAGGCTCCGGGGAGACCTAATAGCAGCCTTCCAGTACCTGAAGGGAGCCTACAGAAAGGCTGGGGAGAACCTGTTTAGAAAGGCCTGCAGTGACAGGACGAGGGGAAATGGCTTCAAGCTGGAGGGGAACAGATTTAGACTGGAGATTAGGAGAGGGTTCTTCACTGTGAGGGTGGTGGAGCACTGGAACAGGTTGCCCAGGGAGGTGGTTGAGGCCCCATCCCTGGAGATATTCAAGGAGAGGCTCGATGAGGCCCTGGGCAACCTGGTCTAGTTGGGGGTGTCCCTGCTGACTGCGGGGAGGTCGGACTAGATGACCTTTGGAGGTCCCTTCCGGCCTGGGCAATTCTATGATTCTTTACCATGAAGGCACAGCGCACAGACCATGACCTAAACCTGGTCTGATTTGCCTGGAGCAGAGCAATGCATTTGGCTCAGTCTTGGGCCACTCTGCATTGGATGAAGTGGTCCCTCCCGACCCCCTTCTTGCCATCCCGAGACCACATCCCAAGATGAACCACTGGCCCATAGCTGACTCTCTCGCTGTCCTTGAGGTAGAAATTCAGTTTTCCCTTCCCAGGCTGGCAGGCTGACAGCGTGGCACATGTGGAAGTACAAGATGGATGCCCAGAATTCCGCTTCCATCTGGGCACAGCAATCACTGTTCAGGCACTCTCAGCAGTCTTTGCTCATTTTCATTCAAAGGATTGACTTCAGTATAAATTTTTCTAAGCACCCCTATGAACAGCAGTAGTTGGAACAAAACCATTAGCAAATCATTTTATTTCTAGAGACAGATCTTTTTGCTGCTGTGCATTTAAAATGACTCTAATCCCTCATTCATCTGCGAGGCCACGATGCAGTGTTTTCACACGTGTTTTTTCTTTTCCATGGCACTGTGATGACAGCTTCGGTTGGTACAGCCCTTCTCACATCACCAACTAAACCTAACTGAGTTTCCAGAGAAGCTGTGGATGCCCCATCCCTGGAGGGGTTCCAGACCAGGCTGGATGGGGCTTTGAGCAACGTGGTCTGGTGGGAGGTGTCCCTGCCCAGGGCAGGGGGGTTGGAACTCCATGATCTTTAAGGTCCCTTCCAACTCAAACCGTTCTGTGTTTCTTGTCCTTGGACTGGTTGCTCTGCTCCAGCTGCTCTCCTTCTTCTCACATAGTGTGAGTGTTCTGCTATGTGAGATGATTTCTCTGTATGAGAAGGATTGAAAGACCGTCAGATCCTTCAGCTTTATGGCTTCTTTCCACCAGCAGAGCTCCACCAAGTAGCTGCAGTAGGGTTTGGGTCTGATCCCATGTCGTTACGGAGGAAAGGAACTATATAATCATTATCCTTTTTAGAAATTTTAACCACAGCCTGTGGAGGGATGGCAGTGCTTTATCTGACAAATATGTCATTGTCTTTCATCAGCTGATTATAATCATCTTGGAAGTTCCAGTGTGCCTGTTTTTCCCTATTCTTTTTTACTATTGTGTTTTGTTTAACTTTCCCTAATGAGCCCAGTGAAAAGCAATTGTTCTAAATAAATCATGTGCACTACAAAGCAGTATATCACAATTAGGTTTCCATTATACTTTAATTAGGCATTCCATTATTAAATTGATGTCTTTGGCTTCTTCCAGGTCTCAGACTAATCCTGAAACAAATTCCTCTTTGTGGATAAATATTAGTCAGTCGTAATTAAAGAGTATTCATTGGAGTTGTGGCTTTTCATTAAATCCCGTTCTGATTAAGATGGCTCCCCCAAGTACCGGGCTGATTAAATTTAATAAGATTTGTCCACTTGTGTGTATCATGGTCTGGTGGAAATTGTTTTAGCACCAGGGGATTGGGAACAATGAGTTCCTATCTCAGTGCAGACAGGCACGGGGTCGAAATGCCTGTTGTGTGCCGTGCTCCATGCTCTCGTGTCAAGGGGCTCCACGGTTTGCGTGGTCGGTCAGCAGAGGGGAAAGACCACAATGAAAATGAATGAGTGGTGCTGGAGTTGCATATCAAAGGGTTAAGTGGCATCTAGAGGGTTACAGTAAAGAACAGGAGATTAAAGCATGTCAGAGGCTCTGTTTTGTTGACTAATTCATGACTAGGGCTTTGCCGCTTAGTTGAAACCCAAGCGTTTCTCTGCCCCAAACTGATTTCGCTCAGTGGGATGTATAGATGAGCTCGTTTCTATGTAAATATGCCTCAGCTGCAGATTCAAATAATAAAACTGATGGAGGTTTTTCTAACGGCAGAATATGAAATGTTTTCAGAGCAAAATCCTTGTCCTGGGTTTAAAACAAGGTGGAGCGAAAACATGATGTGGCTTTAATATATACATCTTCATCAAAGACAAGTTATAAACCTCAGCATTTTGTGTGTGCTGAAATAATACCTTCTTGTCAGGCTGCTGGTGCTGGTCTGCATTCCTCTTGCTTTTGTACACAGAAATGAAAACAAACCGCTGTGACCAAGAATGGCAATAGCACAAATCAGCGAGGCATGAAATGCAAGAGATGGGCTCAGGACAGCTCTGGAAGCACTCCATCCAAATATTTGAGGTGGCTGCTAGCAGGTGTTTTTTCAACATCTAGTTCATACTCTATTTTTGGTTCAGGGTACATTTTCATCTAGTGTTTTGGTTTGGCATGAGCCGTATTTGTAATATCAAATCTCTCGAAAGTTTGAATGCGTTTTCAGTTTCTTCTTGCGTATCCCAAATACCATGGAACTGAGTACATCATCTAGCCCACCTTTTGTGTTGCAAGGAACCCAAGTTGACCCCCTCATGCCAGATTGGTCTTCCCTGGGCTGCTGAAGGCTGCACTGCCCACGGGTGATGCCTGGGACAGTATGAAGAGGGCCGGGTTACAAATCAGTGTCAGGTCACTAAGCAGCTAAAGAGTACTCTCTAGCGGTTGACTTTGGGTAGTGATAAGAGCAGATCTCAAAGTGCACTGAATTAACATCAGGTTACTCATCTGAAGCCATTAAAAAAAGGAATAAGACCTGAGTAAAGTGAGGAAAGGAAGCTGAACTTATCTGTAGAAAAGAATGGATGTAATGCACTAGAAGCCAGGAATAAAATCTCTGTTCTTTACTAGCCATTGTTTATTTATTTATTGCTACTGTTCCAATACCACCCTGGATGGTGTCATGCTGTTCATAGCACCATCCTTCCACTGGCATGAAGTAAGGGCTGATGGAAAGAGAGAAGTCCATGGTGCTCCTGAGGAGATAGGATGCACTTTGATCAGTTGGTCACTGTGCGAAAATTGCCACCACTGCTTCCTTCTGAGTATCTGTGGGGAATTCTTTTTCTCTGCTCCTCACAGCATCGCACACAAGCTTTGTAGTGACTTCACAAAGGACAAGACTGAAAATAAGTTGAGTGGTCAATCTGCAGATTGGCTGGGGTCTAATGGTCCTCTGCCTAAAACAATTTGAAAATTGTTAAAAACACTGAGAAAATTCATGAGAAAATTCCTATCCTACATGCTGGAAAATCCTAAAACTATTAAAAAAAATAATATGTATTTGAAAAGTGTATAAGCAATGGTTTGCGAAGAACTGGGGGGAAGTAACTAACATCTAGTAGAAGGAGCAGGGAGATTGGGAAGAGTAGACCCTTGTATTTGAATTGTGGTTTTTTATTTGTAAAAAAATTGTATTTTTGTATTTGCTTGTATTTGCATTGGGGTGCTGAAAGCTTAACATGCATTTTCGTGCTACAACATGGTAGTTCATACATACTGCTACTCCTTCCATCTTTAAAAATGTATCACTTTTCCAAAAATTCCAGCTTTTAAGCCAGCTGCGTTTGCGTACCTCGCAATAACATCCTGTGATGTTGAGCATGATTGGTGTGGCAGTTGTGGATGTAAACTGTTCCAGAGTGGTTTGCTTTACCATTAACTCAGTAAGTCCAGTCGGAAACGACGGTGGAAATTGCAGATGTAGGAGCTGAATTGTGGCAGAATTTGAACAGGAGTGTGTTTTCTCTTGCAGCAATTGATGCTGAATTTTCTCTGTGTTGGGGAGAGGTTGTTCATCCAGGCAGAGAGCAAAGAAATGCTCACGGGTGGATTACTTCCTTCTCAGATTCCCAGTGATTTCAAATGCCCAACAAGTTACAGAGGAATTAGGTGGATAGTCTGTTATATTAAATAAAAATAATAAGTTTGAGCTGCTTATACATGCGCTCTGTGTATGTGCGCATGTATGATTTATTTTAAGAATATTTGGTATCTTATTTTTGCTTAATCATAATGATACTTAGCTTTCCTGAGATGGATGGCTAGTTTAGCTTTCTTTACAAATATTTAAAAAAAATCAGCCATTTCCTAATTTATGTACGTTTGCCTGTCTAGAAAGACATCTTATCATGATAAGGTAGGGTACATGCAATGCTTTTTAGAAGGATTTCACTGCAGTGTAGCAAATTATCTTTATTTCAAGCATAATTGTGATTCTTGTCTGGATGCGTTGGCGGTTGGCCAGGAAATTCATGTTGGAGCTTAGTGGAGTGGGAGAGTCACATACCAGCGTGTCAGTGTCTGTCTGTTTTATGAAATATCATTTTTTGGTGTGAATTAAGTAGTAGTGTGCTAGAAGCCTAGAAACAAAGTTTTCTCCTTCCTAACGTGTAACATACCTATGACAACCACATCCTCTATGTATATATAGGGTGGATGTAGAGTATGGGAGGCCAGGAGCGGACAGATATGTAGGCAAGGGAATAAACATGGCATTTTTGTTATCTGGATTTGATAAATATAGTTTGGGAATGATAGAGTAAAGAGCTGTGAGTCAGTTATGCCTGGTCATCCCTAGTGACTCGAAATAACTTGTTATTCCAACCCTTTTATCCCTTTGCTCCCTCCTCTCTGCATATTTTTGTATTTTATTTATAGCTTGACCAGCTTTTGCTTTGCAATTCATAAAATAACCCTTTGGAGCCGGGAAGGGAAGACCAAAGGGCAGTAGCCCCCGGGGATGGAGCCCCTGGACCGGCGTGTTCCCCGTCTTCATGGCACAGGGAGGGTCCCCCCTCTCCCCTGCACACTCTTCCCTCTTCTGTCTGGAGATTCCTCTTTTAAACAAGCAAACTGGGTTCCTGAGGGCATTAATCAATCAGTTTGTGTCGACAGCGGTGCCCAGGAGCCATATGTGGTGTTCCAGATGGGCTGGCTGTGGCTTCAACTTCTTGAAAGGAGGGTGTAGGGAGGCAGGGGTCAGTCTCTTCTCCCAAGGAACAGGAGGCAATGGCCTCAAGTTGCACCAGGGGAGGTTTAGATTGGATATTAGGAAAAATTTTTACACTGAAAGGGTTATTAAGCATTGGAACAGGCTGCCCAGGGAAGCGGTGGAGTCACCATCCCTGGAGGTATTTAAAAGATGACTACACATAGTTCTTAGAGATATGGGTTAGTGATGGCTTTTGTCAGCATTACGTAGATGGTTGGACTCAATGATCTGAAAGGTCCCTTCCAGCCTGGACAATTCTGTGATGGATAGCAGCTGGGTTGGAGGGCCCATGTCCAGGGAGGTAGGAAGCTAGACATGTATCTATGAAGCCTTACTGGAGGTTGCAAAATGTTGTGAAGTGCTTGAAATCCAGCATCACAACCCATACTTGTGTTTTGCCCATAAAGTGTAGCTGTGCAAACAATGCATGTCGTCATTATGAGCTAAATCTTCCCTGTTTCACTTCAGACACATGTCTAACTATTTTTGTACAGTTTAATCCACAAACTTAGCACTCAATACATCTTAACATGCAGACCAGGATAATATATTTCTTGACCTGCTCTTAGCTTTCCCAGCTTTCCCACAGCACTGGCTTCACAACCCATCACTGAACTACCCCATGTCTTCCTTCTTGTGTTAATGGTGATGTGATTTGGAGAGGAGGGAGGGGGGAGCCAGCAGGTGGGTCTGCTGAAGGCAAGAGCATCCTTCAACAAGAAAAGAGGGACATCTCCTCCTGTGGCTCTGGTCACGTTGGTTTATAGTCCTGCAAAGAATCACTCCGTCTCTAAGAGGCATTTAAGTCGATTAGATTTTATTGGCATTACAAGTTCAGTGTAGTGATGCTGATTTAAAAAAAAAAATAAAATTAATTAGAGGAATTGCCTACCTCATGTTAAAAGCTTTAAGACAACGCACTATGTCTGTCTGACAACATCCCATGGCAAAACCGAAAGCGTTCTGCGTAAGCTCCCGTGGCCTGTGTTAGGAGATCAGATTAGATGTTGTTCCAGTCTGGTCTTAAAATAATTAAATGAGGTATTTACAGAGACTTCAAACTCCAAGTGGATTTCCCCCCCCACCTTACCCCCAACAACTTCAGTTAGTGCTATTATTTTACACATGAGATGTGGTATCAGGCTGCAAAACTCTGTGATGTAATTGATTTAACAAAAGAGTTAAGCACATGTGATGATTGCTGAGAGCTGTGAGGATGTCCTTATATCTCTTGATGTTTGTGCCAGCCAGGCTGGAGGTACCTTATAGCAGATCCCAGTAGTCTTCTACTCCTGTATGCAGCACCCAAATAACAGCTCCTTCCTGCTGGGAAGCAGAAAGCAGCCAGGGCTGTCCCATCCCCAGGCTCCCACCCTCCAGGACAAGAAACATGGAATAGTCTGAGTTGGAAGTTCCAATCCCCTGCCATGGGCAGGGACACCTCCCACCAGACCAGGTTGCTCAAAGCCCCATCCAGCCTGGCCTTGAACCCCTCCAGGGATGGGGCAGCCACAGCTTCTCTGGGCAACCTCTTCCAGTGTCTCACCACCCTCACAGGAAAGGATTTCTTCCTGAGATCTCATCTAAATCTCCCCTCTTTCAGTTTAAAACCATTACCCCTCATCCTGTAGCTCCCCTCCCTGATCAAGAGTCCCTCCCCATCTCTCCTGTAGCCCCTCTCCAGGTACTGGAAAGCTGCTGTAAGGTCTCAACTCCATGTTGGCAGGTGGAAGGTCTCCCCCTCTCCTTGTATCACACCACCAGTGGAAAATCAGATTGCTAGAGAAAGAATTGGTATGCAGGGTCGCTCTTCTTTGTTAATGAAGGCCAGCATTATCATTCTGTCTTTTTTTGTTTGCTTATTTGATTGCTACACTTACCCAAAAAAGATTTCCAATAACTACTGAGTTGAAAGTTACTTAGATTAACCCTGGCTGACACTGCTGCTTTAAAGAGGGCTGCCTGAAGTTTTAAATCTTCACAAGGATGATACTTCCCAGGAGAGGCTGTAAATCCTTGAAGCTGCTCCCTCCTGATACTATGTTCAAAATAAAATGACTCAAATCTCAGGAACCAAGACAGTAATATTTCCCAGTAAGCAGTTTTAGATGTCTTTTGTTTTAATGTCCAAAAATGTATCTTTGTCTCAAAGCTAATGCACAATACTCAGATATTGGGAAACATAATTAGTTTTGTTCTACTTGTTTCCATATCTATTTTGATTATGTTGCTGATCTGTTTATTTACAAGCCTCCTTCTGCTGGGTTTCCTAAGGAAATGTATATGAAGTTGAGGATACTAAGGGGTGAGGGGGCTACTGTTTTATGGAAGTCTGGAGCTGTGTGATGAAGGGACAGGTATTTGCAGAAAGAAGGAGGTACAGTTATGTTGTGGTGAAAGGTGGAACGGAGAAGGGCCTTACGTATTGGTCCCACTTTTCACAGAAGAGCTTATTTTAAGATTATTGTGAATATTTTGTTGTGAGGGCATCTCAGTGTAACTCTCCCCGTTCTGGCTCAACAACCCATTGGCGCGCTGTTCCGTGACGTACTGGGGTTAAGAATAGCATCTTCTCTACTGGATCAATACAGGGGAAGAGACTGTATAATCCTTGTATGATTTAAAGTAATGTCAATGATAGCTAAAGTAGGACAAATTAGGGCTTGCTTGGGAAGGAAATGGGTAATAGCCACCACTGGTAATGCCAGGAAGACTCAGCTGCCTGTTCACCTTCCAGGCTGCTGTGAGCCTGAGCGATTCATCGCATGGATTTGCCTGGGGCTCATTCTCATTTTTGACTCACTGATGGTCATCTTGGCTTGAAGAGCTTTTGTCCTGAATCATTGTTTTGGCCCTCAAGACACTGCTGATGTAGGTCCTTCTCTCTCGCTGTCAGCTTGCTCAGCATCACCAGAAAGTGTCCTTGGTCCTTGTCGCTGACGTGGATCGTAGCTGAGGAACAAGCAGTGCTTGGGGTCCTGTGCGTGATCCTTACAGCACAGGGAGTGGGTGCATCCAACCACCCTGCTTATTCGGGACCTATCTGTGGGGCTGAGCATCCCTTCTGGCAATATTGCAATATTTGCTTTGCAAATGTATTTGAAAGCAGCTCAAAATAGTTTAACCCTTCCTTTTACATTTAGGCTAGTTTTCGCTCCCCAGAATTAAAATAGTGGGCTGACATTATATTATTTAACATGCACATTTAAAAGTAATTTTTAGTTTACCTGTGATATCTTTATTTTGAACCTAATGAGAGGCTCTTGGTCGTAAGGTTTTATAATAGGCTGTGAGATGAAAGGTTTGTCTGCATGCAAAGGAGTAAAGGAGCATGATGGCAGGTAGAGAAAACCCAAAAATCCAGCCAGAAGAACAGATTCTCTACCTTAGCTCCTCCGAGGGCTGTCATGGAGGAGCCATCAGCCCAGGGACCAGGGGTGACACTCATCACAGTGAGTCAAGGGCAGAGGCTCCTGTCCATTACCCTACAGACAAACTGGGGTTACTGCTTGCAGGGCTTTGGGACTTCTTATGGGATGCCCAAGAGGAGCGTTTGGGGATTGTACAAGATTTATTATGGTATATTTGGGGAAGGAAAAGGAGGAACAAATTTAGGAAAATAGAGGAATAAGGGGTAAAAGGGGCTGGTCTTGTGTAAATAGGACTGGTCATGACACTTGCCTGGCTGTGCCTTGGGCCTGATCAGCCCAGTCTGCCCCATCTTCTCATTAAACCCCATTTCTAACACTTTTGCTGGGTGAGGAGACTCTGTGAGAGTGTGTGTATGGAAAGTCAAGTGCCAGCAACTGAAGAGACCAGGGTCTGTGTCTGTCCTGTGGGTGTCTATGTCAATGTGTGACCGAGCAGGACTAGTTGGGTGAGTAGGGCAAGAGGCTTGGGAGGTGGGTATCAAAGTGACCATAAGTCTTGCTCAGATACTGGAGAGGTTAGATGATCCAAATTTGTCTACTGGAGGGACTGCAAGATCCAAGCTGGGGTCTGGATTCAACTGAGGACCAGTTGGTATGTCTGACTGTCCCTGCATGAGGCAGCTGGAGAAGGAAAGAGCCAAAGACCAGCTGGTGGGGTGGCCCTGAGTGTCGAAGGCCAATTCCCACTGGCAGGGAAGACGATGAGACCATTTTGCTTGTGTTTGTTGTGTTTTCTGTCTGTTTGATGTCCCTGGCTGTCCATCTGTCTGTGCCCACACATTCTGTATGTGCCTGTAGGGAATACGGGTTCAGACTTGCTCCTATTTTGGGCAGGGAGATTCAGCAACCTCGCCTCTACCAGATGCTGCAACTTCTAGCGTAGAATAAAAATCCTGATGGAACAGCTGATGTAGTGAAAGAAAATGTCCTAATCTTTCATTGGAAGTACTTTTTTTTAAAAGAAGGCATCTTTCTCTGATGCTGTTATTTTGGTTGTGGGTCTGCTAAGTTCCTGCTCTGCCACCTCTGAGTGCAATGCCCAGAGCAACCAGCTGTGCATTGTGATCACTTGAAGTAATGTCGTGTATCAGCAGGGCCTTGAAATATAAATAACTTTGGTTGGAGCACAGAAAGTTTAAAAAGAATAGTGCTTTTGAGGCGTTTTGTCATCCCAAAAACGGAGACCGCCACATGGATTAATCATCCTGTACGCGTTACACAATTTATGGCTGTAGAGCAATAATCACAAATAAGCTTTGTATTCACTCCTGAGCGCTGTAGTAAGCTTTCTTTTTCTGAGGTGCTTTTATAAAGCATGGAACAGAGTATTGTTCATGATTATGAAAGCTACCAAGCTGGTGAGGGGTCTGGAGAACAAGTCATATGAGGAGAGCCTGAAGGAACTGGGCATGTTCAGTTTGGAGAAGAGGAGACCTCATTGCCCTCTACAACTACCTGAAAGGAGGGTGTAGAGAGGTGGGTGTTGGCCTCTTCTCCCAAGTGAATAATAACAGGACCAGAGGAAATGGTCTGAAGTTGGGTCAGGGGAGGTTTAGATTAGATATGAGGAAGAATTACTTTTTTGAGAGAGTGGTCTGGCACTGGAACAGCCTGCCCAGGGAGGTGGTGGAGTCACCATCCCTGGAGGTATTTAAGAAACATGTAGATGTGCACTTCAGGGCATGCTCTAGTAGCCGAGATTGTAGGGTTTTTTTTGTGTGTGTGTGGTTGGACTCGGTGATCTCAGAGGTCCTTTCCAACCATGATGATTCTGTGCTTCTGTTATGAAGGATATATAGTTCAACTCTGCAGGAAGAAAATAGTGAGACGCTAAAGCAACTGAAGCTCTTGTCTCTTTGGCCTGAAGAGATGGGCTATCTGCCTGACGTTTTAACCTTAATGGCAGTTTCTTAGCTTAATTAGATTTCAGATGCAAAACCGTGAACATTATTTGATTTCCTCTGTCCTTGATCCCTTCCCCAATGGGATGTGGATACACACAGGATAAAACAGATCCCTCAGATGTCACTGAAAGCATTGCAAAAAGTGGTGTGTCCACTGAAAGGTTCTCTGAGCTATGAACAAATACGCTTGGCTACTTCATTTTTGACCTACTAGAGAAGTAGAATGTTGTAACTTCCCCTTGGGTGATTTCTCCTTAAAATGTGCAGAAGCAGGTGTTTTAAGCAGATCTTTGTATTCAGGTGGAAAAAAGGTCTTTAAAATCAGTGACTGCCCTGTGTCTTCACTTAGGATCACTTTATTTTGCTGGTTGATTGGTGCTCTGTTTATGATCTGAAACATGCTGTTAGGTACCTCCAGACTGCAGAGAGAATGAGCTTAACTTCAGAGCAGAACAGAGACAGTAGAGATGCTCTAGCCAAGGATGCAGGTTCAGAACTGCCTGATTAAATCCAGCCTAAGGAATTTGGTCCCTGCTCACAAATCATAGAATCATAGAATGGTTTGTGTTGGAAGGGACCTTAAAGATCATCCAGTTCCAACCCCCCTGCCCTGGCCAGGGACACCTCCCACCAGACCAGGTTGCCCAAAGCAGCCTGGTCTTGAACACTTCCAGGGATGGAAGTCCAGCTTCTCTGGACGACCTGTTCCGGTGTCTCACCACCCTCACAGGAAAGAATTTCTTCCAAGTATCTAATATAAATCCCCCCTCTTTCAGTTAAAAACCGTTCCCCCTTGTCCTATGACTCCCCTCCCTGATCAAGAGTCCCTCCCCATCTCTCCTGTAGCCCATGTAAGGTCTCCCCGGAGCCTTCTCTTCTCCAGGCTGAACAACCCCAACTCTCTCAGCCTGTCCTCATAGAAGAGGTCCATCTTTGTGGCCTCCTCTGGACCCGCTCCAGCAGGTCCATGCCCTTCCTGTGCTGAGGGCTCCAGAGCTGGATGCAATACTCCAGATGGGGTCTCACCAGAGCGGAGTAGAGGGAACTTCCATCTGCTGCAGTAGCTTTTCTCCTTTTTCACAGCTTCTCTCATCACGTTTGGCAGAGATGCATTGACCCTGTCCATATTAAAAGATGTCGTTGATAAATCAGCAGAGAACATGCAGAACCTTTTTTGTTCAAGTGTGCAGTGTGGATCCTGCAGCTTTACCGCACGGAACAGGAGCAGGGCACGCTTCTTTCAGCAGCTGTAAAAAACTGATTGAAGCTGGTCCTTTCCACGTGCTTGCCTTGCCAGGGAATTAAAGCTTCAGGCTGCCATTTGTGTGGAGTTTTTAAATATGTATGACCTAAACAAGGGTCCTGTTGAGAAAGGCTCTAATCCTCTTGCACATGAAACCCACTGTTCTGGCCTTCTCTCTTTCTGATGTCGCTGTGCTTTCAGATATGCTAAATCTACCTTTGAAGTTTCATTTCTTCTTGCGTGAAATACGCTTTGATAGGTGAACCTCACAGCTGGGAATCAGGAGATACTGGCTCAGGTTGGACACAATGATTGGTTCATGTCATCATCCTTTGCCTCAGTTTCCCATTCGTGATGCAGGAAGAGTGATGTCCACCACTCTCTTTGGGCTTTGTTCTGGGTAACTGATGTAGAAGCCATAACGTATTGTAGACCTTCTACAGCCTGGCGTGAAGCCCCGTGGGAGGGTATCTGTCTGGGGGTGCTATAGATCCATAGGTGAGGAGTAGAGGCTTCCCTGTTTGTCATGAGGAATTCACAGGCAGAAATCCATCCCTGTGCTGAAGGGGTCAGCCCAGCTGTGTGGGTGCAGGGAGTCCTGCCAAGTCCTGCCAGTCCAAGGCTTGCACAGAGTCAGGAAATCTGTGTCTCAAGCAAATCTGATGATTTACTGTCTGTGGTCTGTATGTCAGTGATCCTTATGTGGAAAGCCTTGCTTTTTTCAAGAACATTTGCATGTAATGGCAGACGGACTGTTTAGCTGCAAAGACACAAATGACTGCAGGGGGGGTGAAAAACTGATGGAGCCAAAAACTCTTTTCATAGAAAGCTTTGTTTTTTTAATGCAAGGATCTCAGGAAGGCTGAACTTTTCTGGCCTCCCTCTCGAGGTAAAGTGTGTAGATGTTATGTGCCAACAGAGACCTGGGGAGCTATGGAGGATCAGGAGGAAGATTTTAAGAGATGGGGATCTCTTAGAGGCGTGTGTAGCAGCCGTGGCTGGGCCAGGAACAAGGGCACGTCTGTCCTGGAGGGTGGCTGTAACTCCTCCCAATGGCAGAAATATTTGGAGTAAGGAGAGGAAAAATGTGAGGTGTTCTCAGAATTAAAATGCTTTGTGCTAAGGTGCAGCAGCCTGGCTATCATTTCCCTTTGTATGGGCAGGGTTTCTATGACACGTTCAATTTTGGCATCTATTGGAGGGGGGATCTGAAAGGTTTCACCTGTGCAGAATACAGTGATGCTCTGCTGAGATAGGATGTGATCCTGTAGCTAGACAAAAGCTGGAGTATTGAGTTTTGCTCTGATAGACCTCCTAGGAACCACATACAGCTTCCAAAAAAACCAAGTAACCTACCACGAAACTGTCCGAAAGAGATCGCTATAAGACAGCACGGTTATAAAATACCCTGAAAGGCTGAATGGGGGTTTTTTCCCCCCTCTTGTGATATTTGGAGTTGAACTTTAGATACATCATTTTGAACATGGCCTTTTAAAGTAACTTTCTATTCCGTCCCTGTCATTTTTAGAGCTCTGAGGAAAGCCAAGATGCCAGGGAAGGGGAGCAAACGAAAAGGGGGAGCGGGGCTGAAGAGCAGGTTTTGATCATCTCTGCAAGAAGTGACATCATCTATGAGAACAAAAAAAATCTTCAGTCTCTGCAACTGGAGACAGCTTTTAGTCTCCAATTCTATCTTGCCCCGAGCCAGGCAGCCAAATAAAAACAGCGGGATAAATCACTGCTGGCAGATCTTAACAGTTATGCAACATCCAGTGCACCAGGCGCCTATTTTTAGAGCGGTTTTACACTAGCAGAATTTACTTTATGAAATCTGAAAAGAATGTCTGGTCAGAGGCTGGGGGAGAAAGAGGGCATTTAGAAAAGTGCAAAAATGTAAAAAACGCTTAGTACAAAGATGTGGTAGCAAAGGCAATACTGGTATCCTTTCAAGTGTGTCGGCTGGATCAGGCATGGTAATGAAGAGTTAGAGGGTTTTTTGTCAATATTCCCTTGAATTTCTAATCTGCAGTTGCTTTTTAAACGGTTAACTGTACTCACTTTACCCAAATAACTAACTATATGTGGTTTACTTAAAGCTGGGCTTCTGTGGTACCTTTATGCTGCACTTTGCCTTTGCCAGATCCAGAATGCAGTAAGGAGCAGCTCACCTCCTTACAGTACTGGCTGGCCAGATCTGAAGGAATGGTCTTAACTGGAGTACTCTGCAAAGCTGGCTGAGCTCCAGAGATACTCCTCATCCTTTGTGAGATACCCCAGACTTAACGAGCTCCTGATATGTAGCTGGTCTATGTTTCACATACGTTTTCTCAGCCTTCAGTAAATTAGGGTTGTCTATGCTGCTTGCTCCAGATCGAGCTGAATCAGTGTTCACAGGAACATACACTGAGTTGTATCTCGTTAGTTAAAAGCAATTTCAGCTTGCAGCACAGGTGTGAATAACTGAAGATTAGTCTCACGTACTCTGCTCTTTATCCAAGACCAGATGCGCATCTTCTCTCCTTTAAATTTTACTTTATCCTCTTAGTGTGTTGTAATTCTGTTACTTTGTACTGCCTATAATTTTCTTGCTGACGTTTTTTGCTCAGATTCAGAGCAGATAATGGTTGGGGAAAGACTGACCTTTCTTTAGAGATTCTGACAGATAAAAAACTGTGTAGATAATGTATCTTTGGGGTTTCTGCCATAGTTCGGACAGTTTCCAGTCATGCCTTGAAGTGAATTGGCTTCTCACCATTGCCATTGATCTTTCTTTCCCCAAACGTGTCTTCTAGGTGACAATCTCGATGCTATCCATGACATAACCGTGGCGTACCCCCAAAACATTCCTCAGACTGAGAAGCACCTTTTGAACGGAAACTTCCCAAAGGAGATTCACTTCCACGTCCAGAGATATCCCATAGAGACAGTGCCCACTTCCAAGGAGGAGCTGCAGCTCTGGTGCCGGCAGCGTTGGGAGGAGAAAGAGGAGAGACTCCGACGTTTCTATGAAGGTGGAAGGTGCTTCAGCACCACGGGGCAAAGCATTATCCCACCGTGTAAATCCGAGCTCAGGGTCCTGGCGGTGAAATGCATCTCCCTCCTCTATTGGACCGTATTCCCACCGGGAATGCTCGTGCTGCTGTACCTCTACAGCTTGGCACGCTGGTATTTTGCAGCCATGATCATCTTTTTCGTTGCCCAGCAAAAGATATTTGGTGGGCTGGAACTCATTGAACTCGCTTGCCATCGGTATTTTAAAAACCGACAGAAATTTCATGGCATGAAAATGAAAACCAATTAGTTCCGGGGTAGGGAAAGGCATAAAAATGGGTGGTTTGGAGATGTCCTGCAAATTTTATGCACAGGGGAAGAATTTTTGCATGAGAATTGTCTTTTACTATTGCCATTGTTAGACATTTGCACTCGATTCTGTGAAAAGAAAGAAAAATGTTAGTTATTGCTACATGTGAAAATGGTAGTTTTTATCTCTGAATGTAATGTCAACATTGCTCTCGCAAGCAGCTACCAACTGCATTCTGCTGTAATTAAGAAACAAATTGCTGGATTATTGAACAATCGTAAGGACGTTAATAAATGTGACTAAATGCACTGAACTTTCATGTAGAAACCCCAACTGTCCGGCTAAAAGAGACAGAAGGATGATTTCTGTGTAATCACGTCATAAAGCGAGCACCGGATTTGGGAAGCTGGTAAGTTGAACAATGTTTTGATGGTAGGTGGAAGCTGGAGGATGAGTTGTTCTCTCTCCTTTTTTTTTTATTTTTTCTCTTTCAAATACTCAAACCTGTTTTTTAAAATCATATTTTCACATCAGCTTTTTCAAACACTACTGAACCTACCGCTCTTGGTCACCCAGGAGGATTTTCAAGCCTTGCAGCCTTGTGTTATAGGACGGAAAACAGTGCTGGCTCTGCCTCCCTTTAAGTCTTCACTGATTATTTAATAGACCTATGCAGCTAAATTTTCATTTATCGCTGTTTCATCCTGTTTTGGTCTCCCTGTTAGCTGTAGCAGACTTGTTTCTACTGTAGTATGCAGAGCTGTGGGACAGGAGAGCTAGGTTTTTGTTGGTTTATTGGTGTTTTTTTTTCTGGTAGAGGCAAAAAGAAGTGTCTGTCTCTGAGTAGCTGGCAAATGTTTTTCAAAAAGGTCTCTTCGTAGACATTATTTGACTGAAAACATTTTATTTATTTTTCAGAGTAGGCAAGATAGATATATATATATATTTTTTAGCATTTATTTTGGTTTTCACATTGCTTCCTTAGACATTTCAAGTGTCCCTATAGATAAGCAGGAAGATTGCTTGCTCTGTGCATATCAGCCAGACCTGCTGAAATGCATCTGATGCAGTGGTTGTCTCCTTGTGAGTAGGAGAGATGGGTTTCAGCCTGTCACAGCACGGGGAAATCGAGCTTCATCTTCCCTTTGCGGTATTTTCTTTGATTCCTGATGACATCGTTACTTTTCCGACCTCCTTCACGATTTTTGGGTTCTTTTGGGGCACCCACTATAATACTTGCCCTTATTTTCGTGACATTCAGGAAAGATGAAGGCTTAAACCTGGACAAGGCACTTCCAGTTGTGTTCCTTGTCATATATAATGCAAGTCATGTTCATGGTCACATAGTAAAAGACATAAACGTTGCCAGCACTTAGGAGACACTTCACCTTAGATTTGATTTTCAACCTCAAGAATGTTAGACCACTCAATCAACTGTGTCGCTGCAAAACCTTCCTGATTTACTAAATATTTGTTGTTTAGTGCATGAAGGCTTGTTTAAGTTAACCCTATGTGGCCTGGCTCCATACGTTGCGTGACATTGCCACGAAGTATGGAAGTACAGGGTGCAAAATGTATTGCGTTGAATACCTGAAGTGTTGGGTCGGCGTGGTAGACACATCTGTTTTCTTCTAAATTACAGCACTATCAACATATTGTCTAATGTGTTTGTATCAAAGGCCATTTTCTGAACGAATCACCAGCCTCTATTCAACTGTCCCTTGCAAGGTGACAGGTATTTTTTAATCTATGCTTATAATAACTAATTGTTTCTTATGTGGAAAGTACTTGAAGCCATCTATTTTACTCTGATTTTTTTAATCCCTTTTTTCTTAAAAACAAATAAAACTCGGTTTATATTTAGGGTTATGTTTCTTAATGATTTTTTTCATATTTATATTTGAGTACCTGAAGACTGACAACTGGTGTTTCATTGTCACGAGTGGAAAGAGATCCTTTCTGAACCCTGAGGACTTTTTAAAATGTAATTCTGTGATATGGAAGGCATGGTTACAGCTTAAATCTACACAGCCTCGTTTTTCTTCAGCTAATTCTTTGCTTTGGTGCAGTTCCCTGCACATCCAGGTAACGAGTCGCAAGGGAAAAACCTAAAAAAACTCATTTCTGGTTGATGCAGAGAGCTATAGGGTTCTTCTGATCTGTCCTGAGCCAGGGCTGTGCTTTCACACCAGGAGAGGCCATGGCCACCCTACTCCAATAGCCTTAATGTAGTCTTCAGGAGTGGCTTCAGAGGACAGGTTACGTATGTTGGCAACATAAATACCAGCTTTGCTTTTTTTTCAGTCCTTCAGAGAACTTTGTGGTGTCATCAAATGTTATCAGAAACATCAATGTGAGTCTTGGTGAAAGATTTTATGTCTCTGTGTGTGTGATTAGCATTGGGCTCAGAAAATGAAATCAAATGCAATCCCATAGTTGACCCTTCTGAGAGGTTTTCTCCCAGCTGGAACCTACTGTGATGTGATGAAATCTGTAATTCATCCTCCTCTCCCATCTACTTGGGCTGAAGAGACAAAATAATGTTCTTGTCAGCTGCAGATGCCAGGTTTGCAGCGCCTGACTCCGTCGTGCAGGGCAGCACGTGGTGAGGGAGCAGTCCTCATCTCAAGAGGAAGAGGGTTGGCTTGGTGATGGATGTAGATGTTCAGATTGCGTGCCTCGTTTTCCAACTCAATTAGAAATGCAAGACGGGGAAAAATGGAATTAAAAGGAAAAGCTTTGTGGATATAGAAGAGTCTTTGTTTAGAACATGGTTAAGGAACTGGGGGAAGATCTTGCTGCAAATGCTTTTGGTTTTTTCCTCTTTGGTCAAAATGTAGCTTTTTATTCAAAAGGTTTTAATATACAGATTTTTTGGAGACTGTTTTGTTATTACCCTGTGTCCTTATTCGGAGTACACTAAGGTGGCACTTAGGCACGTGGTTTTGTTGTGAACTTGGAAGCGTTAAGTTTATGGTTGGACTTTGACCTTACAGGTCTTTTCTCACCTAAACAATTCATATGATTCTGTGCTGGGTAAATCACTTGGGAATGTTTTTGATGCTGTAGGGTGCAAGGTGCTAGTTCTCCAGGAATCACACACCCTCCTCTTTCATGGGAGGCAAGGCACCGAGCCTCGTCTCACTCATTAGCACGGAGGTTGTCACCACTCACCTTCTCCCAGGTGAGTGGTCCCATCAGTGACTGCTCTTGTCTGTGGGACCTACAGGTCTTGCTTACCCTGGTTGAGATGAATGACATGATTTAAGGATGCTGCTCTCCTTGGCTTAATCAAATGGTTTCCTCGTTAACCTTGAGGGGGGTGGTTCTCTCTCTGCTCAGCACAGATGGTTGCAATCCTGCCGTCCCCTGTTTGCCATCAGGCTTGTCTGGGTTGCAGGAGTTCAGACCAAGGCATTTCTCTCTTGGCTTCAAAGCTGCAGGGCCCGAAGCTGGTCTGTGAGGTGTTGTCTTTATCATAGGAAATGTAGTTTCCTTGTTTTGTGCGTTGCATCACTCTGTTGTTTAAAAAAGGATCTGTCTTTTTATGACTTGATTTTATATGTACACTGTGTGAAAGGAAACACCAGGATACTACAAACCTACAGAAAGCCTTAGTTTTCAGAGTTCACTGATTATATTAGAACGTTTTAACCATGTACCGGTTACTCTACAGCAAAAATAAAGACCTGAAGCATTGCACATGTCGAATTTTGCCATTTTTTCTTTCTGCTGTGTGACATATTCTGTATGTACCCATCAGGCACAGACCTTGTGTTCAGTCGCATGGCTGTCTGTCTTGGGCAGAGTGGCATCATTTGGGGTGCTCGACCATGGTTTGTGGCTGTTTGGGTGGTACGTCTCGTCTCCCTTCTTTCTGTGGGAGGTTGGAAAGGGTTGGCTGGCTCTACCCTCCCTTCTGGCCTCTTCGTGTAAAGGGATGTGGAAGACTTTGAGCATGCAAGAGCTGCAGCTCCATTTTAGTCTTGCTCTGCTGCTTACCCTGTATTGCTTACAGAATCACAGAAAGACTGGGGTTGGAAGGGACTCTGGAGATCATCTAGTCCAACGCACTGCCAGAGCACGTCCACCCAGAGCAGGTTGCACAGGAACGTGTCCAGGTGGGTTTTGAATGTCTCCAGAGAAGGAGACTCCACCACCTCTCTGGGCAGCCTCTTCCAGGGTTCTGAAAGGAAGTAAGTTCCTCTTCATGTTTGGATGGAACTTCAGGAAGTTAAGTTCCTCTTCATGTTTGGATGGAACTTCCAAAGTTCCAGTTTGTGGCCGTTACCTCTTGTCCAGTCACTGGGCAGCACTGAAAGAAGACTGGCTCCTCTTGACACCCACCCTTTAAGTATTGGTAAACATTAATCAGATTCCTCTTCAGTCTTTTCCTAAGCAGCAGCTGTGGCTTGAAAGAACGTCTGAGGTGGCAGTGCAGAGGTAAGTCCCCCGTTGTAGCTATCTCCTGTGTAATTACTGACACAAGAAATGATCCATGGCACGGTTCCTGTTCTCAGAGGGACCTGTCTTTAATGTAACTTCAGATCACGGGCTCCACAATTTCCCTCTCTGTTCTCTGAATGCTAATCCGGTGTGGGCAGGCAGGGCTGTGTTTCTTGGGAGCTGTCACGCGTTAGCTAAACGAGGGGAATGGCCTTGCTGTGACTGCTGCCCCCCACAGCAGCCCTCACAGAACCACCCGGGTCTCCAGCAGGTAGCACGTGTCAGAAAGACCACGAGAAACCACAGGACACCCTGGCAGCAGCTTCTGCAGCTGGAGGTGACATTTGCAATGTCTGTGTATGCTCAGAGCCTTCAGATCGGTCCTCAAAAGACCCTGGTAGCAGCTTCTGCAGCTGGAGGTGACACTTGCAATGTCTGCGTTTGCTCAGAGCCTTCAGATCGGCCCTCAAAAGTCACAACGACCTGTGGTCCCTCCCGAGTGACTTGTCTCTCTCAAAAGGTAGCTGACAGTTCTCTTTTTTTTTTCCTTCAGCTCAAATATGCGATGATAGAAACGGATTTCTCTGTCCTACCTGCCATTGCAGGAGGTAATCGTAACGGAGACCAACGCGTTCACCCTCCGGCTGCCCCAGACACCTCCTCTGTGGTTCAACACGATGGGTACAAGGCTGTCCAATTTCCTGACCTCCACATGGTTTGTCATCCTTTTCGGTTCAACACGACGGGTACAAGGCTGTCCAATTTCCTGGCCTCCACATGGTTTGTCATCCTTTTTTCTGGAGTTCTTCATGTTGGGGGGGTGGGGGTAGACTGTTTGTGGTTGGAGGGGTGGGGGTTGACTGTTTGTGGTGGGATGTGCAGGAGACTGAGAGGAGGAGTTTGAGCAAAAGTCCACCTGCTTCTTCTCAAGGGGGCATCGCTGCCCTCGGGAGAAGAAGGAAGGGTGTTTGGCCCTTCCGAGGTTCTTCACTGTGACCCAGCACTAACATCACCCCCTGGTTTTGCCCTCTGCCATCCCCTGCACTATTTCTTTGCCTCCTGCTTGAGCTGCTGGGTGTCTCGTGGGGAGCAGAGGAATGGATGTTGGTTAACGCTGAACCCGAAGGGTTCAGGGGGTAACAGGATAGAGGTGCTTGTGGTCCATCAGTGGTCAAGTGTGTGACACCTCCAGCCTCCTCACTGCAGGTGCTGTGCTCCTCCAGAGGCTTTGCTTTCCTGCCCTCGCTGGGGGAAAGGCGGGGGGGGGTGTCTTTTCCAGGAGCCCCCCAAAAGCGAGCATGAGATGTTTTATGTAAGATCTCAGCAAGGTGCTCGGGTCTTCTGCCTCCTCACCACACGTGAAGGTTAAAGGCAGGCTCTCAGCTTTCCCCCGCTAATGACAGAAAGTGCTGTGTAAGTGAGAAGAGAGCCTAATTAGGGATTAATGAGAAAGGAGCCTGTGGTTTTATTATCCGTTGGACATGAGTAGCGTGGATGAGCAGGAGAGGTTGCATTAGCTGCTTCTTGCTGAGTCCTTCCAGCAGGAAAAGTCCTTAGCAGACTTTCTGCATCATTGAAGGCCGGGAGGTAGAGGAGAACGTTGTGGACAAGGAGCAGCGGGGCTCGGTGTCCTCTGCTACAGGCTGGGACAGGCCCCAGACCTAGTTTGGACCTCGGGTGGAACACAGACCCTGGGGCAAAGGCAGTTTGGGGTCTGCTGTCAGGTCTGCCACCTCAAGCACCTCCTGCTTCCCAGGAGGTTCAGCGGGTCTGGGGACACCTCCTGGGGGTGTGCTGCTGCTGGGGACACACACCATGCTGTGCCACCAACCATTGCTGGGGGTGAAAAGAGGCTCCAGCTCCCTGAGAGTCCTGTTTGGTCACGGTTGTCCTTTTCCTCAGCCTGGTGGCAGGCCACAGCACGTCAGGAGAGGGGTGCTCCAGGAGCAAAAAGCCCAGCTATTTGCTTCTGTGGAGGCCAGAGCAGAGCCCCCTGCTCTGGGACCAGCCCTCTGCCCCGCTGCAGCCTGGAGCTTGTCCTGGGGGATGCTGGAAGGGATCAGGCTGCTGACTATTAGATAAAGACAGGAATAAAACCAAGGAGGTTGAATACCTCATCTTTAATTAGCTTTCTCATCCTTAGCCGTTGCATAAAAGCTATTAGAGTTATTACAGGACACGCTGGATGCTTGCACAGCAGGGACAGCACGTGGATAGGTGGGATGGTCCTTGTCATAAATGTCACTCCAGCTGTCTCAACAGCCCCCTTGGCCATCGCAGTGCTGCTCGTGGCCAGCCTGGCTGAGCCACACCAAACTGACGGCAAAGGATGCCTTCGTTTGATGGAAATGGCCACTTCTCCTTCCAAACAACACGAGCCTTTCACTGGTTCATGATTAGTAGATCCCTGAGTGTTTCTCAAGGAGAGAAACCTCCTGACGTGGGGGCAGACGTGGTTTCGCTGGGTCCTGTCCGTGGGGCTCTTGCTGCAAGTGCCACAAGGAACCAGGGGTGAAAAATCACTGCGCAAACCCCCCGCTTCCGCATTCGTTAGTCGAGTCTATTAATAAGTGCTTTGTTCTGTACTTTGAAAGATTTATTGAATGATTATTCAGCATGTTGCCACTCGGCCATCGCCGTCACACCTAGGTCCTAAAGGTACTGGATGTTCATTTCTTAATAGAGCAGCCCGACGCTGCTGAAATCTTGCTGTTTGACACCAAGATGTATTTATTACCAAGCACGTGGGCTTTTTAAGCTTCTGTACGGACACAGCGTGCAGGTCGGTGCTTTTGTTGCTCTGTGAACCAAACCAGGTGCCTTTTCCAGTGACAGACCATTGCACCCCTGGGTATAAAGTCCTTCGGTTGCCCCCAGGCTGCCAAATGCTCTGACACATCCATGAGGAAATGAACCCGGCTTGCATAGAACCACAGAATGGTTTGGATTGGAAGGGACCTTAAAGATCATCCAGTTCCAACCCCCTGCCATGGGCAGGGACACCTCCCACTAGACCAGGTTGCTCAAAGCCCCATCCAGCCTGGCCTTGAACCCCTCCAGGGATGGGGCAGCCACAGCTTCTCTGGGCAACCTGTTCCAGTGTCTCACCACCCTCACAGGAAAGAATTTCTTCCTGAGATCTAATCTAAATCTCCCCTCTTGTGGTTTCAAACCATTCCCCCTCATCCTATGGCTCCCCTCCCTGATCAAGAGTCCCTTCCCATCTCTCCTGTAGCCCCCTTTAGGGACTGGAAGAGGCTTTAAGAACTCCCTGGAGCCTTCTCTTCTCCAGGCTGAACAACCCCAACTCTCTCAGCCTGTCCTCATAGCAGAGCTGCTCCAGCCCTCTGAGCATCTTTGTGGCCCTAAAGCTACATCTCCAAATTTTAATCCTCCTGTCCCATCCCACTCTGCTGCATCTCCCCCAGCCGAGAGGAAGATCAGAAAGGGAGGACCTCACCCCACACACCATCAGTGACGGGCAGAGCGGAGAGGTCCCTCCAAACCTGGAGTACTTCCAGGGCCACCCAACCCTGAGTCACTCATTAAGTCGATACAGCAGGAAGTCATCAAAAATAGAAGACAGTGGGCATAACATAAATAAATAGGCGTCCATTCACACCCTTGGCGGAGGCGTTTCGGTCCCCGGTCCCCCGCGTGCCCGCGGGGAGGACGGACGCTGCTTATTAGACAGGTTATGCAATTGAAGTGGTCTATATTTATCAGGAGAGCGCAGCGTACACACCTCAAGGGTCAGATGCCCGGCGGTTGGGAGAACATTAGCTCCCCTAATGAATCAGCAGGGAGGGAGAAGGACCTAAAAATACGACTCGGCTGCAAAAAAAAAGGCATCGTGGAGTTGTTCAGGGAGCCAAGGTCAAGAGGCCCCCATGTGCCATTCCGGCTCTGGCTGGGGTTGTGATGCTCTCCTCAGATGCTCATCGTCTCGGAAAAGGCAGGCTCCACGCTGGGCTCAGCTTCCTTTCAAACTTCTGCTGTGGTGGTGGATGTTGAACCAGGGCCTAAAGGAGGAGAAAGACCCCCCCTGATCCATGCCATAACCACCGCTCTTCTTCTGAGCCTGGCAATTCTGGGTGCACCTGCCTGCTCTGGGTTTTGGCTTTGTGACTTAGGACATCCTGTGTGGAAGGAGCATGAAGGCTGGAGATGGCCTGGGCTGTGTGTTTCTTGCTTCCCGTGTGACGGCATCATCTATACAGAAGACAAGCCATGACCATCTGAGCCTGCGTAGGTCTTATCAGTGCACCAGGAGCTTTCCATCCTCCTTTCCAGATGGGTAAAGCTGGAGAGAACCATCTTGTTGCTCCACACTTGTTGCTCTTGTCTGTGTGGTCGCTGCAAAGTCCTCCCATGCCACTGGTGGCACTTGATCAGTCATTCTGGACTCTCACTGGCCAAGCACCTGGGTGCCAGTTCCCCTCTGCTCCCGGCAGAGGCTCGGAGACCCAACCCACGAGTACCACCACATGGACGCACTGGTCAGCCCTGGCCTCTCTGGGATGAAGCTCTGCCCCACAGTGACTGGGGAAAAGGAGTGATTCACATGTAGCTGCGGGGCTGGTCCTACCCCCTGGGTGCTTCCTGAGCAAGGTAATTTATTGGGAAAAGCTGGCAGAGATGTCCCCGTGCATTTTTCTGCTCCCCTCAGTCCTCTCCGCAGATAACTCAGCTGCCACAGCAGCTTCTCCTTCCCCAACCCCACATCCCCTGGATGGGCTTGCAAGGCACGTTTCCCTCCCCGTTTCCCCCACATTTCCCCACAAACACCTCCAAAATTGCTTTTTTTTAAAATTAATTTTTAAACCCCAGGACACAAAAGCCCTACCTTTATCATTCGCCAGCAGTCCCAGCAGCTCCACGTGTCCTCATGGAGCAACCACTGATCATCAAATGAACCTGACAGACGCCATAGGCAGGGGGAGATGTGGCCACCTGGTGTGTCTGCTGCTGGTCCCGAATTCCTGTGGCTGCAAAACGTGGTGGGGGGTCTTCTTGCTGGGTGGGAGTGGGGGTAGAAGGGCTGTTGGGAGCCCAGAGCAATGGTGAGCTTGTGTCCTCTTGCAGCAAGGTGGAGGCTGGTGGCCAGGAAGGACTGTGTTCACCCCGGCCCCACCAGGTTTCCTACTGACAAACAATAATAATAATTCCTTAGAGAGGGGGTTAATGGGATGGAAAAATGGCAAACTGGATTATGGGCTGTGCAATTTTATTTTTCCTCTTCGGAGGCACTATTTAAATAATCCTTTTCTTCCTTTATTTTTAATCTCTGTAGCCCACAATCAGAGGGAGGATGTCTTCAGACGGAGAGGACCACCAGCCTTTTTTTTGGTCAGCTGGGGTGTGAGGAGGTGTCCATGGGCAATCAATTTGGGTGGCAACCTGATTCCAAAACCAGGGCTACATCTAAAAAAGGTTTGGGTAGAGGGATGGATCATGGTGCAGCCCCATTGTCCAGAGCAAAAACTGTTCCCATTTGGCTGTAAATGCATTTGGAAGTGTTTAGACTTGATGTGTTGAGCTCATGGTCTGGTTGGGACGAGCTCCTGGCTGGTTTCTCCAGCCACCAAACTTGCTATGGAGTCTCCTGATGGTTGGGCCATGTTGCATTTTTGGGAGAGAGTGTCATGATGGGCAACCTTACAGTGATCTGGTCTGGTGGGAGGTGTCCCTGCCCATGGCAGGGGGGTTGGAACTCAATTAAGGCCCCTTCTAACCCAAACCGTTCTATGATTCTATGATCCCAGGGATGGAACATGCTTGTGGGCAGGCACCAGGCCTGTGCTGCAGGTAATGGGAGAAAACGCAGTCGCTGGTGCTCATTTTGGGGCCAGGAGCCTGCTTTCTGGAATATACCGGAGCTGGGCCTGCAGCAAAATTACAGCTTGAGGAGGCTACTGAGGAGTCCCAGCTGGGGTACATTTCACCCTGAGACAGGCACCAGCTGATACATAAATTAACTTCCCCCCTTCACCTCCCCCTGAGCTTCCAGAAAAGGCTTATGCCAGGCTCTGTAATTGCCCAAAGTTTTGAGTATGGCTCCCGTCTCGGCTAAATTTCTTCAGGCATCACTAATAAAATTGAATTTACTGGGATGACAAGTGTCTTTCTCGTCTTGCCCACAGCTGTTGCAACTGCTGCTTGGGCTCTGGCCATGATGGGCTCAGCCTCGTGCAGGGACCTACCATGGGACCCCCTCCAGCTCCCCTGGGGCTGCCTGGGCTCGGAGGGCACTGCCTGGGTTTCTTCCCTGGTGTGAGACCCAAGGGGCAAACCAGGGCTCAGCCCAGCCTGTGTTTTACTTCTGCAAATACCTCAAGTGGCCACAGACTGGTCCGTAGGTCCCTCGTCATCCTTCTGTCCGTGCCCGGTGGAGAGAGTTAATAATAGATGTTGGATGCTGTAGGAAGATGCAGAATTTAAATGAATTACCCTTCCTTCTCAGTAATAAAAATGTTTCTCCCCTAAGAGTCCCTTGATTAATTGATCCGGCAATTGACAAATCAAGGATGGGAACGCATAAAATCCAATAGAAACGGATGAAAATAGCATTATGTACCATCTGATGCAGTCAGTGATGTCACACAACGAAATGACTGCAGAAAAATAGGGCCTTGAGCTGGAGGAGCCTTCATTAAGATGTGGCAAGGGTATTATTAAGTAAAAGAACATTGATTTTGTTTGAAAGATTTGGCCAGCCATATTAAATATAATCTCAGTAATGTAATCTGGGCAGTTGCTTTAAATGTCAGCCTGACTTGGCTACGGCTGCTTGCTGGGGTTGCTGCTCTGGGATGAGAATGAAAACCTCATTCTCCATCACCCATTGTACTCCATTAGCAGCTTGATAGGCTGTGCCCATGGAGGGGAAAATTAGCATCTGGGGCTCCTATGGGGAATAAGCTCTGCCAGAAAAGCCCCTGTATATAAAACGTATGTGACGGTAACAAAACAAGTAATTTACAAAGACAGAAGCAGCCAACACACACAGGGTATTTCAAAGCCAGAAATCACTTTAAACTCTGGGCTTTCATGTGAGACTTGAACACGAGGCTAAATTCTGCTAAAAACTGTTTTGTTTTGTTTTTTTTCAGGGTCCCAGATGTCCATATCCCACGATAGTGATGCCTGCACAGGGCTGCCACGGGAGCGTGTCGGGTGGCTGGAGAGAGGTGGCACTCAGTGATGTCCCCCCTCTATAGTTCATCAAAGAACTGGATACTTCAAGACACGGGGAAAGCACCACTGAACTCACAGCCTCACAGCACGGCTGGCACGAGCATCCTCACCCAGGTGAGTTGTTCCCTCAGCAAAATGGTGCAAAAAACGATGCTACTGGGTCTCCACTGGGAGCGTGGGCACAGTCCCAAAGAGGCACAAACCTCACGTCCCCCAAACCTCAGAGGAGATGGGGACTGCATCCCCTGGTGTGGGAAGCAGGAGGATCTCTGGAAGCATAGAGCCCAAACCCAGCAATATCATAGAATCATAGAATGGTTTGGGTTGGAAGGGACCTTAAAGATCACCCAGTTCCAACCCCCCTGCCATGGGCAGGGACCCCTCCCACCAGACCAGGTTGCTCAAAGCCCCATCCAGCCTGGCCTTGAACACCTCCAGGGATGGGGCAGCCACAGCTTCTCTGGGCAACCTGTTCCAGTGTCTCACCACCCTCACAGGAAAGAATTTCTTCCTGAAATCTAATCTAAATCTCCCCTTTTTCGGTTCAAAACCATTACCCCTCATCCTGTAGCTCCACTCCCTTCCCATCTCTCTGTAGGCCCCTTCGTCCTATGGCTCCACTCCCTTCCCATCTCTCTGTAGGCCTCTATGGAGTATGGTCACTCTTTGCTGCCTACCAGGGAGATCTCCTGTGAGAAATGCAGAGCAGCAAATGCAAGAGGTGCTCTCATTGTCTGAGACAGATAAAAACTTGGACCAAATCTTTGCCTCCATCTGTCTGAGCCTGAGGCACCAACTCTGCTCCCGCAGGAGATCTCCAACCCTGTGCTGCAGCCACAAGGCCCTTGGGTGAGAGCAGCAGCCCATGGACAACAATGGAAATGAGGGGTTCAACCACACAGGAGGGACTGTGGGCTCAAAAGTAGCTAGGAAAACATGGGGGCAGGACCAAGGGAAGATGGAAGAGCGTTGATGCAGTTATTCCTGCATCCCCTGGGTCCAGCAGGCACGGGGTGGGCAGTGGTGTGGAGAGCAGGTGGCTGAGCACGACAGGGGCATAGCTCTGCTGGAGGAGCACAACAAAAGGCATCAAAACAATTTCCTTGCGCATCAGAAGTGTCCAGACACAGCTGAAGGCACCGAGCCACTTGACTGTAATGGAGTCAATTTTCTCCTTCAAAGTGCAGCACATAAACCTTTTTATAGCCGTGCGCCAGCAGAGCTATTTTTTCCCCCCGCCAGCTGTTGAAAGCCGTTTCTGTGGCTCCCTCTCCAAGCCTTCTCCTGCTGTCCTGCAGCTACTGGTTCATCACCCGCTGGAGCACTTGGGAGCCAAACAGCAAAGAAATTGAAAGGGGACACAGGAGAGATGGGGAGGGACTCTTCATCAGGGAGGGGAGCCATAGGATGAGGGGGAACGGTTTTAAACTGAAAGAGGGGAGATTTAGATGAGATCTCAGGAAGAAATTCTTTGCTGTGAGGGTGGTGAGACACTGGAACAGGTTGCCCAGAGAAGCTGTGGCTGCCCCATCCCTGGAGGGGTTCAAGGCCAGGCTGGATGGGGCTTTGAGGAACATGGTCTGGTGGGAGGTGCCCTGCTCATGGCAGGGGGGTTGGAACTCCATGATCTATGAAGTCTCTTACAACCCAAACCATTCTATGATTCTATAAAGCCACCACTCTGCTCTGACACTGCTCTGAGGCCGGGAAGAAGACCCCTGCAGCTGGGTGCTGGCCAGGAGATGGGGAGGTGGAGCAGCATGAGCACCCATGGGCGAAGGCTCACCCCATGCCCCCCCGATGTGAAGTCTGCCCTGTGCATCACTTGTGGTGGCGGGGCGGCAGCAAGAAGGAGCTGGGTCTTTGCACAGTGAACAAAAAAGCAGGGGAGCACCTTGCCCCAGGATGCCGAGGGCACCAAAAGCCAAAAGTGTGTGGTGTCAGGATTTGCTCTTTGAAATGCCTGAGTCAAATGCCAGCCAAATCACAAAGAGCCGTAAGGAGACGTGGAGGACACCTAATGACAATATTTTGTCATTCCTCCCTCAGACTAGATGGAGGGGGAAAGCGGGAAGTAGGAAAAAAAAATGCATTAGGATTCTGATGATAGGATTTTGATAGCAGTTATTAAATGGAAGTTAAAGGTTATTTTTAAACCCAAAGCCTGGGTGCTTGCTCCAAGCATGAGCAGACTGGCATTTTTCCATTTTCTTAATGTTATTCCTATGTGTTTACCACACAGACAGGCGTTGCAACCTTAAATTATTAAAAAAAAAAAAAAAAAAAAAAAGGCAAAAGTAGAGCAAGTATTTTGCTGGGTTTATAGGCAAAATACATACAAGCAGAGCAACAGCTGAATTTGCATTTCATTGCCAGCACACCTTGCTCTGGGATAAGAACATCCATGAGTGGGATCAGGATTTGGAGTATCCCATGCTCTGGTTCTCAGCGCTTTGGCTCTTTGACCCTGGAGCAGATACTGATTATTTAGAGAAGGAAATATGCCTGGTGGTGCCCAAAGTTGATCCAGAAGCCCCTGTAATGGTTCCTGTTGACTTTACAGAGTTGGTTGTTTTTCTTGCAGAGTTTAGGTGGGAATCAGCAGTCCCTAGACTTTGTCCTGTCTCTCTGAGGAGCTGTGGTTTTCAGCAGAGAAGAGGGAAGGGCTTGTTGTTTCTCAAACCAGAAAAGCCATCTTTGAGATCTACATACCAACCCTACAGGGGTGATGGACATTGCAGAGAGAAGGACCATCAGACTGTCCCAGCCCAACTGCTGCAGCTGCAGGGCTGACCTTCTCGCTTGCATCCCAGCATGGTAAGTCTACTTCCCATAGTGTTCAACACCAGCTGCCCCTTCTTCTGTCACCTTGGACTGCAAACTTATTTTGATCAGCCCCTTAGAGCAACTTGTTTCAGATCCTCCCCTCCAGCTGTGTCTTCCCCTAGGATTTCTCCCTCCTCCCCATTGTTTTTTATCTGCCAGGGCTGGTCCAATATCAGCTGTAACTCATCTGATGACTTGAGATCATCTGCCATTTCATCCACATGAGGGGCACAAACCAGTTGTGATGCCTCCAGCATGTTCAAGGCCTGACCAAGCTATCACACCTGCCTGGCAAAATTTTATGCTCTATAACATTTCCATAATTTGCAGTGCTTGAGGCACTGGCAGCTGATACTTTTTTTTTTTTCCAGTGGGCAGTAGTTCAGGTGGCAAAGAGTGAGCATGGAGAAGGGTAGTAAAGGTGTTTGTTGGCCACAATGTTTATTTTTCACAGGAGGGCAGAGATTTTGTTCAACAGCATCTTGCCCAAGTGCTGCAATATCGTGGTTTGGTTTGCTGACCCCTGGGCTCCACGTCAAGGCCTGGTTAACAACGTGCGCCCTTTCTTCTCTTCCCACCTCTGAAGAGGATCTAAGGCAGTGAAGCCAAGGTAAGGTCACAGAATCACAGAATCGCAGAATGATAATGGGGTTGGAAGGGACCTCTGGAGATCATCTAGTCCAACCCCCTGCCAAAGCAGGTCCACCCAGAGCAGGTTGCACAGGAATGTGTCCAGGCGGGTTTTGAATGTCTCCAGAGAAGGAGACTCCACCACCTCTCTGGGCAGCCTCTTCCAGTGCTCTGCCACCCTCAAAGGAAAGAAGTTCCTCCTCATGTTTAGATGGAACTTCCCGTGTTCCAGTTTGTGCCCGTTACCTCGTGTCCTGTCACTGGGCACCTCTGAAAAGAGACTGGCCCCATCCTCCTGACACCCACCCTTTAAGTATTCATAGGCATTGATCAGATCCCCCCTCAACCTTCTCTTCTCCAGATGAAAAAGACCCAAGTCCCTCAGCCTGTCCTCATCAGAGAGATGTTCTAGGCCCCTCATCGTCTTTGTAGGCCTCTGCTGTACCCTCTCCAGCAGTTCCCTGTCCTTCTTGAACTGGGGAGCCCAGAACTGGACACAGTACTCCAGATGGGGCCTCAGCAGGGCAGAGCAGAGCAAGAGGATGATCTCCCTCGAGATCCCTGTGACCTGCTGGCCACACTCTTCTTGATGCACCCCTGGGTGCCATTTGCCTTCTTGACTACAAGGGCACATTGCTGGCTCGTGGTCATCCTGTTGTCCACCAGGACAAGCTGCAGCTTGCTCATCCTTCCCGGGTTAACGTGGACCATACGGTACTCCAGTTGGCTCAGCTACTGGTCTTTAATATTGTCACATTATTTTTGGTGCTGCTGATCATGACCATCATAACATAGAGGCAATCACACTACTGCTGTGGAAGCTTGTGTAGCTGCTGGTGTTGCCAGTGACATTCAAGCAGCTCCTTCTCTTCCCAGACTGTGTATTTACCCTTGCAAGGTCCATGAGAGCAACCAGGAGAGGAGGCTGCTGCCACCTTACACAGAACGGGTTGCCCACCTCTATGCTGTCCATGGCTGTGGTCATGGACATCTGAGGTGGGATCGTTTGAGAAACACCAAGGGAAAATGCTTTCCCTGAGGGAGAGGCCGTGAGGTGCTGCTGTGCTCTTGCTCCATCCCACATCTTTGTCTGTCCCGGCATGTGCGCACCGATGACTCCTGTGAGCTGAATGATGATGAACTGACATCGTCATGGCAACACGTGTGGATTTCCTGGTTGCATAGCAACGGGATGCAGGCTGATGTAAGATGTGGGCTTGTTTCCTCCACTGGCTGTGCTCCTTTGATATGTCGGTGAGATTTGGGGTTGTTTTAGTTGTGGGGTGTTTTTGTTTTTTTTTTTATCTGTTGGACATGCTGTGACATCAGGAAGATGAGAACGTTTTTGTGTGTGTGCACAGAGGGGAAGAGACAGAGATGATCTCCTCTGAGAGCCCTCATCCCAGGCGCTGTCTTGTTTAGGGGCACTAATATACACAGCTCGTTTTCAGAGGCTTGAAAGTACTTAATCTTGTATTTATTGTAATTACTTTGCGTAATATAACTCAATGAGACAAGAAGATGCCTTTAAGTGATTTTGTATTAATCTATTCCTCTTGATTTTTTGCATGAGTCTTGTCAAAGGTGGGATATTTTTGTGCATGGGGCAGCTGTAAACAGGTCTGGTTTTTTTCGCAGCTCAGCGCTATAGGGAACAGCACAGGCCTGATTTTCATGCAGACCACGTATCTGCAGAGCTGACTGACCCACCAGCTGGTTCACGGGTCATCTGCAGTAGGGCAAGACTACATCCTTGTTCACAATCACATCGAATCTCTGTACACAATGTGAAATGGTAAAAGTCTCCAATGTTCTTTCTGGCTTTAGGGTGTGTTTCTTTATCTTGGAGCAGAAGGAGGTCTTCACGGTGGTGGTTGTGGCTTCAGCCTCTGGTGATGGCCAAGTGGTCAGGATCTACAGACCTCAGAGCACGTCTGCTAAACACATCTCAGTCCACTGCAAACAGGACCCAGGTAAGATGGTAGAGGTAGCTCATCAGAAGCTCACGTTGCATCAGTCTTCTCCTTGGTATCTTGCTTTGGAAAATCTGACCCTCAGGCTCAGGAAGAAAATTAGCACTTTATAGCTAGTGACCTTAGTGGAAGACATTAATTCAATTAGCACGAAATGCTCGGCCTGTAGGACAGATCTGTTCCGCCTGCTCTGCTGCAGGATCTGTGGAGACAGGTCCTCTGCACCACAGAGAAGGGTGGCCCCGGGCCCTACTCTGGTCAGCGTGTGTGCAAATTAGGCAGAGCAGGAACCTTGTAGCAAAAGCAAAGCTCTTCAGATTCCTTCATTAGGTTGTCCCGGTAAAGGGTGAGGAAGACGATTCCAGACTGACATGGGGAGCTTTGTCTCTGGCCTCTCTTCTAAGGTCGTGCTGGGCCTTCAATGGTATGGACTTCCCCGGTGGTGTACATCAGCTGGAATATCATTTGGGAATAAAGACCAACAATTCAAGGCAGGGGATGCTGAATTAGAGCTGGGGAATTGAAATCATTCAGCAAGTCCTTCCAAATCTACTGGAGCATCCATTTGGCCCTGCTTGGCCCTTTGCTTGGCCCATGTAAATTGATGTGAGATGGTGAAACACTTCTGGTGACGGTGTGTATGGCCTGAGGAGAGAAGCAAGAGGCTACGAGAGAGCCTGGAAGAGAGAAGGGACAGCAAGCCCTTAGTGGACCACAATCTGCATTACCAGGGTAGCACAGAGGGATGGGGCATCCTTGGGGGAGGCCAGGGCCACCTCAGCCAGGCAGTTGCCCTTGCTCAGAGAAGGGCTCAGCTGGAGACAATTGATGTGAGATGGTGAAACACTTCTGGTGACGGTGTGTATGGCCCGAGGAGAGAAGCAAGAGGCTATGAGAGAGCCTGGAAGAGAGAAGGGACAGCAAGCCCTTAGTGGACCACAATCTGCATTACCAGGGTAGCACAGAGGGATGGGGCATCCTTGGGGGAGGCCAGGGCCACCTCAGCCAGGCAGTTGCCCTTGCTCAGAGAAGGGCTCAGCTGGAGACAAGGGCCTCTTGGGTAAGACCTGTGCCTGCCTGTATCTTTCTGTGCTATATGGGATGGGAAGACTGGGCACTGGGTGAATTATGCACCCATCTATATGCCACCATTCAGGAGCAGACATCGCCCTAAGAGGTTTGGGAGTGGTGAAGGGACTATGCATTTGTGAGGTATAAAGGGGAAGAAGTCCTCTGGCTCAGCCAGGAAATCCACGCGTGCCCCAATAACTCAAAAATCTAAGTGATGATGATAACACATAAACAAACAAATGATAAATTTAAAAATATTGCTGTCAGGTTTCATCAATATGGCACTATCAACTCTGCCATGAAGTGTTTTAAAAGAGCCAGGAGAGATTTGTATCCCAAGTTTCCTATCATCAGGTCCAGGACATGCAGATGAAGAAAGCTGTAAGGAGATTGATCCGAAGGCTTTCATCATCCCCAAGACATCACTTCTCAAACACACAGGGTGTTATTTAGAGACAGCAGTCTCCAAACAGCTCCTCCATGTGATCGATGGCAGTGAAAAGGTATCCCTCACTGTTTGGCTTTTGGGCTTTTCACACAAAACCATGTTTTATACTGTGTTTGCTGATAGAAAAAAAAATAATTGCTTAAACAAAGTATTTATAGTTGCCAAAGAACCTGGAAAATGAGCACACCGAAGTGATGGTGCTTTTTCCCAAACCACTGGGATGCGAGTTCCTGAGAGGGGCAGTTGGCCCCAGGGGTCAAAGGGTTAATGCTTGCCCTGCAGCAGACCCTTCTGGCATGGGCTTTTTTGGGTATTTTTCAGGGATTATCATCACAGAGAAATTTCCTCCCGTGAAGCCTGCATTCACAGTTTATGGAGCAAAACAATCAGAAGAGCCTTTCTGGATGCCTGCTTGTCGGGTGCTGTGAAGGTGCCAAACTAAACAATGTTATTGTTACCTCCTGAGACGTGTGCCTAAGAGAAGCTCTGGCTTTTAAAAACCCTCTGCAGTGTCACACGGGTGACCACCTGGACAGGACAGCTCTTCCTCCTCTCATCCCGTGCCCGTTACTTCTCCTCCCGTGAGTGAAGAGCCTCTCCCTTTCTTTTTCTTTTTTTTTTTTTTTTTTTTGCTTTAAATTTGTTCTCTCTCCTTTTGGATATTAACAAATTGCATTTATTGTTTCCTTTCCATGTCATCCTGTCCCATTAGGTCAAGGCATTTGAGGGAATGCATCTGCATTGGGATGTATGCTTCTGCTCAGGCTGCACGGCTCAAATGGGGTGAGTTGGACCCTCAGCATTTTCTCCTTTATGCACTATTTTTGACTGAAAACTCATTTGTCAACAAACATCGTTTTTGACTTGGGCAGGTGCCTGACATAAGGCCACCAGGAAGGGTTTGGCTCCCAGCTCGGGTTCCCCTTGGCTTTTCTTCTCATTTCCACCATGGCCCTGCTGCAACCACAGTTGTTTGGGGAACGTTTGCAGAGGAAGAGCTGGGGTGAAGGTGGATTTTTACCAATCCCAGAGACATTGTGAGGAAGAGCTCGGTCGTAATGGTGTTAAGGCAGCACAGGTGTTGCACCAGTAAGGACTGGAAACCTAAGGTGGGTTACAAACTGGCTTGAACCCAGTCGACAGTATCAGATGGACTCTTCTTGCAGGTTGTAAATACCAAAATTCTATATGAAGCTTGGGGAATTATAGTATTTTAATTTTTAAAATTTTGCAAGCACAAATGACTCCTTAGGTGGGCAAATACGTCTCTTCTCTCAAGTCACAGGCGACAGGACAAGAGGAAATGGCCTCAAGTTGCACCAGGGGAGGGTCAGGCTGGATATTAGGAAAAATTTTTTCACTGAAAGGGTTCTCAGACATTGGAATGGGCTGCCCAGGGAGGGGGTTGAGGCCCCATCCCTGGAGGTGTTCAAAAGACGGGTTGATGTAGGGCTGGGAGGTATGGTTTAGTGATGATCCTTGTTTGTTGTGTGGGTGTCTATTCTTGTCAGTTAGGTTGACGGTTGGACAAGATGATCTTTAAGGTCCCTTCCAACCTAGAAGATTCTGTGATTCTGTGATTCTGTGAAATACCACCTCATCCTCATGCTTCTTCATGGGCACAAAATCTGCCCCGGCGAGGGGGGGAATTGGCTGTGTCCTGCAGGTCCCACCACTCACAGCTTTGCCACCTCTCACTGAAGCCTCCGAGCGCTTGCAATGGCGAGGAGGGAAGAAAGCTGGACTTGTTTACAGCCGCTCTTCTGCTGGCTGTTGTGCTTGGATGAATGGTTTATTATTTTCTGGCTAATTGCTTTGCTTCCTGGCCCATTCATAGAAAATCTGGGAGCAGCACCAGTCTGCCTCCCCACCAGGAGTGGAAATAACAGCGCTGGCAGATGACATTTGCTGTTATTTTTTAGGGAAGATAATTGTTGCTTTTATTTTTGGGGTTTTTTTTTTTTTTTGGTTATGAAAGACTGAGAAAAGTCTCTCTGTTTACAGATCGATCTGTTTGTTTTCGTTTCCTCCCATTTGATTGATCTCTTGGAGACCAGGCACAGCTGGCTTTGTGGAGGAGAAACCTCTTCCACCCTCTCAGCATCACCCTTGTGCAAGAAAAGAGGGAAATGCAACCCTGAAGTAAAGGCAGGCAAAAACCTCAGCTGTGGGAGAAGAGGGTGTTCTTACCTCTGCACTGCCCAGACCATGAGCCTTCACCGTCCACGGTGGACATGGCATTGCCCCCGTGGGTGACTACAACTCCTTTGGCTCTGCTTCTTCCCATTTTCCTTTTGGAAAATGAGGAGCAGAGCAGCACATCCTAGAGACAGGGCTGCAGATGTTTTCTGACTCCTCTACATAGTGGCTGAGATGAGGGTTAACAATGAAGATATCCGTGTCACTTTCCACGTCTCACAGGTAGAGTTTGAGGAAGATGTTTGATATCTTCATTTTTATTTTTTTCTTATAAATAGAACGTATCACAGAATGACAGAATGACAGAATGATATGGGGTTGGAAGAGACCTCTGGAGATCATCTAGTCACCCTCTCATAAAAAAGAAGTTCCTCCTCATGTTTAGATGGAACTTCCCGTGTTCCAGTTTGTGCCTGTTACCTCGTGTCCTGTCACTGGGCACCACTGAAAAAAGACTGGCCCCATCCTCCTGACACCCACCCTTTTGGGGCTAAGCATTGGTCAGATCCCCCCTCAGTCTTCTCCAGACTAAAAACACCTAAGTCCCTCAGCCTTTCCTCATTAAAGACATGTCCCTTCATCATGGGGATTATTCTGCATTTGGAAGGGAAACATTGCTGTTGTTACTGGTGTTGATGTTGATATTGCTACTACTACTTATTACTTGTTGAGTTAAGAGGACGAGCCAGATGATGCCCCTGGAGTGACAGGTGTTGGGTGTCTGTGTTGGGTGTCTGTCTCCACAGGGATGGGTCCTGCTCCGATGCTCACAGCCCGTGGGGGTGCCAGCAAGTGGATCCAAATTGCCCTCGGAGGTGTGACGAGTGCCAGAAGGGAGCTGCCAGAAACCAACACGGGCAGAAGCTGGGACCTCTTGGCCAAGGCAAGTGATACAGAAATGTAAAACATTTGGACACGGCCACCTTGGGTGAAAAAGGCTGGCCCAACCGTTTCTTCCCCAGGTAACTTATTTCTGGGACTCCCCAGCTCTGTCCTGGGAGTCTCTGGTCTGTAAAACCCACCTCTGCCCCAGGCCTGTGGTGAGATGGTGAGCAAGAATACTTGGCCTCTTTCGTTTAGTCCCAGGTCTGGTTGCAGAGCTGGCTCCAAGGCTTGGGAGCTGCTTCTATCAGGCCTAGAGGAGGAGGAGGACAAGGAAGGTGTTGGTTAATTCTGGCAGTGCAAGGCAGGATTTCTTCTTTGCACCCAAATGTGGGTCTTCCTTCTCCTTCCCCTGGAGCAGCCATGGGCGTACCATGCTTCTGCATTTGGAATTTTTTTTCCTGAGCAAGTCCATGTTTCACCAGAAGGCTGAGGTTTTCAGCACTGACAGTGAAATGCCAGCGATGGTAACCACCACTGGATGGGAGCCTTGCTCAGAAAGCTCCCCCAGGATGTTTCTGCTGGCTATGGGGCAGCGTGGGTGTCAAGGCCCCTCCAGCCCCTCTGAGGGCTTCCTCTGCAGGTCCACAGGAGCTGCAGCCTCTGGGAACACACAGCTGGGGCTGGGGAAACAGGAGGCAATCAGAACAGCTCAAGGTACTTGGCAGCCTTTTGACTCCAACATGTTCTGCAATGATGTTCATAGTGAAAGAGAAAGAAATTTTGCAGAAATAGGGCAGCAAGAAAATGGTCTGGTCTGTGACTGAGCAATGAGCCTGTCAGGAGGGATGAGTTCCTGTGCCGTTCCAGACAGATATTGCTGACCGGGTTCCAAAAGCCACCTGGGGATAGGGGTGAGAGAGATCTCCAGGCTGCCTGATCCAGTGTTTCCTTACTGCTGGAAAGACCTTTCTAATGCTCAACCCAAACATTTCTTCCTTCAATCCATAGTTCCTCCCAGGTCGCTTTTGTGAAGACCAGTGGTTGTTCTTGTGGTGGTTACTGGTGGCACCCCTGTCTCCTCTCTGAGGAGCTGCTTTGTGGCAGCTGTTGGGGACAGGCTGGAGGGGAGAAGGCAAAGGGAAAAGAGGAAATAAAAGCCAAAAAAACAAGGGTGAGGACAAGTGGTAGCAATTTGCCTTCCAAGTCGCTCATTCCAAGCATGCTTGAGCGCTGCCTTTGCATAACGTGTAGGGCTATATTTGTCCGTGAGACAGAAAGAGAGAGAGAAAATATTTTTCCACTGAGGTCATTCTTGCTCACTTTTTCCTCTAAGAAAATCAATGTCCTCTCCGGTCCGTTCCCTTCTCTCACCCTCCACGCTGCAGACTCATAGCCCTGCCTCTGCCAAGCGGTGACACGCTGGATTCTTATCAGTAACGGTGGCCGGGGTCTTCAGACCTCTAAATCTAAACCTTTGGACCTCTAAATTCCCTCTGGCTGCTCCCTCCCCAGCAAGCATCTTCCCCTGCTTCCCTGTTTCATACCCCCTTGTTCCTCCAACCTCCCCACCTTTCAGAATACCAGGGAGACCTAATAGCAGCCTTCCAGTACCTGAAGGGAGCCTACAGTAAGGCTGGGGAGAACCTGTTTAGAAAGGCCTGTAGTGACAGGACGAGGGGAAATGGCTTTAAGCTGGAGGGGAACAGATTTAGATTGGAGATTAGGAGAGGGTTCTTCACTGTGAGGGTAGTGGAGCACTGGAACAGGTTGTCCAGGGAGGTGGTTGAGGCCCCATCCCTGGAGATATTCAAGGAGAGGCTCAACGAGGCCCTGGGCAACCTGGTCTAGTTGGGGGTGTCCCTGCTGACTGTGGGGAGGTCGGACTAGATGACCTTTGGAGGTCCCTTCCGGCCTGGGCAATTCTATGATTCTATGATAATACCGAGCAGGAACAGGGAATGGAAAGCCCTTTCCTGAGGCTAGTTCCCAAGGGCTCTGGACCAGTCGCAAAGGAGAAGCCATGGTGGGAATGGTGGGTGATGGTGCCACTGGAGGGACCCCAGGACCCCAAGGCAGGGGCTGCTCTACCCTGGCTCACCCCCCACGGGAGCTGGGGTGGCTGGGAGGTGATTTTGGAAGGTGCATGGATGTTCATTAGCTGCCCGAAAGCCAGAGAAGTTTCCCATTTGCCTCACACCGGAGTGAAAAGATGGCTCTGGAGTGGGAATTGATCTAAACTAGAAACTTAAAATTGGCATACTTCAAGCAGATCCTGGCTCCTGGGTCTCTGACCCCCCCCTCCTCCCTTGCACAGGGAGATGTTCAGATCAAGGAATGCAAGTTTTTCTCTAACAAATCAATGTCCTTGAAACATCTAACGTCTTTTGGGCACAGTCAGGGGACCTTTTCCTGTGAGAGGCAAAAAAAGATCACAAAATTGTGATTAAACTCGATTTCTTTTTTGGCTTTAAATTAACCTGACAGCCGGAGGATTTTGATATTACCCAAGGAAAACTATATGGTAATATTGACATTTCTCATTCCCTAGGTACTAAACCTTCAAAAATGCAGAGCCACAGCTGTGCAATTCAAGATGAGCTGCAGCGTCTTTTCCTGCCACTGTTAACTCAGATCATGGCTGTTGGGAGTGGAGATCGTCGTTAAGAGAAAAGGTAAAGCCTCCATGAGGGAAATAAAGGTAAAAAAAAAAAAAAAAAAAGCCTTTAAGCAGTGCTTGAAACCAAACAAGTAGTGCCGACAGCTTACGAATCCTGCTGGTTGCTTCCTGTGTTTAGAAAGGGGCAACACAAAAGCGGTGGGAGAACAGGGTCCCCATGATCTTCTGCACCAGAGAGGGGAGGCCAGCTTGCTTCCAGAGATGGGCCATCAACCGGTTTTCCCAGGTTCACCGAGGGGAGTCAGGTAAGTGGCCAAAAATCCTGCATCCTTATCCAAATCATCCACAAAATGGCTTCACCTGGCCGTGAGTTAGGAACCTCATTGCAGGTGTTCGTGATGTTTAAGAAATGCTGTTCCTGTCTGGGCTGGAGGCCAGAAGAGGACAATATACATAATGAAAGGCTGGGTTTGATGGTAGGGGCAGGTCTGGGTCATTACCAATTTGATCCAAAACAAGTGTTTCCCGTTACTTCTTCTAGCTTCTCTGGAGCAAAGAGATCATAGAATCGTCTAGGTTGGAAGGGACCTCAAAGGTCACCTAGTCCAACCATCAACCTAACTCTGACAAAAAATAAATAAGAAATAAGCAATAAAAAAAATCACTAAACCATATTCTTGAGGACCATGAGATGCCACCACTTCTGAGATGAGATTCTTGAGATGCCACCACTTCCCTGGGCAAAGCCTTGGGGATCCAGTGATAGAGGACGAGCAGCAGCAGCAAAGCGTAGGGGCTGGGGCTTCTGCTTGGCTCCTTCCCCTGGCGGTGGCACGTGTCACCCAGGACTGGTATGGTTCAGTGTCTTGGCAGGGCCAGGCAGGCACTTTTCTTAAGAACTTCAAGGTTTTGATTTGGAAACAGATGCCAGATAGGCAACTAGATAGTCCCAGTTCAGCATAGACCAAAGTAAATGTAAAAGGAATCCTGGTGCTGGGGTCAATATGGAAATATAACTAAAGGCCAATCATCCTACCTCCATAAACAGTGAACAGCCCAGGATCTCCCCTTGAGTTGGGACGGTGCTCAAGGTTTCCTTCTTGAGATTTAGAGATTCTTTGCCCCAACAGATCCTCGGGAAGTGACTAACAGCATGCTAAACTTTGAAATCTTAGCTAAGTGATATAAAGGAGTGATTGCGCATAAATAATCTTTTAGACGTAAACCACTGACCGAGTCTGGGACTTGGACTGGATCCAGCTGCACCCAGACTCCTCTCTGAGGAGGAGTTTAGAAAGCAAAGGGGGTCCTTTCTGACTCCAACAGGAGGGTCTCCCTGACAGCTCTGTCTGACCCTGTCTTCTGTGGAGAAAGTAGCCAAGTGCGCCTCGCCGTCGACTCTTGTTAAAACGCTGTTGCATTTACCATCAAACTTTGTAAAATCCCTGGTTTATATCAATAAATGCATTGCTTTTTTTTTTTTTTTTTTTTTTTCCTACCAGTGAAGTGCATCGCTCCATCCGTGACACCGCTCTGCCTTGACAAAGGACCAACATTCCTGAGAGCTTCCCAGAGCTGAAGTCTGGCACTGACCGCCCCGCTTTAATTGCTGCCTGACGTGCCTCCTCCTTCAGAGACAAGCAGGACCTTGACATCCTCCAGCGCTGATGCCAAAAAGGGTGTGTTTTATACTGTGGTAACTAATGCTTGTCAGCTCACCCCCCGGGAAACCCTGCACTTAGAATCATAGAATGGTTTGGGTTGGAAGGGATCTTAAAGATCATGGAGTTCCAACCCGCTGCCCTGGGCAGGGACACCTCCCACCAGACCAGGTTGCTCCAAGCCCCATCCAGCCTGGCCTTGAACCCCTCCAGGGATGGGGCAGCCACAGCTTCTCTGGGCAACCTGTTCCAGTGTCTCACCACCCTCACAGGAAAGAATTTCTTCCTGAGACCTCATTTAAATCTCACCTCTTTCAGTTTAAAGCTATTACCCCTCATCCTGTGGCTCCCCTCCCTGATCAAGAGTCCCTCCCCATCTCTCCTGTAGCCCCTTTAGGTACTGGAAGGGGCTCTAAGGTCTCTCTGGAGGCTTCTCTTCTCCAGGCTGAACAACCCCAACTCTCTCAGCCTGTCCTCACAGCCGAGGGGCTCCAGCCTTCTCCTCATCACTTCTATTGACACGTCTTCCCTAAAACTGTAATCTCAGTTTTCACGTGTTAGAAGTCTCTCCTGTTTATGATCTGTTTGCCTTAACCTCTCTGCTACGGTGCTTCGTTTTCAGGGAAGATCAATAAAGAAGTTAAGCTAACTGACTCTCAGGGCATTTGTAATATCGGCTTTTCTACCGCCTCATTCTTCAGAGAGGTTTCATTATGCTGCTCAAAAACACTCCAGCACGTTTCAGGGCAAAGGTTGTCAGAGCCTCTTCATGGGGGGAAAGCTGCTTAAAATATTATGTGCTATTTAGATTGCGTTAACAAATTATGAGAGGGGAAGGAGGAGGCTGGGTGTGTAATTCAGCTCCCTTTGCTGAAAAAGGGCTACCACGCAGCTGTAGCAGGTTGCAGGTATGAAGCCATGTGATACATCTCATGGCAGCTGAGCCCACACTTAATGAGAACCTTATCCATCCTTTTTGCCTCCCTACTTTTAAGCCAGAAGGAATTTTAAGCTGGAAGGGCTCAGGTGATGAGGGAGAGCCTGGCTGTGCAGGTGAGCTGCTTCCTTCTGCCAGCGTTCCCCACAAAGCAGGGCTCTTTCCACCAGCACCCACCTGGCCCTCCAAGCCTTCAGCCTCTCTCCACGCTTTGCTCTGTTACCAGGATAATTGCACATTCTGTTCCCGGATTAGAATATGAAAATGTCCAAATTCTCCATTTAGAGAAACTCTGAAAACCTTACAGCATCACCCGGCTTACTCTGCTTTGATTCTGGCTTTGTTTTCTAATGCAGTTAAAAAAGCAATTTAAGGAAGTACTTCAAATTCATAAGAGGAAACATTCATACCTGGGTCCTTTCTTCTGCGGTGATTTTTTTTCCCCCTAAACGAAGTTTGTGATCCAATTCTTTGCCGTGGGCAGGCTGCTTATCAAAATGATCCTATCCAAATTTCAGCTGATGTATCCCTTCCTCCCCTGTCATCTTGTCCTTCTGGCTTTTCTCTTTTTTTTTCTTTTCTAAAAAGAAAACAAGAAACAGCTGTGAAGCCAAACATGATATACCAGCACCTAGCCAAAGCCCCATCCCCACAGGGTATTGTTTTGCAAGCAAGCTCTTATCAGGCTTTCTGGTGTGTTTGCTCTTGGACTGATGGGGCTGTAGATAGCAAGGAGGAGCAGGGGCAGAAGATCCCTTTGAGGTGGAAGCAACAGTCACTGTGGGAGGCACAGAGTGGGGGGTCTTCACTCAACATCATCGTAATTCCCTGGAAACGGCATGGTCAAGGTCCATGTGCTCTTGTGCAGAATATCTTTGGGGTTGCTCCAGGAGGAGATGAGAGACCTCCTGGGAAACAAGAAACCCTGAGGAGCTTTTCTGGGCTTGCTTCCCTGCCTGGGAACAGGATGCCCACCAGCCTGGAGCTCCCACCTGGCTCCTGCAGCAGAGCATCCCTGGACCCCGCATATGGGGCAGAGGCAGAAGGCTGTGGGACATGCAGGCAGGGCAAGGGACAGAGATTCCCAAGCCACAGTTGGACCTGGTGGCTATGAGAGACCTCCCTGAGGACAGTGATGAAGCAAAATAGCCTTGCCTGGAGGTGCATCAAGTTCCTGCAGGTAGGTTCTGCTGATGTATCAGTTGCTCTGCTGTGACGGAGCAGGACAGGACAGCCCAGGTCACAACCATGGCCTTGCTTTACCTCTTACCCTGTTGATTAACCTTACCCTGGGAGGTAGATATGAACAAACAGGAGAGAAAGGCCTACGCTCAGCCTCGTTTGAAGCAGAAGAGACACCTCTGGCACACACAGCAGCTCCACGTAGAATCATGGAATCATAGAATTGCCTGGGTTGGAAGGGACCTTTCAGATCATCTAGTTCCAACCATCAACATAACACCAAGAAAAACCATCACTAAACCATATCTCTAAGCACTTCATCTACCCATCTTTTAAATACCTTCAGGGAGGTGACTCCACCACTTCCCTGGGCAGCCTGTTCCAATGCTTAATAACCTTTTCAGCATAGAAAGTTTTTCCTAATATCCAATCTAAACCTCCCCTGGTGCATCTTGAGGTTGTTTCCTCTTGTCCTATCACTTGTTCCTTAGGAGAAGAGACCAACCCCCACCTTTCTACACCCTCCTTTCAGGGAGTTGTAGAGAGTGAGAAGGTCTCCCCTCAGCCTCCTTTTCTCCAGGCTGAACAACCCCAGCTCCCTCAGCTGCTCCTCACAAGACTGGTTCTCCACACGCCTCACCACCTTCATTGCCCTTCTCAGGACACGCTCCAGCACCTCAATTCTGTCTTTTTTTCTTTTTTTTTTTATAGTGAGGAGCCCAAAACTGGACACAGCACTCCATGTGGGGCTTCACCAGTGCCAAGAATGGGGGGGCGATCACTTCCCTGGTCCTTCTCACCACATATTCCATAATTTCTTGGGATGGGAATCAGGGGCAGAAGGAGGCAGGGCTCAGCTGAGCAAGCTCTGGAGGCAGCTGCTGCTGAGAACTAAATGGATTCTGGTGGGACTGTGCAAGATTTGGGGGGGAAGACAGATTAGAGCACTAGCCGAGGCAAATGCAATTATGGCAAAGTCGTTCAATAAATGGAATTACGCTCCCCCTCCCCAACAGAGGATTACACCCAGGATTTGAGCAAATTTAGGATAAACAGAAATCAGGCACTGGACGTGGAGATTACCAAGGATCTAGAGACGGGCCAGCACATGCCACTGAAGGAAAAATCCTACCATTGACTGCATTGGTCAGAGAGTTTGCACTGGGTCAGGGCTGACCCCTTCCCAAGATGGGACCCACTTCAGGTGGGTCCTTTCTCCCCCATCCCTGCCCACAGCAGCGAGGCAGGCGTGAAGATCAGACCTGCTCTGCTCTCTGGCTGGCGAGGAACCAGGCGACCTTTCTTCCTTCAGCTACACAAAATGATGGACGGCTTGTTCTGCCAGCAGAACTTTACCAAGCACAAGTGATCAGAAACAGATACGGCTATTAATTTTCCCATGGTAATTAACGAGCAAACAATAGTTGTTTTCCCATGAATAGTCTCTTTCACCGGCCAGACAAAAAAACAAAAATAAGGCTCAAAATGATCTCACATTAGCACTTGCTCCATTTCCCTTGGAATGGCACTCTGGCCACTGGACATCACAGCATTTTTACTGCATTTATCAGATACACCAATAAAGGATTCAGAGGCTGGACCTACCTTTCCATCTCACAGATCTTCAGGCCCATCCTTTGCTCAGGTTAATGCATTTCAGTAAATTTCCAGTTAGTGGCTACCCACTTCACCTCTGGGCAGAGGGATCCCCATCACCAAATGCCATTGTAAAGAGCAAAAACCTTTTCCAGGTATTTTTGGCGCAGAGACGTGCCCTGCTGCTAGAAGAATGGTTGTGTGGACACATGGGGATCAGGTGTCACCTCTGCGTGTGTTTTATCTGAAACTTTAAACAATTCTTTACTCATATTTGTACCTGGCCACTGTTAAGGAACATCAGACCTGGTAACCTCGGAACAACTGGGAATTTGTCTGCAGCCAGGAACGCTGAGGCCCCTTGTCAAACCAGATTGGCCAGCAAGCTGAAAAGCCCAAATATAGAATCATAGAATGGTTCAAGTTGGAAGGGACCTTAAAGATCATCAGCTCCAACCCCCCTGCCCTGGGCAGGGACACCTCCCACCAGACCCGGTTGCTCCAAGCCCCATCCAGCCTGGCCTTGAACCCCTCCAGGGATGGGGCAGCCACAGCTTCTCTGGGCAACCTGTTCCAGTGTCTCACCACCCTCACAGGAAAGAACTTCTTCCCAATATCTAGTCTAAATCTCCCCTCTTCCAGTTTACAAGTCCACAAAACCCGTTTAACAGCTTGTTTGGTTGATGTCAAGAAGCCAATAGACCTGAGTGATTGCTGATCAGCATTTTGCATCATCCAGTTGTTAAGACCAGTATTCCCAGCCAGAGCACGGTACTGAGATCCCACCATTCCTTCTCTGTTGGCTTTAATGTCTCCTGCTGCCACCACCCCCACCACACTTAGAGCAGAGCACTGGCTGCTATTTAAGCAATGCAAAAATCTAGTGCTGCCAGGAAATGGCTATGAATTAGGGCTGCTCCCATATTGCCAATTAAGCCTAATTAAAATGGGAAAAGAGTTGTTTCTCCTCACAGGGAAAACAAGATTTGAGAAAGACTCTAACTCGGATGTCATAACTACAAGAGTCACCTATGGGATGGTGCAGGTCACCAGGCTGGCCTGATCCCACTTTCCCTCCTGCTCCTGCTCCCCCTTGTCATCAGACAGCTCCAGCTCCATCAGACCTCTTGGTAGGAAAGCCAGGCTGAACCCAGGGCTTGCTCTCTCCAGCCTTGTTCTGTGCTCCCCAGCTGCAGGGGACACAGACACACAAAAATGTGTGTTCCCATCACATTCCCACCAAAAACGTGTCGTTCACAGCAGAGAGCAGAGCAGCCTGCCCCCCCACAGATGGTGAAAGAGAGGCAGCAACCAAAAATAGCAAGGGCCTGGCCTATGGACAAGTTGTAGGTGAGAAACGGGCCCAAAGTCTGCCTACCAAACCGTGATGCTCTAAAGCATGGCAGTCCCAACCCCAGGGACTCACCCCGCCATTCACCACTGACTTGAGTGCAAATGGAGAAGCTCAAGGAGATGGTGCAACCCTGCCATCCCACACATTTGGACACCCAGGGTTAGGAATCAGTCCCACCTTCTCACCTTCAAAACACGCTTAAAGGTTAAGAGATCTTTTTTTTTTAAAAAAAAAAAGTGTTTGGATCTTCTAGCGTCAGAGCTTGTGCAATGTAGCTGGGTCAAAGGCTCAAGTTTCCTCCTGAAAAAGGTCTTTTGGAAGTGAAAGCTGCACATCTCACAGCACCCTCTGACCTGGATGCCTGGACCAAGAGCACAGAAGGTGCTGGATCAGACCAGCTGAGAGGGCCATTAGCACAGCCTCCTACCTCCTAGCCCTTCTCATCCTCCTCAGGAAGGTACAACCACAGGGACCAGGTTCCTTATGAACCGGAGGAGATGTTTTTGAGCATGAAGTTGTCCAATTGCTTTTCAAAGTGCCGCAAGGGTTTGGCAGCCACGGTGTCAGCAGAGACAAGCCCTGCTATTTCCAGGCTGTGTAAAGCAATACCTCCTTCTGCCTGTTTGAACACACCAGCAAATGATTTATTTGCTGCTCCTGATCCCGGTATTACAGAAACAATGAACACTCTTTCCTATGCACCTGCTCTCAACCGTCAGCGTAGACATCACTTTTTCACACTAAGATATCCCAATCTATTTAATGATTCCTCAACCCAGGAGCTTCCCTGAAACTTTTCTCTGTACATTTTTCTGTGCAGCACCCTCAGAGCAGCCCTGGCACCACCACCACCAGCCGTGAGCCATTGTGTTTGCAGAGAAAAAGACTCCATTTCACAAGAGGAGGGTAACATCTCCAAAGCAAGCTGTCTGCTGGCCTTGTGTCATGGGTCTCACCTACAAGATGCCGCACGTACCTTGGTCTCTTGCTTGAAAGTAGCTGCTTTGCTGGCTGGGAGAGCAAATGAGTTCTGGTGTTGAAACGAGTCCGCAGTTCAATCCTGCCATCTGCAGCTCACGTCTGAAACTGCGGGATGCTCCTCTGCCCCACAGACTGCTCCTGTTTGGAGATGATGGACAAACAACCCCTTAATTCAAAATTCAATCATCTTCTCAAATTAGGTTTTATGCTTAAATTTCGCAGTGGTGAGAAGCAGAGAAGCAGGGTTTTAAAAGGAATGAATACACTGTAAATGAGATAAATGCTGTTCCCTAATAATAAAGTAGTTAAAATACATACCTTAAATGACAAATTCAGATGAGGTGAGTCTTGGGGAAGTGCCTCCGTATCAACAGGCTTACGACTGAGTTATTCCTCAGAAGTTCTTTTCCAATCTGTCCATTTCACAGGGGAATAATCAAGTTTGTTCGAGTATTTTGGCCCAGGAAACTTCAACTTGCCAAAATTTTGCATATCTTCATTGTTTTTGCAGGAAGACAGTTTCAAGCTTGCCTGTTTCTCCAAAGAAAGGGTGCAGGAGGATCTGCAAAAGTAGTTGGTAAACATTTATTTGGATTCATAAAACACTGACACTGAGCAGCACTCAAACGACTTGATAAGAGCTGATGACTTCTCCCACCCTACATGTCCCCAGATCAATTCTTCTGCTGGTATGTCCTTCTGAACTGCCCCAGGATGGATCCCACCATAATCCAGGTACCTATAATCATCCCTATCCAGACCTCACTGCTTCAGGTCCGCATGCCAGAGGAGAACATTGTGCTCCATCTGTCTGAACTCCTGTATTATACATGACAGGGCACATCCCTGGATTAATGAAGTATTCATCTCATCAGACCATGCCTTGTCAAAAAAGAGAAACAATCTGTTCCTGACTTAAAAATTTCTACCGCTGGCTTTCTGCCACCGGTTACACTTCAGCCTCAGGGCTTTCTAAAGGCTCTCCCATTGCCCAGTGAAAAGTAAAATAGAGTTTTGGAAATCCCTCCCCCTTTGGTTATCTTGCTCACTCACTGTGAGAGTAGAGAAGGAAATAACTCCTAGAATCATAGAATGGTTAGAGTTGGAAGGGACCTTAAAGATCATCCAGTTCCAACCCCCCTGCCCTGGGCAGGGACACCTCCCACCAGACCAGGTTGCTCCAAGCCCCATCCAGCCTGGCCTTGAACACCTTCAGGGATGGGGCTGCCACACCTTCTCTGAGAAACCTGCTTCAATGCCTGGTGTGAAGCACAACACAGACATTCACAAGTCCCCATGATTTGTTTTCAGGGCAGGAAGCCACAGAAACCTCCCTGGAGAATCTCTGTTGCCACCTTTGGCTCGCATGTGTGCTGGAGGGGTTGGTGCTTGCACCAGGCAACCTCCTGTGGTGGCACAGAAATTGCTGCCTTTGCTTCTTTGTATGCAGGCCCAATCCTAGCCCATACGTGCCCAATTTCATCCTCCTTGGGTCCGCTTCCTTTGTTTCAGCCACACCACGGGGTGTCCTCCTGCCTCATCAAAGTTCAGGGAGAGTTTCTGATGCCTCCTTCTGGGAAGGAGAAATGATGACAACCCCTCCCCAGCCCAGAGTCAACACCTAAGTGAGCTGTTTGAAATGTTGAGTTTTACAAAGACCCTTTAAAAGCCCAAAATTCCCCTGTGCTGCCTTTAATGATAAATCAAATAGTAGCTGGTACAGAAGCTATAATGCTGAGTAAGAAATTTTGTCTGACCTTTTCCTGGAGCCTCGTGGTGCTTCATTTAACTTCCAAGACCTTCCTTCACCACCACTTGCTGGGACTCAGTATTTGTGCCACACCTGCTGCAGAGAGGAAGCTGCAATGAAAGGTCTGATGGGAAGCCTGACCACAGCTGTTGACCTCAGCTGTTCTCAATAAGGCTGAGTGTTTCCCACAGACGAGGATCTCAGGGTGGATTTCCTGAGGCTGTGCCTGGCTGGCAAAGCCCAGAAGAGCACATTCAAGTCCACCATGGCGTGTTGCTCTTCCTCTGGCTTCCTAACATCTTCAGCCTGGAGTGGAAGGCTTTGGCCAAGGGGCTGCAGTGGAAATCATTGACATCTGTGCCTTCGGGTCAGGTGTCTAATTCATCTTCTTTGTTTTCTGAGGAGCACAGGCTGTTACTGATTACTTTTTGCCCTAGAACCTTGAAACTGTTCATTTATTTTTTCCAGTGAAGGGAAAAGTGACATCTGTGGCCTTCGGGTCAGGTGTCCAATTCATCTTCTAACTTTGTTTTCTGAGGAGCACAGAAGTGCAACATTGCACTGGCTGTTGCTGATTGCTTTTTGCCCTAGAACCTTGAAATTGTTCATTTATTTTTTCCAGTGAAGGGAAAAAAAATACCCCTTGTATTTCATCTGATATAATAATGAAAAGGGAAGCTTTCATGCTAGTGTCTGAGAGAAAAAGAAGGCTTCTGGAAAAGGAAAATCTGGCACTTGCAAGCAGTTTAGGATGCTTTAATGATTTTGGTGTGTGTGTACACACTGGAGGTTTCCCATATCATCACCCAGAGGTTTTTGATCTGGGGGAAAGCCTGGCCTAACCTTTCTCTTGAGCGTTTCCAAGCGTGAGGTAGCTCACGGGATGGGAGAGACATTCCTCTCGCTTTTCATCACAATCTTCCCCCAAGTTTTGTATTGTGGGAGAGCCCTACTTCTCTGGGCTGCTCCTTCCCTGATTTCAGGCTAGAAGATCATTTGCAATCTACTCTACTGACTCACAATGCCTATATGATATCATCCTAGCACATATCACATATATTCTACTGAATACCCCTCATATGGGCAATAAAATTCCCTATCTCTCTCCATGGCATTTCAGCTGAAACTCGTGGAATGCTTCAGGAGATGCATTCCTCAACTGGTTGAACAATTCAGCCTGTAGAGATGATGTATTTACCCCCTTATGGAGGTGTTTCTGCGGCAGCTTTGCATTTGATGCTGGATGGCATCAAACCTAACGTATGGTATATAAAGCAAGGAAATGGTATTTCTTCCAGTGGAAAGCTGTACATGTTGTTTAATCAGCAACAGCCTCTCGTGGACCAGTTTGTCTCTCTCCCAGGGGAAGGGACAGGGATTGATTCCCTCAAACCTTCGGGATCCCAGAAATAATATCAAATTTCCTCAGGGTGCTACAACGAACATCCTTCCCGTGGCGGCTGAGGAAAGGAGCTTGGATTTAAGTCATAGAATCATAGAATCATGGAATCGTCTAGGTTGGAAGAGACCCTTGGGATCATCGAGTCCAACCATCTACCCTACTCTACAAAGTCCTCCCCTAACTCCCTCAAACCTTCGGGATCCCAGAAAGAATATTGAATTTCCTCAGGGTGCTACAATGAAGATCCTTCCCGTGGTGGCTGAGGGAAGGAGCTTGGATTTAAGTCTTGCAGTACTTCATCCTTAGGGTGTGAATGGGCTTCACTGGGGCTTTGTGAGGAGCAGGTTTCTGCCTGGCAGAGTGCTGCCAGCCACATGTGAGCAGCGAGAGGCTGGAGCTCAGGCCAGGGAGCCTCTAGATGTCACTGCCATGCAGCAGAAACGGACCCTAGTGTCACCATGGGCTGGGGACACCAGACCCAGACAGGGCTGGTGGCAGGGCTGGTGGCAGGGCTGGTGGCAGACATCCAGGGTACACCAACCAGCTTGGCAGAGGGCATTGGGAAACCTGCTCTGGAAAGGCTGGTGAGCCCTTGATCTGCCTGGGCATCCCACGGCCCGGCACTGAAAAGGTGCAGGTATCACGAGATGGAACCTGGGGCGAGGAGCACAGCCAGGGTTTGCAGAAGGAGATATTTCATGTATTTCTAGGTAAAAGCAACACGTTTCAGCTCCAGCCCTGCAGCAAAGGGATCCTTAAGACAAGTGTTAATGCTAAGCATGGTAATACTAAATTAATATCATATTAAGCTGGCATCCCCCCATAAGTAAAATGGTCCCAACATATGCCTGTGCTCCTGCTGAGCTGCCTAAACACAGGGCAGGGTCACTCTTCACAGGCTTTCTGTCCACCTCTTTGAGTTTGGGGGACTGGGAGCAGGACAGGTACCTTTTTGGTGAAAGAGTCACCATCTTCCTGAAGGCAAGAGCCGAGCATTCCCAGGTTTGCAGGCATCCCTGAATGCAGGCAGGCAGGAATACCAGTCCCTTACTGGTGCACCCTTGCCTGAGAGATGCCTGTGACTCTGCACACCGTTTGCTGTAGTGTGGCACGCTTGGTCGTGCCTGCTTCAAGAGATGCATTGCACTAAGAAAAACAATATTAAAAAATCATTAGTGCATGTCACAAAGCGCACAGGCCAGTGGGTTGCTCAAACCCAGCCTTTCCCCCTTCAACCATGCATGAGGTCATGTGTGATGTTTTAAAATATTTTTTTTTTTCCTTGAAAAATGTTTTAGTTGCTCTGCATAAATTGCAGAAGTTTCTCTGTGCTGCATAAGTTGCAGAAGTTTCTCTGTGACAGGCCTGAGGCACAGCCAAAGGTGGAGAGGGAGGTCCAGTTACTCCAAAACTGGCCATGGACACTCTCCCATACCACAGATGAGCTCACTGGGGCATGGGCACCAAAACCACAGCCTGTAAAGCTTCTCTGAAAGCCTTAATCCAGGACGGATGCTCTGGGAACATCTACAAGACCAGGCCCTGCAGGCAAAGCACATAAGAGCTTCCTCCTCTGTCCATCCTGAGATGACTTGGACACAGCCTCTGCCAGACAGACACCAGACACGGGACCTCTGGGTCTCAGGAGAAGGGTTAATAGCAGGGCTTCAAGGTCTACATCCAGAGATTATGCTTGCAGGGTCAGCCATCACCACTTTTGCACCACAGTCCTCCTAATGCTAATGGTTGTCTCAGATCCTACCTAATTTCATCAGCTTTATCCCATCTTCAATTCCAGGGAGTTTGGCATCACTAATCTCATCTGATTCAGCTCCTGCTTCTTTGCATTGCCTGCTTCTAACCCTCTTGAGGGTTTAAGCATCACGAAGATTTAAAAATAAAGCATTTGTTTGAGGTCCTTCTCTTCAATTCCTAATAGCAGATCCTCTTTAGGGCTTTTCAGACTTGCGTCCCTGAGGACAAGAAACTGATTTTCATCAAAAAAATTAGAGATGATATTATCATAATTGCACAAATCTCAGAGCTTCCACAAATGCCAGAAACCTCATGGGGATTGCACTAACATTTCAGAACTGGCAAGCACAGATGAAGGTGCACAGATTTTAATAGGGGTACCATCCCCATAAAGCTGGCGTGCACAACTTAATCACACAAAAATGACATGTAGAAGTTTGTCCTCTTTATCTAACACCCCACTCATCAGAGCTGCCTTTGTTTTTAATGTTGGCCCCCGTGTTTCTGAAATGTATTAAGCTTCTTGTTGCTTGTGGAAATATTAGTCACTGCTGTGTTATGGCCAAATCATTGTTTTTCTCTCTATTGACCTGATTTTTTTTTTTTTTTTTTTTGCAGGCTATCAAACACCCTTGACTTTGCTTGTGGGATGGTTAATCAACAAGTCTGTCACAATGATGGATTCCTCCTGAATTGTTGCTTAATTAGCTTGGTTGGAAGTATAAATCAAGTGGAATACCAATTCTTCCAACGTTACAGACAGGCAGCCACGCTCAGCTTGACAGCAGTGAGTTATTACTTTCTGCCCCAGCGTGGGATCAGCAGGAGAGGGCCAGCCCTCAAAACCAAAGGGGCCATAGGTTCGTCCCCGAGATGGCTGATGCCCGGAGACCACACACACCAGAGTGAAGGGTTGGTTGGTGTGGAGGAGGTGGGCTCCAAGGGCAACCAGCTGCACGGGCTCTGCACGCCTAGTGTGAGAAGAACCATCACCCCTGTGGGTGACATCTGCCTGTGGGGAAGACAACCTTATATATGGGTGATGTTTCCCACCTGGGATGTATGGTGTCTGCTGCTAGCTTTTTAGCGTAGAAGAAACATCTTTGTCTCTGTCCAGACTAAGTTATTAGAGACAAGGAGCTTTGTCGCACAACAAGCAGAATTGCCTTCTGCAGAAAGGCAATTACGCATTATAACAAAAGGAAAAGTAATACATTGTCTGCAAATTAAGATTTTCGAGACTGATCTTAGCTCACTGATCCTAACAGCCTGGTATTTTTATAGATGGGGCTTTCACACAACAAGAATGTATTTAAACTGTTGACCTGAACTGAATGTCACAATTTTACCACAGATGACTTCTGTGTAGCTACAAACAGCTTGCTCCCAGCAGGTCTGAGCCAGCTTGAGCATCCCTGAACTGCGTGGTGGACATCATACAAAAGTACTTCCAGATTTCTACTTACCCGTTTTGAATTTGCAGACTAAACTAAACAAACATACTTGTTCTTCCATGGCCACCTTTTTTATTTATCCTCTTTCTTTGTGTTTTCTTTTCGGAGAGCTTAATTAATGATTAATGATTTCAGGTGGGATGTGTAAGTCACACTTTGGAGAAGGAATTGGTTTGTTTGAAAATGACTGAAACATATTGGAGTAATCTAATTTTACCGATTTCCCTTTCCACACTTTTTCAGTGAAAGGGTGGGTTCAGTGGCCCTGCTTGCATAAGACCTATGAACATGAGTAATGCTCTCCGAGGTGCAGAAGAAGACACTGACCTCATGATAACAGAGACATGGGTCCCTTCTTTGCTTTGTGACGTAGTTGTTGCTCCAGTGTGTAGCATCTCGCTGCCAAACGAGTAAATCTGTTGCAAGCATGTGGATGTCTCAATGGAAACTCGTGGGGAAGGTCTGGGTGAGGCACGGTGTGAATCACATTGCCATGGCAACCCTGCATTGCCTCCATCCGTCGACATTCGCATCCTTCTTCTTGGCATTTTCACAAATGGAGTCTTCAGAGTTTATTTTTTTTTTCAACAGTTGAGTAGAATAGATCACTAACTCTGCTTTTATCACCATGATAAAAAAAGTGTGAAAGCGGTGTTTGTGTGGGGGCTACAGAAAGGTTACAGTTATTTAGCAGATTTAAGTTAAACTTTTGAGACTAAATTATGTCTGAAGAAGCCCTATATTTTTAAAGACATCAGGACAGAGAATGAGAATGCAGTTCAGATAAATTTGTCTCTTCCCAGACGGTCCTGATATAGATGCTGGGAATCAGAAAAAAACACTGAACAATCTGTTCTATGACTCTAATATGCCTCTTTTTTCTTTTTTTTTCAATAGCAATGAAGAGGAATCCCTACAGCTGACAAATTCAAATATGCGTAAAACTTTCCTTTTAATTTTTTTTTTATTAATAAAAGTAAAAAAAAAAATCACAAAGCTCCTGGTGTTATTTATGAATTATGATTAATTTCTTTAACCTTTTTCTGGCATTTAGAAATGGCACACAAGCAAGTTAAGAAATAATTCAAATAAAAAAATTGTGTCTTAATTGTTCCTGTTGTCTGAGCGATAGACACTCCCTTCCACACAAAAGGCCTGATTCTGTTCTTACTTGCAGTGAAGTTAACGGAGCTGTCTTGACTTCTGTGTGTTGACCAGGAGAATCAGCCACAGAATGTACAGGAGGATGAGAGGAGACCATAGTTGGCACTTCCAGCTTGCCCCAACCATTAAGTACTACCAGCTTGCCCATGAATGTGTCTCGTTATCTCCTCTTCTCTCTCCCAACCAATTCCAGTTTGCCTGAAAAGGACTCTCCATCCAGACACATGAGGACCATCAAGCGGAAGCAAATGTCCATAAGAAACCTGGCTTTGCTCCTTCACAGTGTTCGGGTTTTCAAGAGCCCCATGGATGGATCTTGAATGTGATGGCCTTGGGCTGTGTCCTGCTGGTGAGCAGGAAAGCCACCTAAAACAGAGGTTTTAGTGAGACCCACTCAAAACACAAACAGCTGGATGTCAGTCTTTAGAATTTAGTGATTTAGAAATCACTGATGAGAATATAACTTTTTCAACCGATTTTTTTTCCAACAGACACCAAGTGTGTTTTCTCACATTGCTCATGGTTTGTTAAGCTCCAGTCTTAAAGAGTTTCAGTCCTCTGAGGGGCCCGTGCTGAGACTGCCCAGTCTCTGGCCACGAGTGGCTGCTGAACTGCTCACATGAGCTGCTTATGAACACCCCACAGGCAGAATTTCATTCAAAACCGGTAAGTGAAAATTATGATTAATGATATATTTGCAGAAGTTATGATCAGTTCATGAATGATTCATGGAAGGAAAAAAGAATACTAAATAGACTATGAATATCGTTTGCAAACAATAATTTGAGCAACTCCATCCCTCAAAATGAGGTCCTTCTAGTCTCATATTTACTCTGCAGTGCAAGGGGCAGGTGCTACCTTTGTGAATAACCTCTTGCTACACATCAAAATACACCTTTGCTGTGACAAAGGGAGGGTGCAGTGTCCAAAGCCCTCTGAATGCAAAAAGCAGACTTTCCAACAAAGAAAACCCATGTGCAAACAGAGCTCAGAGAGGTGAAGGTATCACAGCGTTGAGTGGTGAAGCCCAGCTTCTGCCACAGATGGACACACGGAATGCAATGAGCAGCCAAGACAGAGGAGCAGCTGGACATGAACACTGTCCTGGAGCCAAGGGTGAAAAACAGAGAGCAGTCCCTGCCTTGGGTCTGAATCTACCATGCTTTCTCCCATGGGAAGTGTAATTCACACACCAATTATAGATTTCCCCTTTCAACTTCTCACCAAACCTGGCATCGAATGTCACCTGCCTTCAGAAATAAGATGTGAGATACCAGAGATGTTGTTCATGTATTATTTATTATTGTAATTCCTGTCTCATCTGGATGCAGTCCATGGATTTCAATGAAGTTCCTAGGGTTTTTGGTTTTTTCACTCCATTTTTGAACTGGGTTGATAAGGAAAGTGTGTGGCTTTGCCCAAGGATACTCCATGAGTTCCTGGGGTCAACCGGAACATGATGGCAGGAGACTGCTGGTTCTCCACTGTACCTTTTCTCTGAGGATTGGGTTTCCACCCCAGCATTGACTGACTGGGACCAGCATTAATGCTTTACACGTTGCAACTGGGAACAGCTGTAACCCAGTGGGCTGAGTAGAAGCACAATGGCTGAGGTTGTTTATGGATGTATGAACAGGACAAGTTTTATAGGAAAAGGCAGAGTTCTTCACTAGAACCAAGTAGCAAAGTTGGAAGGTCCAGATAAACTTCAGGGCAAAAGTGCCCCTCTCCAGGTCTGACATGGAGGGAGCAAACATCAAATGAAACACAAAGTAGGGACTGTTGTTCAAAGGTAAACTAAATTACATAATTCAGTTAAAATGTGAAATCAGACTGACCAAGAAAGTGACTTCCTATCCCCACCCTCTACTTGGCTTTATATGTGGTGGAGAAGACAGGAAAGATAACTTCTGCTAGTTGATCTATTGAAAATGTGTTACCTCAAGTGGGAACAAGGGCCAAGTGGCCAACTGAGCCACTGGTGGTCTCAGCAACTGCTAAGGCCATCAGCAATTCCTCAGAAAAAACTGCCAAAAGCTCAATTCCCTTTGCAGCCCCTCACCAGCCCCGCTCACACTGCAGCTCTCACCTTTCTCTGTCTCTCAAAACCTACCACAACCCCAGGCTGAGGTTTCTGTAAGGCCCTCACTCATATTTGCTGTGGCCACTGTAAGGGCACCCACCCCTTTCTTTTCAGTATGTATAGTACTAAGGAGATTTCTTACCAGCCACGTTGAGCTCTGGTATCTCTTTAGGTGTACATGACAAGAGTCAGCCACTGGAAAAAAAGAGAAGAAAAGGTGCATTTAGATAGTGATATTACACTAAGCCTTCAGACATGTGTCTTGGTGCCTCCAGACAGTGACCCAGTGACTATGGTCCTTTTATCCTGCACAGGATTGTTTAGAGGTTTTGGAACTACCTTTTTCACTTATTAAAATTCAGACTCACAAACACTTTCCATATGTTGCTTTCCATGATAAATTATTGCAGCAGCTGCAGCAGGAGCAATCGTTGGGAAAGGATGGTCCCTGTGTGATGGCAATTGGAAGGGATGGCAGGGTCTGGGAATGTGGTTGTCCTACAGACTACCTTGAAAACAGGTTCAGTGCCTCTGCTTGGAAACTCTGCTCAGCTCTTGGTGTAATAAAGTTTAAATGACCTATGAGCCACTGAACTAACCACAGAGTATAAACAGGAGCCGGCAAGATCGTAGAAGTTTTCTTATAAAAATCTTTTTAAACACTGTGTTGTCAAATAACAGTCCCCAGACTGATAAAATGTAGCACTTAGGCATATCACTATGGAGCACAGCAGGATTTTTGCTTCAGACTAGCTGATAAAAAGCTTGATGTATCCCCATTCAGCTCGCTATCCTTCAGGCTGTGCTTTTAAGACCAACAGCAGCAGCAAGCATTTGTCTGCAATTTCTTTCTTAAAACCAAGATGTTTCACAATTCACAATTAACAGATGGGGCAGTAAGCAATGAGAGCAAGGGTTTTTTTTTCGGTCACTTCCTCAAAGTCACTTTGAGGAATGACAGGCTGGCATGGGTGAGGGAAGACTCTGTACTTTGGACGTGGATGGACACCACAAAACTGTGCTCATCCCAGCGAGGCTCCATGACTGGGGCCAGGGAATCCCTGGGGAATATCTCCCATCCATTAAGCATATCACCGCTGTTGGTGTAAGAGGCAAAACCTCTAGAAACATACATCACACATCATCTTCAACTTCACCCCCCAAATAACACAGTCAGTGGTCTTATTTTGGACCTGGAGACAAGAGAAGGAAGGAGCATCCTCACCTCTATTGACGTCATCAAAACTTGTGATCTGCCGGCTGCTAGGTTTTCAAATGCATCTAGGGGTAGAACAAAGAAAACTGTATTTTGTGAGGAGGAAGCAAGAACAAAACACAGACTTGAGGCTGTGGCAGCTGAGCAGCAGAGCTGCCAACCCTGTGCTGGGATGCTCTGCCTGGCTCAGGTGTCCCTGACTTGCCAGACCCCACCTCATTTCTGTGCCGGGCACCCCTTCATCCCTGTCCCTTGGATCCCAGCCTGGGAAGGCGTCCCAACTGCAGGGCCAGAATTTGGCAAAAGTGCTCAATTTGACCGCTTTCGTCTACGCTTGTAATTTGTTTCAATAGTAGCTCCTGCCTGAAGAATGACAGGAGAACGGTGAGCTAATGAAACACATCACCCCACAGGGAAACTTTCTGCTGGTCCCCTTCCATCCTCCCTGGCAGTGAGCGATCACAGTATGCCCTGAAGAAAGTGATTCTCTTGAAGTCATTAGTATGCCTTACGAGCTTTTCCCCGGGCATATAAATGCAGATGCTGCTGTTATTCAGCTAGAGTTTGAAATTAGCATTGCTGAAAGTTTTCTGACAGAGCACTTTGCCATCAGAAAATTTAAATCCATTCAAATATTGATATTCTATGTGCACATTTATATTGCAGTTTGTCTAGGAGAAATGTTCAGACCTAAGTGTTTGGATAAAGTCAAAACACAGTATTTTGAGTTCTTTTTTATTTACTTTGAAATTACTTTTCTCCTAGAAATGTGCTGTTATAAACAGTAATAAAAAGTTGAAACAAATTTAAGACTCTCTGTCCTTAAATGACACATTTCTCCAGGAGCCTGTTTCCCACCCTGAAAAGGCATTGTAACATCATGAATGTTTTGAAACCTGCCCAGTTTTAGACAAAAGTGCAAGGCTGCTGGGAGAGGGTAGGAACAAGGCACAAGGACCTTGTGCCAAGGGGCTCATCTGCCCCTTAGGGGACAAGCAGAGCTACTTATATGATCCAGAGCAGAGAAGAGGCAGGAAGGATAACACATGAAACACATCCAGCCTACAGTGCTCCGAGGAAAGGCATAGCTCAAGGGAATGAATGCCCACATTGCCCCCCCTTGACAAGGTTGTATTCACAGGGCTGGGCTTGCACCCAGCAATCTCTCTAGGAACAACTGGCAGCGCTGAAGTTACCTCCTCTGGGCAGAGGTAAGTGCCCCTTTACTGCTTCATTAACTCTGGTTAAATAGAGTTTGCAAAGAAGCTGCTGCTTTTGGTTTGGGTCTCATCTCTGGCTGTCTTGAGAGGATGAGTAATGATTTAAGGGGACAGATACCCTGTGCTGGGATGCTCTGCCTGGCTCAGGTGTCCCTGACTTGCCAGACCCCACCTCATTTCTGTGCCGGGCACCCCTTCATCCCTGTCCCTTGGATCCCAGCCTGGGAAGGCGTCCCAACTGCAGGGCCAGAATTTGGCAAAAGTGCTCAATTTGACCGCTTTCGTCTACGCTTGTAATTTGTTTCAATAGTAGCTCCTGCCTGAAGAATGACAGGAGAACGGTGAGCTAATGAAACACATCACCCCACAGGGAAACTTTCTGCTGGTCCCCTTCCATCCTCCCTGGCAGTGAGCGATCACAGTATGCCCTGAAGAAAGTGATTCTCTTGAAGTCATTAGTATGCCTTACGAGCTTTTCCCCGGGCATATAAATGCAGATGCTGCTGTTATTCAGCTAGAGTTTGAAATTAGCATTGCTGAAAGTTTTCTGACAGAGCACTTTGCCATCAGAAAATTTAAATCCATTCAAATATTGATATTCTATGTGCACATTTATATTGCAGTTTGTCTAGGAGAAATGTTCAGACCTAAGTGTTTGGATAAAGTCAAAACACAGTATTTTGAGTTCTTTTTTATTTACTTTGAAATTACTTTTCTCCTAGAAATGTGCTGTTATAAACAGTAATAAAAAGTTGAAACAAATTTAAGACTCTCTGTCCTTAAATGACACATTTCTCCAGGAGCCTGTTTCCCACCCTGAAAAGGCATTGTAACATCATGAATGTTTTGAAACCTGCCCAGTTTTAGACAAAAGTGCAAGGCTGCTGGGAGAGGGTAGGAACAAGGCACAAGGACCTTGTGCCAAGGGGCTCATCTGCCCCTTAGGGGACAAGCAGAGCTACTTATATGATCCAGAGCAGAGAAGAGGCAGGAAGGATAACACATGAAACACATCCAGCCTACAGTGCTCCGAGGAAAGGCATAGCTCAAGGGAATGAATGCCCACATTGCCCCCCCTTGACAAGGTTGTATTCACAGGGCTGGGCTTGCACCCAGCAATCTCTCTAGGAACAACTGGCAGCGCTGAAGTTACCTCCTCTGGGCAGAGGTAAGTGCCCCTTTACTGCTTCATTAACTCTGGTTAAATAGAGTTTGCAAAGAAGCTGCTGCTTTTGGTTTGGGTCTCATCTCTGGCTGTCTTGAGAGGATGAGTAATGATTTAAGGGGACAGATTTTATCTTCCCTGCTGCATTCGCATCATCATAAAGGTGGACTGCCTTTTATTCCCACTTATCTTCTCCTGTAAAAATCTTATTCACAATGATTTGAAAAGTTTGAGAGATGTATTCCACATTAAACCCTCCATAAAGTGATAACTGAAAGACTTGAGTGCGTTTTAAGATACTCATTACAGACAGCAATGAAATTTTTAGATATTCCTTTCCACATGGATGTAAAGGAGCTGTCCTTACACTGGCACTTAAAATGTAAGGGGATCTTTTTTTAAGATGAAAAAAAAAAATGCCATGGTACTAATTTAGGCATAAGAATTTTCATCTACAGCAAGTGACATGTATAATGACAAAAAATGGGTGCTTTACAAGTTGTCTGTTTTTTAATGAAAGCATTAAAATCAGGACATGCTCTGATTTTCTGAGCTGCTTCTGCCGAACTCCCTTGAAATGGGATTTTGGGTAGTGTCACCCAGGCGGATCCGCTGACCACTATTGGCCCTTAAAACATCAGTGGTAAAATCACACGGGCAAACAATGAGCACTCATTTCCATGTGCTGTTGAAACCCAGCTCCTTCCGAAGATGAATTAAATTGCTGTAGCAATGTTCTAGCATATGGGTTGCAATTGCCACGTTTGTTTAACTAGTGGTATTTCCAGTCAAAATACTTATAATAATAAATATTATGTTTTTGTAAAACAGAATTCCATTTAGTCTCAGGCAAAGGCTTATTTACAGACACTCTCTCCTTGCAACAGCCCCCCTGGAGAGATGGGGAGGGACTCTTGATCAAGGAGTGAAGCAATAGGCTGAGGGAGAATGGTTTTAAACTGAAAGAGGGGAGATTTAGATGAGATCTCAGGAAGAAATTCTTTCCTGTGAGGGTGGTGAGACACTGGAACAGGTTGCCCAGAGAAGCTGTGGCTGCCCCATCCCTGGAGGGGTTCAAGACCAGGCTGGATGGGGCTCTGAGCAACCTGGTCTGGTGGGAGGTGTCCCTTCCCAGGGCAGGGGGGCTGGAACTGGATGATCTTTAAGGTCCCTTCCAACCCCAACCATTCTACGATCAGCTCTAGTAGCACATCCCTTGCCTGCTGCCACTACCATCAGGGGGGGCTTTGCAAAGCTCTCCTGCAGCCATGTCCCTGCCTGACCCCAAGCCCCAGTGCTGAGACTCACGGGTCATGGTTTCCAGGCGCAGCATGCAGTACACGAAGTCCGAGAAGCCAATTCTTCTGGCAGTATCACCGTACCGCATGGTGATCAGGTGCAGGAGCTGCTCGTTGGTGGTCAGACCTGCAGGAGGAAGAGGAACAACAGCACTGGAGGACATGCTGTGGGGTGATCACAGAATCACAGAATCTTCTAGGTTGGAAGGGACCTTAAAGATCATCTTGTCCAACCGTCAACCTAACTGACAAAAATAGACACCCACACAACAAACAAGGAACATCATCACTAAACCATACCTCCCAGCACTACATCAACCCGTCTTCTGAACACTTCCAGGGATGGTGCCTCAACCACCTCCCTGGGCAGCCCATTCCAATGCTTGATAACCCTTTCAGTGAAAAAATTTTTCCTAATATCCAGCCTGAAATGGATGGTTTCTGATGGCTTTGTACACCCTGCAAAGAAGCTGCCCTCCTTTAGCCCCCCACTGTGTCACACCAGGTCTTTGCATCCCTGGAGAGCAGCTTGCCTTTCCCCAGGTTTGTGCGCAAGAGTCAGGACAGGGTGATGGAAAATCAAAGTCCTTCTAGTCACTTCCTCGAATGGTGGCTCAGGTCAGCAGGCAGGAAACATTGAGCTAAGTAATCAAGTGTTATCTTGCTTTGCCTTTTTAGCTTTTATTTTTTATCAGAAAGAGTGATTTTCTTTGGTTCATAACTGTTAAAGCCTGAGCACAGCATTTACAATACCTCTGCCTCTTTCTGCTAAACAGGGAGATACCGCGCGTTCATGCCATTATGCAGTATAGCATGCCTGGGATTCTTAATTTTTACATTTTCTCTTCTATTAGAGAATGGTGAAGGGTGCATTTCTTTTTTATTAGCTGATTATTCAGTATTTGTGTCACAGGCTGTTTGGCTGGAAATTGGTATTCAATTGAATGAACAAAAATTGCCTTTTAGAATGATTCTTTTATTAGTTAAATAAAACTACCCTAAATGTGCTGGCTACATAAGAGAAATGATTTAAATATATTTTGCACTAAAAGCTGATTTGCTAAACAAAAGAGAAATCTTCTGCAGAGAGCTTGACTGATATCTTTGGCTTAATGCATTCTCTGAGACTTCAGAAAAGTCTCATTTGCTCATTCCTAGTTTTTAGTGGCTCAGCTGGAAGAGAAGCAGCTCTCCTGCTTTTTCAATCAGCTCTAAACTTTTTGGTTTTAAATGAATTCATCATGGAGATAAATTAGTTGAATAATCTGAAAAGAAGGAAATGGTTTCTCTATACTTGTGTAGGGGGAGATACAGCTGATGGAGGTGGGTTACTGTGTCAAACTCTGCTTGCACGAGTCCAGTGGGGAAGGTCTCCAGCAGGAATCAGACAGACAGTGCTGAATATTTAAATAATGCAAATACATCTGGGCTTAAGATACATTTCAAATGATGATAAACCAGATCTGAGATATTTTTTTTTCCTAGGAGGAGAAGTTAGTAATTTAAAAAAATCTAATTAATGGAATTTTGTCTTTTATTCTGGTTTTAAACTACTGCCAAGAAACGCTGTAGTAGTGAGCAATGAATCCTACCCAATTTTTAACCAATCATGCTCTCTCCGGAGAGCATTCCGGCAGTCACGGCAGTGCTGCTCACGAGATGCTATAACCGTGACTTACACTAGTAAAACACCAACAATTTGCCATGGGATATACCTGCTCTGAAATCTGCTCACCTGGCAACGCCTCTCAATTAATCTTATCAACAAGACTGGAATGTCAGCCCTCTCTCTTCCAAAGACGTTTCAATTACTTGCTGTTACTTATTTGTAAGATTTCTCCCCCACGCTTTTTGTCTGCTGGATTCTTCACTCTGGTTTTAGCTAAGCTTTAAGCTTATTTTTTCCCTATTTTTAAAATTATTTTGATCCATTTAATATTGCCAGTGAGGTGTTTGTGAATACCCTGAGTCAATGTTCCTGCTTTTCAGGACAGGACATTACAGTACATTGTTATATGGTGCACTAGTGCCATTCCCAGAGGTAGCACCAACCTCCCAAATGCTTCCTGGGCCTATCTGCTCCTTCCTGCTTAAAAGCCAGGATGGGGGTCATCCTAATGCAAAGCCAGATCCAAACACAGCTGTCTAGCTCATAAGATGGCAAGAAGGAGCCTTTAATATTATTTTTCCCCCCCCCACTCAGAACTACTTATAGCCTAACACATGTTGAATTTGCCATTTAATAGTGCCTTTTATGCCTTCAAGTAGCTGCACTATTTTGGCTGCCATGACTTCTCAATGTACAATTTTCCTCCCAGTTTTACTCTGTAGTGCCTGTCTTGCAGAATGGATCTGGCAGCTTCCCCTTTGACATTTGGCACGTTAGTGCTGTGCTCCAGGGGCAGACACTCACATCCTGCCCACCCCACAGCAACAGGAGAATTTCATCTACGTCCCCTGAGCCAACGGCTTCCACAGATAGCACTTCTGCAGCAGGTTTCTCCTGGAGACACCACCTCTCGAAGCTCCGGGGACCCAAATGGGAGCTTCCCTACTTTAGTTACATTCTAAGAGGATTGTTGTCTTAGAGCTGTATTTCACACACAGAGAGAGGATCCTGTTAAAATGCTTCAGGGGTCCCATGCACTCACTGAGAGTTTCAGCATGCCTGTAGCCAACAGAGGTCAGTGCAAACTAAATAAATGTCTGTCACTGTGGCTTTGCCTTCTAGACTAAGTCACTGTCTTGCAGGGAAACAGCAGGATTGGGGGTAAGTGCAAACATCAACTGCTCCTTGCTCCATGGACAGAACTACTGGATTTTTTGTCTGTCACCTAGAGAGACTATGAATAAATCAGTCTGCAGGCTCTGGCCAGTCCATGCTTCCCCGCATCTCCCCAGCTGCAGAGCAAAGGGTTTCTCCCTGAAATTAGCTTTCTGTCTCAATGCCCTAAAACAATGCAGAGCTGTGATTTAACTGGCACCTTATGGATAAATCAGTCTGGAGGCTCTGGCCAGTCCTGTGCTTCCCTGCACCTCCCCAGCTGCAGAGCAAAGAGTTTCTCCCTGAAATTAGCTTTCTGTCTCAATGCCCTAAAACAATGCAGAGCTGTGATTTAACTGGCACCTCTGGGAAATCCAAACTGCTTTCTCCCTAAGGCTCTTTGTTCTTTCCTCTCTCTTATTCATCTTTTCCTTCACTGCCACAGGGACAAGAAAAAGAGCTGCTCAGCACCTGGGGACATACCTGCTGTCTGCATCGCGTTCTTCAGTTCAAACACATCAAGAAATCCAGAACGGTTTCTGTCTTCCTTGATGAAGATATCCTGCAAAACAGTGTAAAGACAGATTTCAAGCCCATATCAATATTCCCCAAACTTACTACTGCATGCAATTATGTAGGATGCATTCCCTCCTTAATAAACAGGCTGCAAGAAAGTTCAACAGATGAGATGGGGCGACCGACAAGGGAAATCCATCTCCAGAAGGCTTGGTCAGTGTGTTACAGCATAAGAAATCCAACAGTTTGGGGTGAGTGGGAGACTTTTTGCTCATTCTCCCTGGTTTATGTGTACAGGCAGCAATGGGAATACTTACACCTCCACTGACAAAAAATACATTGACACATAAAATAAGTCCCAGAATGCTGTGGGGTCAGCTTTCCCAACACACTGTTGAAACCCCACAAGCCACACCTGAGGTGCCGTTGGTGGGATGAGCATCATTGCTAGATGGGGAACGGGCACCCCATGTCCTAGGTGGCCTCAGAACCCTCTCAAGAGGGATGAAACAAAGTAGACCACATTCAACTCTTAGGTTTCAGGAAAATTTGAAAATCAAGGCTGATGGAAGAAGGACCTGACATAGGGAAGCTGCCTGAATTTACCTGGGATCATAAATACCAAGCTACTCTCCTCCCATTCAACTCTCCGGTTCCAGGAAAATCTTCCTGTCCCACACCAAGGCTGATGGGAGAAGGACCCGACATAGGGAAGCTGCCTGAATGTAGCTGGGATCATAAATACCAAGCTACTCTCCTCACTGTTTCCAGACCTAATGCTTATCCTGGAGCAGAGACATTTGCCCCAGATAAAATATCATCGGTTCCTATACAGTTCCAGTACAAACTGCAGCAATGAGGAAGGGATATTTTTCAGGTGACTTTGTTCAAGAATTCATCTTAGAAAGCTTTTAAAAAAAATTGCCAGTGGTGGCACACAAACAGAGATTTCCATCAAATTCTGAGCCCAATTGGCCTTCCTACCTTCTCCACCTCGATATTCCCTGCACTAGAAAAGCCTCAGCTGCTCGTTTGGAGCCCTTTACACATACCACTGAGCTCTCATCCTTTGCATAAGAGGATAGAAACCTGACCCACTAAGCAAGCAACCTTAGCAACATTTCCCCCGCAGTGTTTTGATATCACAGAGCATCTGCCCCCCACTGATGAAAAGCCCAAGAGTCACAGTATCAGCAGAGAAGAGAGAGCAACCCCCATGTACCATGTACTTTTTGAGACTTCGCCAGAGGGTCCCAAACTCCTGCAGGGTGAGTTGTCCATTCGAGTTGAGCTGTGCATTTAGTTAAGAATTGAACAGTTAATGAGAACTAAACCCGGCTGTCTTCATTCCTGGGGATGCTGCCTTCGCATAAAGAAAGACATAAGATACAGTCTCTTCTGCCTGTTGCATTGTGTTGAGAAAGCCAAGAGCTTTTCTGCTCTCAATTATGCTTAGCTTAAATTCACCTTCTTTGGCACTTTGTTCAGCTGCTCATACCTGTGCTCACCAACAACAAAAGGTTTCTATTTATATGGTGCCTTTAACCACAAGGGAATCCACAGCGATTGCTTCAGCTGACATCTAGTCACTGAGCACAGAGGCCCCTGTGGATGAAGGTGACCCCGTGCTCCAGGCCACGTGTGCACATTGTCTTGCCTCTGTACGTGAGGCAGCCCAGCATCAGCTATGGCTAGATCCTCCTGGAGGAACAGCCACCAAAGGAGTCCAGAGCACAAGGAGCCGATCCTGACACCTGCTGTCAGAAGGCAGCAGCAGCCTTTGAGCCATAGATGTGCTGCAGGCACAAAAGACCTTTTCCATGAGCTGCAGGAGTCCAGAGGTATGAGCCAAGATCCCCCAGGAATGTTCAAAGGACTACGTCACTGGACCCACTCCCCTTTGTACACCAGCTAGGAGTCCTGGCCAGATATGCAGCACCTCACCTAACGCAGCTGAGATGGCAAAAACTCTCTGAAAGCAAAACTCATCACCGGTGAAACATAAGCAGACAAGTGCCACCGCCATGAAACCTGAGTTAAAAATGGATGATCCTGTCTTTGCAGGCCAGGGTAGGTCACACTGTACATGGGTTGTACGCAACCCAAGGAATGAAAAATCTGTCTCCAAATTAAGCAGAGCAGTGGCTTTGTCAGTTCTTTGCACATTCCATGTATTTGCAGTGCTCACTTATCCCAGGAGGGGATTTGGAAAGGAGTCTCTTTCAGCAGCTAGATGCAGGAAGCGGGAAAGAGAGAGGGCTATCCCAGAAGGGGATTTGGAAAGGGGTGAGAGTCTCTTTCAGCGGCTAGATGCAGGAAGCGGGAAAGAGAGAGGGACTTCTGGTCATTTTTATTCATTCCCTGGCAGTTTGTAAAGGTCTAAAAATGTCCCATAGTTAGTAGAAGGTCTGGAAGAAAAGACACAGTGAGTAAGCAAGGGGGAGAAAACACATGGGGGGGAATTTATGTTTTCATCAAGGAGTCCTCTTGTTCTACATAGGTCAGCAATGTATTTCCAGTGTTGCCTTCTTAACAGTAAGAAGGCTGCGCCATCCATCTGTATGGGGAAGGTACACTGGAAAGGATGAATGGTCTGCAAGGCAATTGCCTGTGATTTGGCAGGGGTCGGTCTCTTCTCCCAAGCCACAGGCAATAGAACAAGAGGAAATGGCCTCAAGTTGCACCAGGGCAGGTTCAGATCGGATATTAGGAAAAATTTTTACACTGAAAGGGTTATTAAGCATTGGAATAGGCTGCCTGGGGAAGTGGTTGAGGCACCATCCCTGAAGGTATTTGAAAGACGGGTAAATGTAGTACTTAGAGACATGGTTTAGTGATGGTTTAAGAGACAGGTAGATGTAGTTCTTAGAGACATGGTTTAGTGACGGTTTTTATCAGAGTTAGGTTGATGGTTGGACTAGAGGATCTTAAGGGTCCCTTCCAACCTAGACAATTCTATGATTGCTTCTCCCCCTAACACTAGCTTTGAGCCGGCTTGAGATGCCACCACAGGCCATCGTAGTTGCAGCCATGATGGAAGAGCCTTCTCCCCCTAACACCAGCTTTGAGCTGGCTTGAGATGCCACCACAAGCCATCGTAGTTGCAGCCATGATGGAAGAGCTGAGCTTTTCCAGATGCCTGAGATCTGTGCTGCCTCCTTGCCTCGGGTTCTGCTGGCGACCCTGGGCCCAAGGGTGAAATTTAGCCAAGCCCTGGGCCCTGCAGAGGGGAAAATGCGAGTAAAGAGTGTGCTGGTAGCAGAAGGTTGACCCTTACCTTTCAGCAGAGACATCAGAGCCAAGGCATGCATGGCAAAGTCCCACATAGACTCTGGGACAGTTATTTATTGAGGACTGTAGCTAATATTTACTCGTAAGTTCTCATGCTGGGATGCTCAGCTCAGCCATAACTCAAGGCAAGGATGGGCGGCACCAGGGAAGTTTATTGCTTCTGCTGAAAGGATACATCCATCAGAGCTAAAATGCCTCTGCATGAATCGAAGCTGAATTTTCCTCCCAGGCTGGTCATTTCATCTGCAAGGATTGATAAAACAGAAGGAATTAGTGAGAACAAGGGGACTGACGGAGGTCACCGTTCAGAGGGAAGGAGGACACCAATCTGAAGGCTCACATAGCTAAAAATCCCCAGATCTGCCTCGGATTCTCAAAAAGCAGCAATGGCTATGTGCCAAACTGAGGTCTGTTTTGATGGAGTCTGATGTGTCTCAGAGATCTCCACTGCTCCCTTCCCCAAGGACGGGTGCCCTGTTTGGGCTCACAGGCAGCTGCTCAGCACAGCCTCTGCCCACCTATCTGCCCTGATGGAAGCTTTTCCCTCTTGACGTCAGGATAAGGGAAACGACAGTCAGAAGAAAGGCCATTTATGCTGAATTAGTGAGTTTTAAGAGCGCTTTGAGTCTTGTGCATGCCTGAGTTGGTTTGAGCCCTCCAGCTGTGCCCCTGTCTCATGCTGTTTTCAAAGTGGGCAGGTTGGGAAGACAGGGAAATGCTGAAAGCTAGCCTGAGGCATCTGCAGAGCAGTGCATGCCAGGGCTGAACGGGGAGAAACTGGGTGGCAGCAAGGAGACTGTGAAGCACAGTTCCCTGGGGTGCTCACTGGTGCAGCTCAGCCAGGGACTGAGTTCTTGCTGCAGTTGGAGGGGCATGGAGCAGGAAGGGGGCACTCCTAGGGGCTGCAGGGACATCCAGGAGAAGGGAAGCATGGAGAAGGGTAGGTCTGCAAAGCAGAGGCTATCCCTTGGGAGACAGAGGAGAGGGTGAAATCTGGCTGTCAAGCAGATGCACAGCTTTGCTGATGGCCATGCATTGTAAGCAGCTGTTCTGCATTGCATTGCCTTCTTCATGTGAATATTGCTTTGATTTTCTTAAAAAAAAATAAAACCAAACTGTTGTGCATGTAAAGGAACCCCAGTGAAGGCAGTTCCCATTCTTCAAGATCCAACAGTGCAGTAAGCCACACTGAGGATTTTTTGAGGACCATCAGGACACCACTAAATCCTCTGTCTAATTTACACTAGACTAAGGATAGGGAAGCACAAAAGACATTAGCTGGGTTGTAAAAAGCTTTACCTTGCAGGATCACTTCATTAAGGAGCTGTTGCAGCTGCAAGGCATCAATAGCTGAGCCCTAATACAGAATAAAAAGCAAAGAGAGGTCTGTGAACACAAAGTTTTCTCCTGTGTCACTTTTGCCCAAAACTTCTTTACTTATGCACTCTGGTAACCAAGAGGCATCTCTACTTATATCAGAGGAGCAGCATCCCCTCAGGAGCACAACTAACCCCTCCACGCTGCTGGGCTACTCTTTGTCCCTTCCCTACAAGAATCTGCAGGGGAGTTGCAGGCACTTCCATCACCATGGGGTATTTCCAGCAGTGATGGGAACACTTGCTGGCTTCACCAGCCCCTAGAGCTGGGGAGCTGCCGATGGACAGGCACAGCGAGCAGCTGGGTCACTGGGCTGGGAGCACAGGCATTGCTGCCTGCTTCCTTCTGAGACCCCCCCAACCCACTGGGAAACCTGACTGCCTCCCTCCTGAGACACCCCAAAGTCATACAGCGTGGCAGCCCGTGTTCATTTTCACCTTCACGCACCAATATAGCTATTAACTGCAAGAGGTCCATTGTGCAAAGACTTTTGGCAGTGATCTTTTTTCCTCTTGACTAAGTCAAGGAGTTCTTTCTAACAGTTTATTAAACCATTAAGAGCATCTCCTGTGAACACACAGAGTTTGGCTCAGAAAGAGCAGGAATCAATTACTCAAACACTGACTGATGTCTGGTTTCCAAACGCTGCGAAGGCAAATGGAAAATGATGCTGATGAGAGGGGGGAATACCCAAGGCTTTCTAATTGCTTTCAGTAAATAAATAAACCAAAGCCAAATAAAAAGAGGGAAAAAAAAGTACCCATGCAAGCCCATCACCCAACCACAAATCTCCAATCCTCCTATAGTATATGGGGCTAGCAGATCTATCCCAGGTGAACGTCCCATTTTTCTGGCGGTTTTGGCAGGTGAATCAATACTGTTTTCAGGGTATCAGCTTGAGGATGGAGCTACATTTCCAAAAAACATTTTTCTAAATGTATTTGTACCAACATCAGAAATCAGTTTTTCTTTTTGCAAGCCCACATGCCTTTTTTATTTATTTTTCAGCAAGATGTTTTAGATAGGATACCTGCTTAGCGTATCTTGAGAAGACAGCCTTATAGGAGCTGTCCTGGTTCTGTCTTGGTACATCCTGGATCAAAGACAAAGTAAGCACATAAATAATTCAGTTACAAAACAACTGGAGGCAGAAGTCTGCAGAACCAAACAGCACTTCAGAGAGGGCAAGGAATGTACAGTACAGGCTGCAGTTTTACCACCCTGAAAGTAATGTGGACTAGAAGCAAGAAAGAACTACTACAGTGAAGGAAGAAGCATAGTTTGGATGTTACAGTACAACCAGGAAAGAGCAGCTCAGGGCGTGAGGAAGACAACAGAACATGTCCAGGGTGAAGTTCAGCAAGTCAATACATGACTATAGAAATACAGAGCCTGATGGCTATTGATGGCCCTCAGTTGAAACAAGTGGCTTAGACCATGTGAAGATTCATGTGAGCCAAGAAAATAAAGCAGGAGTTGACTCTTCCTTTCTCTTGTACCTTCTCAGCCCCAAGGCAGGCTGAATGCCCCTGAGCAATTCCAATTCAATGGTTAAGGGGTTTTCTTGCAACCCTCTGGTGAGGAGGTCCACCAGACACTAAGGGAAACTATCCTTAATATTATAAAGCTACCCAAAAAAATCTAAGCCAAAGCCCTAATGCTTTCAGCTCTTAGATATCCAACATAAACCTCCCCTGGTGGAGGGTTTAGATTGGATATTAGAAAAAATTTCTTCACTGAAAGAGTTGTCAAGGATTGGAACAGGCTGCCCAGGGAAGTGGTTCAGTCACCATCCCTGGAGGTACTTAAAAGACATACAGATGGACAGGCTGACAGAGGGACTGTATAAGATTTGTTTCCTTCCAGACGGACAGGCTGACAGAGGGACTGTATAAGATTTGTTTCCTTCAAAAAAATCAGGCTCTGAAAAAGACATATATTTGAAGAGGAAGGGCTTCATTGTCACTCCCATCTCTGCAGAGAGGTACCCCAGGCTGGTCACCTGCTGTCCCAGGAAAGTCACAGGGTACCAGAGGCAAACTCTGGGCCAGGTGAGAAAGGGAAGAGAAGAGTGGTGTCTGGTATGTAAGGAACAAAGAACAGGAATTGGTAGAGGTGGCTACCAAAAGGCCAGCTCCCTGGGAACAATCCACCACCACCACCACTATCTACATCAGTTTTCACAGATTCTTACCATCGGCAGCACTGGGCTGGGTAGGGAGTTTGAGTTCCTGAAAAAAGAGTTACAAGAGTAAAATTCGGAGAGAAGGGGCCTTTTTTGAGACACAGAAGACAGGGCTACCCTGCCTTGAGCCACATAAAATTTTCACCTGCTTTCTCTTTGACTAATTTAATAGTCAGGAATAAAAACAGCATCTGGGCTATTAAAAGGCAACATCTTTTAAATGTCTGCAAACTGCCTGAAATTGAGTTGGGGTCACTAGTTCTCCTGAGACTTGCTTTAGTAGCAACATTCAGTACTTGAGTTTTGCTTTTGGTAGAGAAATTAGGCAAGCCAGATGCTATTTTTATAGCATCTGTGCTATTATATAGGTGAGTCCTACAGAGACCAACAGAAAGGAGACTCCACGCTTGGCTGAGCTCAGGAAGGTGTGGGAGGGTCACAGGCTCTCCTGGAAAGACCTACCTGCCAAGGCTGAGCCATCTCGTGCGTGACTCATCGTGCCGAAGGCAGTCCAGCCCAGACCACAGACTTCTCATGTTTGTTTTCCATAACTAAGGAGTGGCCTTAAGTCAGTTCTGGGCTACTCTTTGCCAGGGGCCAAAGCCTAGAAAGCAATCTCATTATTAAGATATGGGCCTCTGAGATAAGAGCTGCAATCACCTCTGCTATAAATCTTGCTGAAGGAAAGGCACTGCGTACCTGGTGCTTGAAGGTCATTTAGTAAGGCTGAATGCTGGGGCTTGCTCTTACCTAATGCACACCCAGATATTTATGAAAAAACTTGGTAATAGCTGCCTTTGCATGAACTATGATACCATTTTTTCACTAAAATTTTCTTCAAGGCCCCTTTTATACCCACATGGAGCCCTAGCAGCCTGTCTATGACATGTCTGGGTGAAAGGATCAAGGCCCTTTCACAGCTCTTTATTTCTCTAGGTCCTTCTCTGAGCAGAATGGACCTGATCTGTCTGGCGTCTAACCGGTGAAACATAAGAAACTGCATCACAGCTGTTAAGAAAAGCAGGCTCTTAGTCCTCCTTTCACTCAAGAGAGACTTCACTACAACTGGGGAGGGTGTAGTTCACAATTACAGGCTCTTAATCCTCCTTTCACTCAAGAGACTACAACTGGGGAGGGTGTAGTTCACAATTATTGCTCACTTGTGTGGCTCTTTGCACCAAAGCTGAGACCCTTGGTGGCTGCAGATGAGCTATTGTCTTTTTCTGCAGCAGCCACCCCTACACATCTGACAAAACATCTGATCCCCCTCAGCATGGTGCTTAACACTAGGCTGTGTCTTCCCAGCACACTTCTGAGTATGTTAAAATCAAATTGCCACATTAGTTATCTTGACATTAAACTGTTAAGTCCTGGCACACCGTAAGTCTGGGACCTGTAAGGAGTACTTATCATCTTACTCGCTGTAGTCTTGATTCTTCATGAAAATTCGTAGGAGAAATTCAAATTCTTGGTTCTCTGTTGTAGCAGGAATGACAGCATAGGTTCCTGGGCTCAAGATAAAGTAGTTGGTCACGTCTCGAGTCAGGGAAAAAATCTGTTTCAGAACTTTGGAGTTCTCCTGAAAGAAAAATATAGCTGGCTATCTCTCCTCCGTGTCAGGAACCAAAGTAAATCAGAAAGTGCACTTACAGCAGCCTTACAATCCCACAGCTCTCTAAATATACACTGCATCTAACATGCCTTAACCTCCCCAGCGGCATGAAAAGCCCATCCAGGTGACAGACTTTGTTCAAGGACATACCAAAATGCACAAGGGTGGAAGAACTGAAAGAAACAGAAGGCAAGATGTATTTAAGTGGATTTGAAGAGAACTTCAATTAACATTAAGCAGATCGAAGTTCATGAAGGAATCAAGGATGAGTACTCTTACTAAAACTTCCCTGAGATCTAGCGTGACTCAGAGTGGTCAGAGAGCTCACTGAGCATCTCACCCAGATGACAATGCTTCAAAAATCACAACTCAAACCTTCCAGCAAGTGTCACAAGTAAAAAGAATATTCTGATCTTTCTTCTGTTATTCCAGTATTTTTGCTGAGATGAAACAAATATAATGCAACAGCTATTACTATGATGACATGTAAAGATAGCATAATAAAAAACCCTTACTAAACATATTCCCCAAAATATATCAGCATGTATAAATTCCATTTAGAATGGTTATACAGCGTGGCAGAGTTATTTATGAGCCATGCCTTTGGGAGAAAATAACATAAAACTGCTATTTTGGGAGAAAAAAAAAGAAAAGATGACTACTGTTACAGACGGCTGGGAGGTATGTAGACTGCCAAGTATTATGGGTCGGATCTTCAGCAGATAGAAATGGGCAGTGCTGCAAAGAAATAAATAGTGTAATCCTTTTTTTTACTTTTGGGTCTCATTCCACATTCCTTCTAGTAAAAAGTAGAAGCAGATTAATATCTCAATGGAGTCAAAACCGGTGTGAGATAAGAACAGCCTCTATACATTGCTCAGCTCTATCACACAACATTAAACTTCCCTCACAGCCATGTATTAGTGTTCCACATCTATATTTAATCAAAGGCTTCCTAGAGCTATCAGATATGTCCATTCTGGTTTGCATCCTTGCCTGTGCTGCATTCCCCTCTCATCCTACCAGGGAATAATATTTCACAGCAACAATTTGATGCATCTCAAAAGGTACTGAACAATGAATGATGCTGCTAATGAGTAATGGCAGTGAAAGCTGTTGAAGGAGGAAGAGTGAAGCCACATGAATCTTAGCAATTGCACTCTCCTTGTGCAAAGAAAACCACTTGTAAACTTTCACACAAAGATGCCACCACCTCTGACTGCCCTCAGGCACTGAGGTGAGATGCTGGGAAATATAGCACTGAACACCTACCCTGATTTTAGCTCCTGGACTTGGCTTTTGGTGCTGCCAGGGCAGGACGCTGGACTGGCCATGAGCAGCTGGTAGACCAGCTCTCACGTTACAATACTTAGGCTATGTACATGGGGGAATATTTTGTGTGTTATCTGCTGGGTGGATTTGTACCAATATCATTGCATTACTAAAAGCTATGGCATGACAGAGCAGCATGACAGTCCCCTTTTCCCTCATTGACCAGGTGTTCCATGGTAATCCAACACCCCTAAGTAATGGCCTGTTCTCCTACTGCAGAGGAGATCATCTGCATCAGAAGCCCAAACCAAGCCTGAGGTGAGCCAAGGACTGACAGCCCAGAGAGGCCACATCTCACTGAATTTCATCCATCTTTGGGAATATAATGAGAGAGAGAAAAAATAAAGATACCTGAAGCATCAACTGGAGGGGAAGAAAGACATTTTAAATATAAAGCAAGAGTAAAGCAAATCTGTCCTCTAGCCTATTTCTTGATTAAACAACCTCTTTTCAAGGGACACAAGACCTATGCCACACCTCTCAGTGAGGGTCCTTTCTGTCAAAATGGGTAACTAATCAAGGTGGGCACACGTCATGCAAGAGTATGATGGGACCTCCGTGTCTGTTGACTGTTGGGGGTCAGCTGATGAGGATGCTGGAAGGAGCAAGTTCCTCATTTACCAGGAGCAGCAGCTCCTTCCAAGTGGCGCAGCTGGCCCCATGGAGGGCTGGTGTCTGCATCAGGCAGAGGATCTCCTTGCATAGGGATAGTGAGTTCCACTTGCTGGAGGAATGCCTTCTTTAGTACATCTTTTATTCCTCAGACACTTTTTTTTTTTTTTTTTTTTTAGCTACAAAGCCATACTCTTCATTTATGAGGAGTTATTAGACTTGAGGCATTAATTATTCAAAGTCTGGGCCTAGGGCAAACCTCTTCAGTGATGAGGAGAATGTGAAGTTAGGGTCATAGCAATCTCTGCTTCCTTTTGCTCTTCAAGTTAGGAACAACCCCCTCCCACCTTCCTCAGCCAATAGCAAAAACCCTTTAGAAAAGATTAGTATCCATCCACACCAGCTTTCAGGAAGTCTAGTAACTGCCCTCGAGCTGGCACCTCTCTGGACAGTCACCAAGAAAAAAAACAAAACCGAAGAGGGAAATCTTAGTGGAGGTCCCAGGTATCTGAATTAATTGACTGTTCATTGGCCTTGAGCAAAGCTTTCCATATATTTTGAAAATGGGTTCTGTATGGCATTTCTGTGATAGAAAAGGGAGAATGAATAAGACAGGCCTGTTTTGGGGAAAAAGAGGTCATTCTCTTCCCTACTAGACCTGGAGTACTGCTCAAGCGATGTGGTTAGTACTGGCTATCATGCCTTGTGCCAGGCCAGCAAAGCATGTCACCAGTACTGCTGGCCACAGAGGATATTGTCCTGGAATCTCTTGTAACCTGGGGACTTCCTGAGCTTCCCAGGGCTATTTAGGGATGCTAGAGAACTGCAAGTTCAACCTTTCCTCTCTTAAGACATGAATAAAGGAACCTAAGCCTGCTTAACTCTACTTTTCCTGTGATGTTCTAAGGTAGAAGGCATCCAGAAGTTTACTTCAAATACTGACTGCTCTTTTACAGCCCAAAAGGTAATTCAGCCTTTCATTTCCATGTACAGGTATAATAAGCCACACAGAAAACAACAATATCTATATGATACCTGATTGTGCTTACCCCAGTGATCAAATAGCCAATCTTCAGGTTTTTTGCATCTTGCATATCATCAGCATGTTTTCGCATGAGTGAAATGACTACATTATAAGTTTTGGGACCGTAGTCTGGCACTTTGAAGAAATACTGAGGGTTTTTTGAAACTTCACCTGCTGAGAAAGTGATAATAGTTTAACAGTAGCCACAAAGATACTCCAAGTAGCAGCCTGTTGTGTAAGATCATGCTTATATGCACCCAGAGGATTAGGTAGTTACTGCTCCGAGATCCTTTCAATGCGACAGAGCACTGTAGTCTATACATTACCAGTAGGAGTTGAGGCATCTGGAGTTAAACTAATTGCACATTAATCATTCTAGAAATCTCTGGCAAAGTCATAAAAGTCATGCAGATTTCTTGGTCCCCCTGCATCTGCTTCACCTGCTCGGCACGCTTTCCTTGAGGCAGAAAAGCAGTGATTCTTAATCAGCTGCCTGACCCAGTGGGTGAGCTGAAAGGGCCCGTGGTTCAGAGATCATAAACACATAAAAGAAAAAGACAAAATGGTCAAAAGCTATCTTCCTTTTCCTTCCTGTTACTGTTTGTGATGGATGGGACAGACGGTTGAACACCAGAGGGGAAAGGTTTCTTTTTGGCCAAGGTTAATGGGGAGCATCACTGATAAGAAAGCAGTACAATGCCCAAACTGGGAAAAAAAGGACTGAGATGGCAGCATCTGCTTAAACCATCTAGACTTTATGCCATGTAACTCCATTGGGTGGCCTTGAAAGCTGCCATTTAGCCCAAGATTGCACTTGGATGGCAACTTTTTTAGAGGGTTGGTGGAAAACACAGCTCCAAGGAAAATGGCTCTGCCCACATGCTCTCAGTTCAGTCCCTTGCATTTCCTCACTCATTCACAGTGCCCATGGGCACAGGCTTTGCTGTATTATCATCCCCTGAGACACGGTGATGAATGTTATGCGGAGGCGGCTGAAACCCGTAAGCCAAACCCTGTTTGCTGCTAAGTCAGGGATCAGCATGGCAGAAAAAAAAAGCTCCTTCATTGATCACACGCTACCATCTCAGGCTAAAAACAGAGCACCCAAATAGTGATGCAGCTGTAGAAAAGTAAGGTAAGATAAGATTAAAATTTTAAAAAATACTACTAATAATGAGAGCTCACAATGCTAGAAGATTTTTTGCATGCACAGTAAAACCAATGGCCTTATCTGCTCAAAGGCCTTTTTACTTTCGAAAATAGAGCTTTGTGGCACAATCCTTTCATGTCATATCCTCCTAATTTCAGACTATTTTTCGCTCAGTAAAACCAGCCGCATATTTGCCAGACCAGATTTTCTAATGAGGTTCCCAGTAACAACAACTGCAACTGGCTGAGAGAAGACAGACAAGCACATTTTGATTTAAAGAGTTTAGGGTTTCTAAATCACAAGTCCCCTGTTTTAACTCAGCAGCCAGTTGCTGCTGCTGCTTTGTTTCTGCCTCTTTAGCTGATAGGTGCTGTAACATGAAAGGGCAGGCATTAACAACTCGCAAGCAATATTTCTGCAATTTGGTGCTCAGAGTGAATGTTTGACAGTGAGCACCAGTGGAGAGGAGGAGAGCACTGGGTAACTGCAGGGAGTGTTCATTACCTGAGGAATAGTTGTTCCTGTGGACTGGATTCCACAGGTTGATGTGCCTGTCCACAGACCATGTTGTGCAGTGCTGGTCTCCAAAGTCCAGGAACGTTGGGGTGCTGTTACATACATACAGCCAGGAAAATTGCTCCTGGAAGTTTTTACAGGACATCCTGCAGAGGAGAAAATATCTTTCGGTTTGAGACACCAGTTGGGTACTTGTGTTCACCCCCTTTCAAAGACACAGGGGGCACTGGAGGCTGTAGCTGAGCTGGCTGACACCTGGCAGGAGAGGTCAGCTCTCAATGCATTTAGGCTTCCCTAACTGCAACCCCAGGGAGATAACAGGGCATGTTCAGTAGCATCCAGGCAGAACCCTGCTGTCTCCAGCATATCTTTGCCTCTGCATCTTACTTTGTCCCTCCACAGTGTCCTGCCCTGTGCTCAAGCTTTGCTGAAGCCTGCAGTGTCTATCTCAGTCCAGCCTGCCAGTCCCCTGCTTTCCTCAGAGCCTCACGGGGTGACTATGCACCTTCTGAGTAAGAATAGCTTTTCTAAAGGATGGCTCACACACAGCTAACCTGAGTCTGAGAGTGATCAGAGGCAGTGAAAAAACACAAGCACCTGCAGAGCAGTCAAGTGCACAAGCTCTTTGACCTGTTCAGCCACTTGTCCCCTCTGAGCACCAGCTAGTGCAGAGTTTGAGTTAGGCACTTTCTGGGGAAGGGCAGTGTGACCAAATGACAAGATCTCAGGGAGTTGGATTTTTACTTCTCTCACTTTTCATTTTTACTTCTCTCACTTTTCATTTTTACTTCTCTCACTGTGTTACTTGATCTTGGCCAGCTCCGTTTCTTCAGGTCTGGTTTCCTCTGAAACCATGGGGTCAGGACAGCCCCCAATTTACTGTTTGCACACAGCTAACAGGGTGCCTTGAGCCATCACTAAGCGCAGATAACTTAGCCTAAATGGTTCTTTTTTTCATAATGAGCAAATAGAAAATCTGGTAGACAGAAGGATCAATAGGGAAATACCAAAATTCTCCATCATCCTTATTTCTGAGGTAGGCTTCTCTGTCTTGAGGCTCAACATTTTCCCACTGAGGAGAGCTGCAAACAGGAACACATAACAAGCAGATGTGAGGCACAATTTTCCATCTCTCTGGCCAGCCCGTTCCCCTAACCAGCCCATCAAGTCATGAGGGATCAGGAGAGGTGAGCAAAATGCACACTGGGAGAAAGGCTGTTCTCAATGCCTTCGTAGCCAAGGCCAGCAAACAGAGCTCTGTGCCTTTGCTCTGCCTGAGTCACCCACCCTGGGATGGGGAACCTTGTATCTGCCCTTCAAGCCCCAGTCACTTGTCCCCATGCTGGAGAGGTTAGTGAGGTACCAAGACACAGCACTCTGAAGTGCTGATATTACACTGACATGTAGAGGGCACATTAGCCAGTCAAATGTGTTGTTTCCAAGCAGCGTGTTTATAATTAAGTGATAATTGTACTTTCTGCAGAGTGTAAGATAAATAAACAGAGCATGAATCAATAATTTATTGATTTATGCAGCTTACCTGCGAGCACGCACTACTGACATTTCAATTACAGTTAGGATTATAGTTCACCCTTCCAAAAAATGGGAGGATGCTGTGTGAGCAGAGAGCTACTATCCCAGCCCTAAACATGTCTGCACCACCTGCCAACCCACCCAGACACAACTCACCACCCTGACTTTTCTCAGCAGAGAAGTTAGCAGTGATCCTAGCAACAGGGAGAGGTGGGATGCTATTAAATCACATGAGAGTGACAGCTGAACATCTCTCTAGTCAGGAAAACACTGATTCCACCAGGAAAACTAGCATCTATTTATTTATAAAACACTGCTGCAGACTTCTTCTGTATCATTCCTTTCCTCAGAAAAGTCAGCTTACACACGCAGAAGCAAAGTGGTCCTTGCATCTCCAAAGGTGCACGTAGGATCCAAAACATCAGTTCAAGCCATCCAGTAGCACTTTGCCTTTGCAATAACCAATGACCCTTTCTGTCTCTCTCTGTGCAATACTGCATAAAAATACTGCCCAACTCTCATGTACTCTGCTAATGATACTATTCCCAGATTCAGACTCATGGGAGGGGAAGAAGCAGGAAGGTGGACGCATAATTGCTGCCAGAGAATTTCATAGAAGCAGCCAGCCAGAGTCTGGGGACACGGCCACAGCTTAATCCAGGTAACAACAACCCTTCCATCCATGCTTTATCTGGAATTACCCACTGGGAAAAACATACACACAGACAAAAAGGGAAACCTGAACTAGGCCTAGTAAGGAGCACATATAAAACCAATGCTGCATTAGTTTTCCCTGGATTGGATTTCTGTCAGCAGTAGCATTGCATGTGGGAAAAAGGCTTACAATGACTTGATTTTAAAATGTCTCCTTTGTTATAATGGGTGCAAGGAATAGGTCCTTTACAATAAGCTTATAGAAAAGTGATTAAGATTAAAGCTTTAAGACCATACTCATCACTCCAAGGCCCCTTCCACTCCCCATGGCCCCATGGATTCCAGATCCTGATGATATGTTTCCAGCCATTCTTGTAGCGTATCTGTAAAGAGGGAAGATAAACTCAATCACAGCTTTTCATTCATTAAAGAGATGGGTAATGAAATGGATCATCTTCTACACCTCGGGGACCTGGTTTAACTTCTGATCTCATCTGCAATTGCTATATTCATTGAAGACATGGGTAATTAAATGGATCATCTTCTACACTTTGGGGACCTGGTTTAACTTCTGATCTCATCTGTCTGCAGCTAAAAGTCAGTGCCTTTTGCTACATTGTAAAGGAATGACGGGTGGGAGAAAACTTTGGGTTCCTGAGGACAGTGAACAGCTGATAGAGAAGGAAGCAGCAGCGCTCCTGCCACAGCGCATGACTTCAACAGCCTCAGGAAAGTCCAGTGCCTAATCCTGCACATCTGATGCTGTGAGTCAGCAAAGGCAGAGACTTTGAGGAAGGAGGTCACCAAACCGCCTGGGGTGGATGTCGACAGTCAGCACGGAGAGATGATGATCAACAGAATCTGTGGCTCTGTATCCTACAGCACTGTGGTTTCCAGGAGTACCGGAGTTTCTCGTGCTTTTCTCCTCTTGCAGTTACTGGTTTAAGCCAGAAGAAACTCACTTCCACCGGTTTGGTTTCACTGGTGAAAGTGGGAATGAGAAGCAAACCTCCTGTTTCTGGCTCTCCTTATGCTCACAGACAGAAACAAATGCCGTGGTGGCCTCTTCCCAGGCAAAGGCCCAGCCCCTGGCCAGCCTCAAATAATTTCCCCACAGGACATCCCCCCCAGATGGCACTCCTGGAATGTAGGGCAAAGACTGTTTCTCCTCTCTGCACACATCATGGACAGCAAGAAGCTGAAACAACCTGCTTCCTCTTGGCTATGAGGATGTGTCCTCCAAGAAGATGCACACTGACTATAATGGTGGCACCAAGCATGCCATGGCATGAGGTGCTGTGAGCCAAAGCCAGGCCCATACAGAAAACCACTAAAGAAAAGGGGAAAAGGAAGAAAATAGCTTAGGAAAAATAACATCCCCTTTCCAAAGTGGTTGAAGTTCCTAGATTAAAATGTGCTGTAGCTCTCTTGCTTGATAGAATAACCATTGTTTGGTTTTCTTCTTGGCCCTGCTCGCTGCTAACCCTCCTTGTGTGCACTACAGCTTGCTGCGGTAAAACATGTTCTGACTTCTGGTGGCAAAAACTCCTTCATTTCTTTTGATCTGTGTGATAAATTGGTCCTGTTTTCAGATCAGTAATATTAATATCTAGCCAGGAGACGTTTCTGCATGAGTAGAATAGCTTTAAAAGATGGAGAAATGCTGTTCTTGAACCAGTGAGTTATTTACTTTTCACACAGTGATTTTTGGCAGCTTGTGATTGAGCTGAACAAATGTAGAATTGCATCATATGACAAATCCCAGCATTTCAGCCAGTGCTTCTATTCCCATTTGAAACAGAAAAGTGGATTTTTTAAAAGTCAGCATGACATGAAAACCCCCAGAAATTCTGTATTTGCTGTTGAAGTGTCCCAAAACAGAAGTGAATTTAAGTTGCATTTTTCAGTTAGAAAAAAATTACAGGATTCAAATATCCTCCCTCTTCAGCTGTGCCAGAATCCTTCCATCTTCTGGAATTTGAACTATGTGCTTTCAACAAACCCTCCTAGGTGCGACGCTAATTAAAAGTACTCTGAATGGACCAGCAGTGTGACTGCCCTGTAGTGGATCACCAGTACGAGATCACCAGCCAGGCACAAGTCCTTGCTCTTACCTTCACAGCTCCTGTGACAGTGTAGGCATGACCCTGCACAATCCCATTCCTCAGCTCTATGTTCCTCCTCAGCTGCAGAAGGGAGAAAGCACAGCTTTTAGCTCTCTGCCACGCTGCAGTGGTATGGCCATCAACTTTGAGAACTATTATTTGATATGGCAGAAAAGAAGACTTGGTTTTGACTACAGCAGTTTCTCAGACAGACAGGAATGTGATTATTGTTCCCATTGCAGCCACAAGCAGTCCAGTAAATTTAACAAAACGCCAGGTCTTCACATATTTGCAAGTTCTTCAGTGGTCTAGAGCTACTGAGACTGCAGGATGACTTGGACTGGGTCACTGGGAGGTTTACAGTCCCAGAATTTCCCTGCCACAGCCCAGCCTCAGCTATCTGAGCTGATGGACTAGACCTTGGCTTGTCTGCAGCAACTAAGCTTTGTGTCCTGGTGAACCAAATGCTACAGGAGCCACGCTGCAGACTTTGCAGTCTTCCCTTACATGCTCATACTTGCCGGGCATCACAAAGCCTTTTGCAACTTCCCAGTGTTAATTTTGGCAGCCTGCAAATCAAAATGCAAAGAATATCCTCTTGCAGAAGAGAGGTGTGTTTTGGCCTTGCTAGAATCGGTCACAAAGCTATGAGGCCCAAATCAGCCCTGCTGCAAGAGGATACCACTAGCCAGGAGACCAGCCACAGACCCCTCTCTGACAGACCAATCCACCTACATCTACCCAAAAGTCTTTACATTACTTACTATATAGCCTTATCTACTTTCTGCTGCCAAGATCTCTCCAGGCATCCATAAGCTGTAACTGTTACAGGCAATGATTATGGACCTCCTTTTCACTTAAAAGAGCAACCTTTATACAAGCATGGTAAAACCAAGAGAGGCTCTTGGCCCTGTGACTCACATGGCCTGAGGTGCTGCACCCCATCAGACACCGAGACGTGGTAGCTGCTTTCAGTATTTCCTCCAGATCAGAAGGAGGATCCTTCAATGAAAACTGCACTTGGACTCCACCGGTGAGGTCTACTAAAGCATCAGAAAGGTAGCCTCCATGCAGGTTCTGGTAGGAGCCCCGTAACCTGGGGGGAAGAGAGGTGTGTGGAAATAAAAGTTAATTATTCCTTACACTGTGTTTTAATAAACAATTTACAAATGTACAGTGACTGTTTCCAAAAATGAACATGTACATTGAAGGGGTGAGCATGGGGTGGGTAAACATTGGGGCAATGAAAGGAAATGTGACTGAAAGACATCACCAGACACCACGCATGTCCTTTGGAATGAATGAGGCAAAGAGGGACTTTTCCCTATGTATTCACTCCCATCTGAGGTACCTGTCTGGAGTTATTTACAGGCAGTGGAAAATAAGGTACATCTCATGCCAACGCAGAGGTTTGAGGGAGATGAGCTGCATCTCGTCTTGAAATACCCAGTTTCCTTCTTCTGAACAGGAAGGGAGCCAAGGGTGACTAGTTCAAATGGATGTTTCAGCTCAAATGGAGCTGAACTGTTAGTTTCTACATCATACTTTGTCATGACACTACACAAAAAAGGCCAGTATCCCTTTCAAACGTGAGAAATAGGAGGAAGATAGAGGTGAAGGTATTTGCCCGTGCTCCCAAGGCAAGACAGAAACAAGTTTTCAGCACTGTTCCAAATTCACTCTGCTAGAGCACAATAATAGGATAATAATTTAATATTGCCAACACAGTCCTTGTTGTTTTTATCGTGTGCTTTTTATTGAGACAGCAAATAAGCTGGAACATGCCGTACTTAGAGCAGGTAGAGCATGCTGTTAAACTCTACCATACACACTGTCTTTAATGAATGTAATCAAATGAAGGCTGTGGCTAATTGTATTTTGAAGGGGTGTCCTTGTCCTACACTGATGAAAAGAATTTGTCATGGGCACTGGGGAAAAACTTCTCAAATGGGAATCTCATAAACAGCATCGCTTGCAACTTTAATTTAATAGAGGCTTGGTTTGCTTTGTAATTAAAATCTTATGCAGCAAATTGATACTGAACCCTGAGTCAACTTTTCTGAGGTATCTCAGGGCAAAAAGCATCCTATTCCTGAGTCACTCAGATGCTGCTTTGACATTTGCTTATTCTTGATCAAATCTGCCGAAATAATTAGCTCTTTTCTTCAGCCCCTCTTCACTGCATTGCAAACATTACACCAGCTTGATGTAGGGGGTGTGTACCAATTCCCAGCCCTTCATGCTACCCCAAGCACAGGAATTTCTCTTCAGTACATTTAATAATGGGCATTGTAACATGCTAAGGGAGCACATTTGGATCCCTTCACTCCTCGATACTTATAAAAATCATTATTTCTTTATTGATCATTTATTAACCCTGCAGTACTCTGGGGAGCCAAGCGTCAGAGCTCTCTGTGTGAAGCGAGAGCTGGCCAGAGACTCACAGAAGCACATGTGTTGTGCCTCGGCATGTTCTTTAACCACGCTTCCTCTCATTGCCTGTTCCAAATATCTGCATGATCTCTGATCACTGACTGTAAACAGAGATAATCCCTGCTTAGAGTCTGCAGTTCTAACCAGCTGAGGATACGGAAAGGGAAACAGAGGCAAAGAAGTTTGCTTAAAGTAGATGCCCGGCCCCTGTTCAGTGACTCCCCTGTTCATTTTACTTCTCAGGCATTAATATCCCAGAGTTGGACTGGGTACATTTAGGTCTTCAGCCTGAGACCAACATCTCCAGGTTTTATTGGCCCTGTGTTTGCATGCAGCCACAATTCCTTACAGAAGCACAACAAACACAGGTGTTACCCTGAACTTTTGTGTGTTTTCTGTAAAGCAGAGGGTGAAACACCATTCAGCACCGGGTGGAAGAATAGAAGAATAGACTGGGTATATTTACTTAGCATATGCTTTTTCCAGCAAGGATGGCCAGAATTCATTTGATGTTCGAGGGTGTACAGACAGGTATCTTCCATTTAGGAACGGCAGCCGGTCATCTATCACTACATCCACCCATTCTCCACATTGCCAGAACTGGAAAGGAGAGAAGAAAAAAAAAAAAAAAAAGAACTGAGAGAAAAGAATGAACCTCTTTTAAGAGCTAATATTCATGCCAAGCAACAGCCCCCTGAAATAGCACAGGAATTAATCTAAAGCACGGATATGTGCAAGTTCTCTCCTGAACTGCTTCAGGCTGATGGTCTACATTGTTACACAAGCTACCAAGTGGCTGGATTTCCCAGTGGCAGGAGAGAAGTCATTTGGGAATATAAACAGTCCTGCAATCAGCGAGAGGAAAGACTGGGAAATATGCTAATATTATCAGCTGACAGCAAGGATTCAAGATGATAAAGAACAATCACACAGATGGTCCACTGAGCCTTGCTCCTCGGCTGCACTCGGATTTTTCCTGGCAGCCCACCTCTTGGCCAGAGAGCCCCTGTCAAGATCCAGTCTCTTGACTTTCTCTTCTCTGTGTTTCAATTAAAACTCTGACATGTTGTCACGGACAGGAACAGTGTGGTGACTAAAGACTGTTTTTGAGGCGTTATCCATCTCCTTGATAGATGAGGAGGACGCGGGCGGTCTCTCCAGCATGTGGACAGAGCAGGTGTTTCTCCAGCTGATCCAGCTGATGAAGCCTTTCAAGGGAGAAGGCAAGGAAAGAGATCTGTGGGGATGAACTAAAGGAGCCATTTCCAGAGTCATTAGCAGATTAATGTAGCTTAGCATGATTCGCAATCATAAGAGGCCAAGCTCTTATTTGCAGTAATGCTAAGGACTCCGGTGGAAGGATGCCAGCAATAGATTTAGTCTAGCATGATTTTATTTCAACAGCGTTGGTCAATGAAAAACCCAAAAAAATGAGCTGTTCTTTTAGAAAAGCACAAGACCAGATCTGCCCAGCAGCAAAGCAGCTTACAGCCTGCTCAGCCAAAAGCAGGTTTGATCCTCCTTACGCTCTGCCTCACCCTGGACTCTCACTTCCTACATTGGTGGTGGCATGGTTGGACTCTCCAAACTGAGCTCCAGGAGTGGTTTCTGCATGATTTTGGCAGGATGGCGTTGGAGGAAGAGCCTGCCACTGCCTGCCCTCTTCCCGAAAGAGACGCAGGCAAAAGTGCAGTCCAAAAAAAGAGCTGTATTTTCGGTCATCTGATGAGCCCTCCTGTCACCAGTCAACACTTGACAGCAGGTCTGTATAGAGAAAAGGTGTGACCCTTCCCTGTGGTGCTTCACACACAAACACAAGAAGTGAACAAAGAGAACAATATAGAACTGGCTGTGGGGATTAATGCAGTCCAAACCCACTGAGTGACGTTTTTTCAAAAGCCAACTTCCTTGGCCATCTTTGGTAGGGAGCTGAAGCTTGGAGGCCTTCTGAATGCAGCACCGTCTTTTTCTTCAGCTGGATAAAGAGCTTTGTCCTGTGCCTGAATGCAGCACTTTTCTTCAGCTGGATAAAGAGCTTTGTCCTGACTGCTGCAGACTTTCAGGTGGTCATCTCATGAGAGTTCGCAAGTCCAGGAAAAGCCGCAACAGCAATGAGAAGCCTCATGGAAAGTCCTAGGATGCTCAGGAGAGTGCAAGAGTCCTATGGGAGAAGCCATTCTCCCTCACAGGCCTTCAAAGAGGGGCGATATCTTCACCTTTTGGAGGGAGTGTGTGGCTGTGTGGAATTTCTTGATTCACTCAGGATTTAAAGTTCTGCAGCTAAGAACATAACAGTGAATGAAACAAAGAATCCCTATTTAGTCAGGCTGCAAAGAGGAATGTTCTTCACCTCCATATTTGTGGTGAGTCTTTAAATCAGGACTTTGTTTCCCTGGGCTTAGAAGAGCAGGCAAAAGAAATGAGCAGTTGCAAGATGACAACAACATACTAGGGTGTTGCTGATCAGAAGGGAGATACTCTTGCTATTTTGCCTCCCTTTTCCCCTCCCTTGAGAGAGATCTCAGAGAAATCCAGTTCCAGAAGTGAGCAAGGTGAAAATCCCATACCTTTCAACTACTCTCTCTTGCTTGGTGTTAGAAAGTACCTTTTAGATGTAGCCTAAAACTGAGGTCTTGACCACTTATGGCCTTTGAAGATTTCTTCAGTTTCTTCCTGAAGGGAATGTTAACACTCAGGGCAGATCCCTCCTGTTTTGAGTTGATGCACTGTGCCACTGTGTAACCCCTGCAGAATATTTCTGGCTTTTTTCCCCAGCTGAAAACACGTGGCGCATGCTGCCTCAGAGGCATCAGAGTTTCTGTGGCAGAGAAAGTGATTCCTATAAAAACGCAGGACTGGCTTAATTCCTGGTGAAAAAAAGTGTCATTGTAATTATTCCCCAGACAAAAATGTCACCCATCTTAACTACAGCTGATGAAGTGCTTAATTCCTGTAACTCTTGCAGCCAAACAGCCGGTGTTGTGTAGGAAGACTGGAGCAACACTTTGTATTCCTGAGAGGCAACATGCTCCAGATCCAAAAGGGTGAAAAAAAGTTATAAGCTAAAATTTTTATATTAGCATATGATATGCCTTGTTTGCAATTCTTCACTGAACTGGGGACTGGTGGCTTAGCCTGTGGATGGCAGTAAAATATCTTTGATGGAATAATTGAAAGGCATTGCCGAGAAGCATTTCCATTCAGAGTAGCTTTCTCAGGGGTTTATTGCTCAAGGAAAGCCAGAAACAGTTGCATTGATTTGCAGATGAGATGACAGGGAAAACATTTTCAAATACTGTAAGGTATTTATACTGCCTAAGATTTAAGGATTGCTCCTAACTAATCTTTCCAAAGCTCTCATGAAAGACAATCTAGCTTGCATCCTTTTAATGTGTTTTAAGTGGACGGGTGTCCCTTCAGCTGGTTTATCTCATACACTGCACCTCTGCATGCTGAAAATGGGCCAAGGCAGAAACATCTGGTATTCTGAGGAGCAAAGGAACAGAGCAAAATTTAGACTGCCCATGAGATAATCCTCCTGGTGCTGCTCCATGAGAGCTCCAGGGGGTCAAAGAAGTCTCACTGCCAGAGCTCTTTGCTTGGTACTGAACTGTGTATAACAAAACAGATTTCTAAAAAAGGAGAGATGAGGAATTGCCAAGTATATCCTTATTCTTTCTACATCCAGTTTAGCTTCCGAAGCTTAATGGGCAAGTGCTTCTAAACCCACAATATATTTGGTCGACTCAGATACAAGCAAGCAAGACCTGACAGTTACTGTCCCAGTCACCCTCCTGGGAGATTCAGAGAATTTCAAGAGTTGGTAGAAAGTGAGATTTACTAAAGAGCCTTGCTCCTCTCTCCGAAACAAATCTCTTTTCAAAATATCAAAAGCCTATTCCTCTGATCTGTCTCCAAGGATTTGTAATTTCAAGCTATTTCCATGAGCTAAAAAGGCAAGGTGAAGTATGTGGGGAAACAGAAAATGAGTCCAAATAGATAAAGAACACAGGTGTGCTGACAGTCATCACAAACTGTCCAAACCAAAGCAGACAACAGAAAAAAAAAAAAGTCTGAAATATATATATGTAAACAAATCTATCTGAACAGCTGGTATCTGTACCTCTGGAGTCCTAACTTTCAGAAAAGGGCTTCAAATTCCCTGAAGTGTGATTGCACCACCTAGAGTACAAGGAATCATTAGAAAATTCAGGATTTTCTGCAAAATTTTGAACTGGGAGTCAACACTGAAGAACTAAAGCATTCAAGGATGTCAAGATCTGGGACTGCAGTTTGGACACCTGTATAATCCAACCAGCCAAGGCTGAGCAGTACCAATACATCAGAGAATACATACCCGGAAATGAAAAATCCCAGCATAATTGTCTTGGAATCCTTGGTCCTTTGGCAAAACGTTTTCCAAAAATTGCTTCTGCAGTGTCAGGGAGCCCAGGGCAGCCAGCATCCAGCAGTCACCTTAAGGGAGGGAAGAATCCAGTGCATTCACTCAGTTACTCACTGTTGCGGACCATAACTAACTCTTTAGGAGAACGGACTTCAACATCTAAGACCCAGCTTTTTAAAAGAAACCAGTGTTCCACTGTCTCCCTTTCCTCCCCCCAAAATGCTGAACCACTATCCAGTTTTCACTGGCAATGTCTTTTGGGAACTCTGATGTCACCCAAACCCATAATGGTTTGGGTTGGAAGGGATCTTAAGGATCATCCAGTTCCAACCCCCCTGCCATGGGCAGGGACACCTCCCACTAGACCAGTTAGGTCTAGGCAGGTGCCATATACAAGTATCAGGGGTGAAAGCTTCTGCATTTGGAAATCCTGTTAAAATCTGCAATAAATTATGTGTGGACTTGTGTGAGTCTGGATTGACCTGCACTAATCATTTACAGCAACTACCATGGTCCACGTCTTCCCACCAAGCACTCAGAACATAGGAAAGCAATCACAGGTTATGGCTTTGTGCCAATCTTTTCCAAAACAGGAATATGACCTTACCTATTTCTCCTTGCATGATATCAAACCTGCTAACTCCATCTATGATCAAAAAAGGATTTCTCTGAAGTTCCTGGAGGAAAGAAAATGCAAAGAGCAGTATGAATACTCAGCCTTCGCCAGCAGTGTGTTTCTGCCCCTTGAAGACCCTAGTTTGCCTACGTTTTCCAGAGCTGAAAACTGTTCTTTTGAGCCCTGATGTTTTGTTGCCTGCCAGCAACAAAACCAGAGGAGATACTCAGTCTGCTCAGCTATTCCTAGGGATGGAGACTTGTGGCTGGGTGCTCATTGAGTTTTCATTTGGGTTTCTCTAACACTACCAATACTTTTCAGATAGGGCTCTGAGCCTGTCTGCAAAATCATGCAGTTTCCCAGGGGACAGTAGGGCAGAGACACAGAAGTTTCCAAGCAAAGTGGAGCAGGGTCTTTACTTCAGCTCAGTGCTGGGTCTGGAAATGTTTTGCTCTCTAAGCATTTTGTGTATGTGTGCAGGACTAATACAGATCAGCCTGGGCTGCTTTTCATCACTTCTGGTGAGGAGGCCATAGAAAGAAAGCTTAATCTCTGGCTGCAAAATCCCATAGGCCTGGCAGACTTATTTTTAATTCAGGGAGATTTTCCTTGCATTCCTTGAGAGTCTTGCTTGGGCAGTGAAGGGGGAAACAATTCAGAGCTTGGTCTTGCACACAGAAATGTGAACCATTCTCCCACCTGCATCTGCTATCTGCTGTCAGTCTGGGATATCTGAGTGCTCAGGTGGGAATGGCCCAAGCATCCCCTGTGAGTAACCCTTGGCACACCCCAACTGGATAAGGCTCTGTTTTGGAAGAGCGATCAGCCTTAAATAGGAAAGTAATCATACACCTAAGAAAATGAAGAGATAAAAGGGAGGAAAAAAAACTTCTGAGTTAGAAAAATAATACAGCAGCTCTTTCTTAAGCAGGCCTTGGCATTTCTTCTCCCCAATTGATTTGACATGCTGCAGAAAATGAGACCAGCGCACAACGTGACTCGTACGGTTGTGTGAGCTCAGCATTAGCAAATGCTGTCAGTTTTCTGA